>NW_027590200.1:300000-600000 GCF_964213995.1 Mustelus asterias
CTCTGTTACACTGACACAGTGACAGGCTCACACACTCTGTCACACTGACACAGTGACAGGCTCACACACTCTGTTACACTGACACAGTGACAGGCTCACACACTCTGTTACACTGACACAGTGACGGGTTCACACACTCTGTCACACTGACACAGCGACAGGCTCACGCACTCTGTCACACTGACACAGTGACAGGCTCACGCACTCTGTTACACTGACACAGCGACAGGCTCACACACTCTGTCACACTGACACAGCGACAGGCTCACGCACTCTGTCACACTGACACAGCGACAGGCTCACGTACTCTGTTGCACTGACACAGTGACAGGCTCACGCACTCTGTTACACTGACACAGCGACAGGCTCACACACTCTGTCACACTGACACAGCGACAGGCTCACGCACTCTGTCACACTGACACAGCGACAGGCTCACGTCCTCTGTTACACTGACACAGTGACAGGCTCAGGCACTCTGTCACACTGACACAGCGACAGGCTCACACACTCTGTCACACTGACACAGCGACAGGCTCACGCAATCTGTTACACTGACACAGCGACAGGCTCACGCACTCTGTTACACTGACACAGTGACAGGCTCACACACTCTGTCAAACTGACACAGCGACAGGCTCACGTACTCTGTTACACTGACACAGTCACAGGCTCACACACTCTGTTACACTGACACAGCGACAGGCTCACGCACTCTGTCACACTGACACAGTGACAGGCTCACGTACTCTGTCACACTGACACAGCGACAGGCTCACACACTCTGTCACACTGACACAGCGACCGGCTCACACACTCTGTCACACTGACACAGTGACAGGCTCACGTACTCTGTCACACTGACACAGCGACAGGCTCACACACTCTGTCACACTGACACAGTGACAGGCTCACGCACTCTGTTACACTGACACAGTGACAGGCTCACGTACTCTGTTACACTGACACAGCGACAGGCTCACGTACTCTGTCACACTGACACAGCGACAGGCTCACGTACTCTGTCACACTGACACAGCGACAGGCTCACGCACTCTGTCACACTGACACAGCGACAGGCTCACGTACTCTGTTACACTGACACAGTGACAGGCTCACACACTCTGTCACACTGACACAGTGACAGGCTCACACACTCTGTTACACTGACACAGTGACAGGCTCACACACTCTGTTACACTGACACAGTGACAGGCTCACACACTCTGTTACACTGACACAGTGACAGGTTCACACACTCTGTCACACTGACACAGCGACAGGCTCACGTACTCTGTCACACTGACACAGTGACAGGCTCACGCACTCTGTTACACTGACACAGCGACAGGCTCACACACTCTGTCACACTGACACAGTGACAGGCTCACGTACTCTGTTACACTGACACAGCGACTGGCTCACGTACTCTGTTACACTGACACAGCGACAGGCTCACACACTCTGTTACACTGACACAGCGACAGGCTCACGCACTCTGTCACACTGACACAGCGACAGGCTCACGTACTCTGTTACACTGACACAGTCACAGGCTCACACACTCTGTTACACTGACACAGCGACAGGCTCACGCACTCTGTCACACTGACACAGTCACAGGCTCACACAAACTGTCACACTAACACAGTGACAGGCTCACGCACTCTGTCACACTGACACAGTGACAGGCTCACGCACTCTGTCACACTGACACAGCGACAGGCTCACGTACTCTGTTACACTGACACAGCGACAGGCTCACACACACTGTCACACTGACACAGTGACAGGCTCACACACTCTGTCACACTGACACAGCGACAGGCTCACGTACTCTGTTACACTGACACAGTCACAGGCTCACACAAACTGTCACACTGACACAGCGACAGGCTCACGCACTCTGTCACACTGACACAGTGACAGGCTCACGCACTCGGTCACACTGACACAGCGACAGGCTCACGTACTCTGTCACACTGACACAGCGACAGGCTCAGGCACTCTGTCACACTGACACAGCGACAGGCTCACACACTCTGTCACACTGACACAGCGACAGGCTCACGCACTCTGTTACACTGACACAGCGACAGGCTCACGCACTCTGTTACACTGACACAGTGACAGGCTCACGCACTCTGTTACACTGACACAGCGACAGGCTCACGTACTCTGTTACACTGACACAGTCACAGGCTCACACAAACTGTCACACTGACACAGCGACAGGCTCACGCACTCTGTCACACTGACACAGCGACAGGCTCACACACTCTGTCACACTGACACAGCGACAGGCTCACGCACTCTGTCACACTGACACAGCGACAGGCTCAGGCACTCTGTCACACTGACACAGCGACAGGCTCACACACTCTGTCACACTGACACAGCGACAGGCTCACGCACTCTGTTACACTGACACAGCGACAGGCTCACGCACTCTGTTACACTGACACAGTGACAGGCTCACACACTCTGTCACACTGACACAGTGACAGGCTCACGTACTCTGTTACACTGACACAGCGACAGGCTCACGTACTCTGTTACACTGACACAGGGACAGGCTCACACACTCTGTTACACTGACACAGCGACAGGCTCACGCACTCTGTCACACTGACACAGCGACAGGCTCACGTACTCTGTTACACTGACACAGTCACAGGCTCACACACTCTGTTACACTGACAGAGCGACAGGCTCACGCACTCTGTCACACTGACACAGTGACAGGCTCACGTACTCTGTCACACTGACACAGCGACAGGCTCACACACTCTGTCACACGGACACAGCGACAGGCTCACACACTCTGTCACACTGACACAGTGACAGGCTCACGTACTCTGTCACACTGACACAGCGACAGGCTCACACACTCTGTCACACTGACACAGCGACAGGCTCACGCACTCTGTTACACTGACACAGTGACAGGCTCACGTACTCTGTTACACTGACACAGCGACAGGCTCACGTACTCTGTCACACTGACACAGCGACAGGCTCACGTACTCTGTCACACTGACACAGCGACAGGCTCACGCACTCTGTCACACTGACACAGCGACAGGCTCACGTACTCTGTTACACTGACACAGTGACAGGCTCACACACTCTGTCACACTGACACAGTGACAGGCTCACACACTCTGTTACACTGACACAGTGACAGGCTCACACACTCTGTTACACTGACACAGTGACAGGTTCACACACTCTCTCACACTGACACAGCGACAGTCTCACGTACTCTGTCACACTGACACAGTGACAGGCTCACGCACTCTGTTACACTGACACAGCGACAGGCTCACACACTCTGTCACACTGACACAGCGACAGTCTCACGTACGCTGTTGCACTGACACAGTGACAGGCTCACGCACTCTGTTACACTGACACAGCGACAGGCTCACACACTCTGTCACACTGACACAGCGACAGGCTCACGTACTCTGTTACACTGACACAGCGACAGGCTCACGTACTCTGTTACACTGACACAGGGACAGGCTCACACACTCTGTTACACTGACACAGCGACAGGCTCACGCACTCTGTCACACTGACACAGCGACAGGCTCACGTACTCTGTTACACTGACACAGTCACAGGCTCACACACTCTGTTACACTGACAGAGCGACAGGCTCACGCACTCTGTCACACTGACACAGTGACAGGCTCACGTACTCTGTCACACTGACACAGCGACAGGCTCACACACTCTGTCACACTGACACAGCGACAGGCTCACACACTCTGTCACACTGACACAGTGACAGGCTCACGTACTCTGTCACACTGACACAGCGACAGGCTCACACACTCTGTCACACTGACACAGCGACAGGCTCACGCACTCTGTTACACTGACACAGTGACAGGCTCACGTACTCTGTTACACTGACACAGCGACAGGCTCACGTACTCTGTCACACTGACACAGCGACAGGCTCACGTACTCTGTCACACTGACACAGCGACAGGCTCACGCACTCTGTCACACTGACACAGCGACAGGCTCACGTACTCTGTTACACTGACACAGTGACAGGCTCACACACTCTGTCACACTGACACAGTGACAGGCTCACGTACTCTGTTACACTGACACAGTGACAGGCTCAGGCACTCTGTCACACTGACACAGCGACAGGCTCACGCACTCTGTCACACTGACACAGCGACAGGCTCACGTACTCTGTTACACTGACACAGTGACAGGCTCACACACTCTGTTACACTGACACAGTGACAGGCTCACACACTCTGTCACACTGACACAGTGACAGGCTCACACACTCTGTTACACTGACACAGTGACAGGCTCACACACTCTGTTACACTGACACAGTGACAGGTTCACACACTCTGTCACACTGACACAGCGACAGGCTCACGCACTCTGTCACACTGACACAGTGACAGGCTGACGCACTCTGTTACACTGACACAGCGACAGGCTCACACACTCTGTCACACTGACACAGCGACAGGCTCACGCACTCTGTCACACTGACACAGCGACAGGCTCACGTACTCTGTTGCACTGACACAGTGACAGGCTCACGCACTCTGTTACACTGACACAGCGACAGGCTCACACACTCTGTCACACTGACACAGCGACAGGCTCACGCACTCTGTCACACTGACACAGCGACAGGCTCACGTCCTCTGTTACACTGACACAGTGACAGGCTCAGGCACTCTGTCACACTGACACAGCGACAGGCTCACACACTCTGTCACACTGACACAGCGACAGGCTCACGCACTCTGTTACACTGACACAGCGACAGGCTCACGCACTCTGTTACACTGACACAGTGACAGGCTCACACACTCTGTCACACTGACACAGCGACAGGCTCACGTACTCTGTTACACTGACACAGTCACAGGCTCACACACTCTGTTACACTGACACAGCGACAGGCTCACGCACTCTGTCACACTGACACAGTGACAGGCTCACGTACTCTGTCACACTGACACAGCGACAGGCTCACACACTCTGTCACACTGACACAGCGACAGGCTCACACACTCTGTCACACTGACACAGTGACAGGCTCACGTACTCTGTTACACTGACACAGCGACAGGCTCACGTACTCTGTCACACTGACACAGCGACAGGCTCACGTACTCTGTCACACTGACACAGCGACAGGCTCACGCACTCTGTCACACTGACACAGCGACAGGCTCACGTACTCTGTTACACTGACACAGTGACAGGCTCACACACTCTGTCACACTGACACAGTGACAGGCTCACGTACTCTGTTACACTGACACAGTGACAGGCTCAGGCACTCTGTCACACTGACACAGCGACAGGCTCACGCACTCTGTCACACTGACACAGCGACAGGCTCACGTACTCTGTTACACTGACACAGTGACAGGCTCACACACTCTGTTACACTGACACAGTGACAGGCTCACACACTCTGTCACACTGACACAGTGACAGGCTCACACACTCTGTTACACTGACACAGTGACAGGCTCACACACTCTGTTACACTGACACAGTGACAGGTTCACACACTCTGTCACACTGACACAGCGACAGGCTCACGCACTCTGTCACACTGACACAGTGACAGGCTGACGCACTCTGTTACACTGACACAGCGACAGGCTCACACACTCTGTCACACTGACACAGCGACAGGCTCACGCACTCTGTCACACTGACACAGCGACAGGCTCACGTACTCTGTTGCACTGACACAGTGACAGGCTCACGCACTCTGTTACACTGACACAGCGACAGGCTCACACACTCTGTCACACTGACACAGCGACAGGCTCACGCACTCTGTCACACTGACACAGCGACAGGCTCACGTCCTCTGTTACACTGACACAGTGACAGGCTCAGGCACTCTGTCACACTGACACAGCGACAGGCTCACACACTCTGTCACACTGACACAGCGACAGGCTCACGCACTCTGTTACACTGACACAGCGACAGGCTCACGCACTCTGTTACACTGACACAGTGACAGGCTCACACACTCTGTCACACTGACACAGCGACAGGCTCACGTACTCTGTTACACTGACACAGTCACAGGCTCACACACTCTGTTACACTGACACAGCGACAGGCTCACGCACTCTGTCACACTGACACAGTGACAGGCTCACGTACTCTGTCACACTGACACAGCGACAGGCTCACACACTCTGTCACACTGACACAGCGACAGGCTCACACACTCTGTCACACTGACACAGTGACAGGCTCACGTACTCTGTCACACTGACACAGCGACAGGCTCACACACTCTGTCACACTGACACAGTGACAGGCTCACGCACTCTGTTACACTGACACAGTGACAGGCTCACGTACTCTGTTACACTGACACAGCGACAGGCTCACGTACTCTGTCACACTGACACAGCGACAGGCTCACGTACTCTGTCACACTGACACAGCGACAGGCTCACGCACTCTGTCACACTGACACAGCGACAGGCTCACGTACTCTGTTACACTGACACAGTGACAGGCTCACACACTCTGTCACACTGACACAGTGACAGGCTCACACACTCTGTTACACTGACACAGTGACAGGCTCACACACTCTGTTACACTGACACAGTGACAGGCTCACACACTCTGTTACACTGACACAGTGACAGGTTCACACACTCTGTCACACTGACACAGCGACAGGCTCACGTACTCTGTCACACTGACACAGTGACAGGCTCACGCACTCTGTTACACTGACACAGCGACAGGCTCACACACTCTGTCACACTGACACAGTGACAGGCTCACGTACTCTGTTACACTGACACAGCGACAGGCTCACGTACTCTGTTACACTGACACAGCGACAGGCTCACACACTCTGTTACACTGACACAGCGACAGGCTCACGCACTCTGTCACACTGACACAGCGACAGGCTCACGTACTCTGTTACACTGACACAGTCACAGGCTCACACACTCTGTTACACTGACACAGCGACAGGCTCACGCACTCTGTCACACTGACACAGTCACAGGCTCACACAAACTGTCACACTAACACAGTGACAGGCTCACGCACTCTGTCACACTGACACAGTGACAGGCTCACGCACTCTGTCACACTGACACAGCGACAGGCTCACGTACTCTGTTACACTGACACAGCGACAGGCTCACACACACTGTCACACTGACACAGTGACAGGCTCACACACTCTGTCACACTGACACAGCGACAGGCTCACGTACTCTGTTACACTGACACAGTCACAGGCTCACACAAACTGTCACACTGACACAGCGACAGGCTCACGCACTCTGTCACACTGACACAGCGACAGGCTCACACACTCTGTCACACTGACACAGCGACAGGCTCACGCACTCTGTCACACTGACACAGCGACAGGCTCAGGCACTCTGTCACACTGACACAGCGACAGGCTCACACACTCTGTCACACTGACACAGCGACAGGCTCACGCACTCTGTTACACTGACACAGCGACAGGCTCACGCACTCTGTTACACTGACACAGTGACAGGCTCACACACTCTGTCACACTGACACAGTGACAGGCTCACGTACTCTGTTACACTGACACAGCGACAGGCTCACGTACTCTGTTACACTGACACAGGGACAGGCTCACACACTCTGTTACACTGACACAGCGACAGGCTCACGCACTCTGTCACACTGACACAGCGACAGGCTCACGTACTCTGTTACACTGACACAGTCACAGGCTCACACACTCTGTTACACTGACAGAGCGACAGGCTCACGCACTCTGTCACACTGACACAGTGACAGGCTCACGTACGCTGTCACACTGACACAGCGACAGGCTCACACACTCTGTCACACTGACACAGCGACAGGCTCACACACTCTGTCACACTGACACAGTGACAGGCTCACGTACTCTGTCACACTGACACAGCGACAGGCTCACACACTCTGTCACACTGACACAGCGACAGGCTCACGCACTCTGTTACACTGACACAGTGACAGGCTCACGTACTCTGTTACACTGACACAGCGACAGGCTCACGTACTCTGTCACACTGACACAGCGACAGGCTCACGTACTCTGTCACACTGACACAGCGACAGGCTCACGCACTCTGTCACACTGACACAGCGACAGGCTCACGTACTCTGTTACACTGACACAGTGACAGGCTCACGTACTCTGTCACACTGACACAGCGACAGGCTCACGCACTCTGTCACACTGACACAGCGACAGGCTCACGTACTCTGTTACACTGACACAGTGACAGGCTCACACACTCTGTTACACTGACACAGTGACAGGCTCACACATTCTGTCACACTGACACAGTGACAGGCTCACACACTCTGTTACACTGACACAGTGACAGGCTCACACACTCTGTTACACTGACACAGTGACAGGTTCACACACTCTGTCACACTGACACAGCGACAGGCTCACGCACTCTGTCACACTGACACAGTGACAGGCTCACGCACTCTGTTACACTGACACAGCGACAGGCTCACACACTCTGTCACACTGACACAGCGACAGGCTCACGCACTCTGTCACACTGACACAGCGACAGGCTCACGTACTCTGTTGCACTGACACAGTGACAGGCTCACGCACTCTGTTACACTGACACAGCGACAGGCTCACACACTCTGTCACACTGACACAGCGACAGGCTCACGCACTCTGTCACACTGACACAGCGACAGGCTCACGTCCTCTGTTACACTGACACAGTGACAGGCTCAGGCACTCTGTCACACTGACACAGCGACAGGCTCACACACTCTGTCACACTGACACAGCGACAGGCTCACGCAATCTGTTACACTGACACAGCGACAGGCTCACGCACTCTGTTACACTGACACAGTGACAGGCTCACACACTCTGTCAAACTGACACAGCGACAGGCTCACGTACTCTGTTACACTGACACAGTCACAGGCTCACACACTCTGTTACACTGACACAGCGACAGGCTCACGCACTCTGTCACACTGACACAGTGACAGGCTCACGCACTCTGTCACACTGACACAGCGACAGGCTCACACACTCTGTCACACTGACACAGCGACAGGCTCACACACTCTGTCACACTGACACAGTGACAGGCTCACGTACTCTGTCACACTGACACAGCGACAGGCTCACACACTCTGTCACACTGACACAGTGACAGGCTCACGCACTCTGTTACACTGACACAGTGACAGGCTCACGCACTCTGTTACACTGACACAGCGACAGGCTCACGTACTCTGTCACATTGACACAGCGACAGGCTCACGCACTCTGTCACACTGACACAGCGACAGGCTCACGTACTCTGTTACACTGACACAGTGACAGGCTCACACACTCTGTCACACTGACACAGTGACAGGCTCACACACTCTGTTACACTGACACAGTGACAGGCTCACACACTCTGTTACACTGACACAGTGACAGGCTCACACACTCTGTTACACTGACACAGTGACAGGTTCACACACTCTGTCACACTGACACAGCGACAGTCTCACGTACTCTGTTGCACTGACACAGTGACAGGCTCACGCACTCTGTTACACTGACACAGCGACA
Organism: Mustelus asterias; assembly: GCF_964213995.1. Classification (NCBI taxonomy): domain Eukaryota; kingdom Metazoa; phylum Chordata; class Chondrichthyes; order Carcharhiniformes; family Triakidae; genus Mustelus; species Mustelus asterias. The sequence continues at coordinate 309,647 of NW_027590200.1, forward strand.
GGCTCACACACTCTGTCACACTGACACAGTGACAGGCTCACGTACTCTGTTACACTGACACAGCGACTGGCTCACGTACTCTGTTACACTGACACAGCGACAGGCTCACACACTCTGTTACACTGACACAGCGACAGGCTCACGCACTCTGTCACACTGACACAGCGACTGGCTCACGTACTCTGTTACACTGACACAGTCACAGGCTCACACACTCTGTTACACTGACACAGCGACAGGCTCACGCACTCTGTCACACTGACACAGTCACAGGCTCACACAAACTGTCACACTAACACAGTGACAGGCTCACGCACTCTGTCATACTGACACAGTGACAGGCTCACGCACTCTGTCACACTGACACAGCGACAGGCTCACGTACTCTGTTACACTGACACAGCGACAGGCTCACACACACTGTCACACTGACACAGTGACAGGCTCACACACTCTGTCACACTGACACAGCGACAGGCTCACGTACTCTGTTACACTGACACAGTCACAGGCTCACACAAACTGTCACACTGACACAGCGACAGGCTCACGCACTCTGTCACACTGACACAGCGACAGGCTCACACACTCTGTCACACTGACACAGCGACAGGCTCACGCACTCTGTCACACTGACACAGCGACAGGCTCAGGCACTCTGTCACACTGACACAGCGACAGGCTCACACACTCTGTCACACTGACACAGCGACAGGCTCACGCACTCTGTTACACTGACACAGCGACAGGCTCACGCACTCTGTTACACTGACACAGTGACAGGCTCACGCACTCTGTTACACTGACACAGCGACAGGCTCACGTACTCTGTTACACTGACACAGTCACAGGCTCACACAAACTGTCACACTGACACAGCGACAGGCTCACGCACTCTGTCACACTGACACAGCGACAGGCTCACACACTCTGTCACACTGACACAGCGACAGGCTCACGCACTCTGTCACCCTGACACAGCGACAGGCTCAGGCACTCTGTCACACTGACACAGCGACAGGCTCACACACTCTGTCACACTGACACAGCGACAGGCTCACGCACTCTGTTACACTGACACAGCGACAGGCTCACGCACTCTGTTACACTGACACAGTGACAGGCTCACACACTCTGTCACACTGACACAGTGACAGGCTCACGTACTCTGTTACACTGACACAGCGACAGGCTCACGTACTCTGTTACACTGACACAGGGACAGGCTCACACACTCTGTTACACTGACACAGCGACAGGCTCACGCACTCTGTCACACTGACACAGCGACAGGCTCACGTACTCTGTTACACTGACACAGTCACAGGCTCACACACTCTGTTACACTGACAGAGCGACAGGCTCACGCACTCTGTCACACTGACACAGTGACAGGCTCACGTACTCTGTCACACTGACACAGCGACAGGCTCACACACTCTGTCACACGGACACAGCGACAGGCTCACACACTCTGTCACACTGACACAGTGACAGGCTCACGTACTCTGTCACACTGACACAGCGACAGGCTCACACACTCTGTCACACTGACACAGCGACAGGCTCACGCACTCTGTTACACTGACACAGTGACAGGCTCACGTACTCTGTTACACTGACACAGCGACAGGCTCACGTACTCTGTCACACTGACACAGCGACAGGCTCACGTACTCTGTCACACTGACACAGCGACAGGCTCACGCACTCTGTCACACTGACACAGCGACAGGCTCACGTACTCTGTTACACTGACACAGTGACAGGCTCACACACTCTGTCACACTGACACAGTGACAGGCTCACACACTCTGTTACACTGACACAGTGACAGGCTCACACACTCTGTTACACTGACACAGTGACAGGTTCACACACTCTGTCACACTGACACAGCGACAGTCTCACGTACTCTGTCACACTGACACAGTGACAGGCTCACGCACTCTGTTACACTGACACAGCGACAGGCTCACACACTCTGTCACACTGACACAGCGACAGTCTCACGTACTCTGTTGCACTGACACAGTGACAGGCTCACGCACTCTGTTGCACTGACACAGCGACAGGCTCACACACTCTGTCACACTGACACAGCGACAGGCTCACGTACTCTGTTACACTGACACAGCGACAGGCTCACGTACTCTGTTACACTGACACAGGGACAGGCTCACGCACTCTGTTACACTGACACAGCGACAGGCTCACGCACTCTGTCACACTGACACAGCGACAGGCTCACGTACTCTGTTACACTGACACAGTCACAGGCTCACACACTCTGTTACACTGACAGAGCGACAGGCTCACGCACTCTGTCACACTGACACAGTGACAGGCTCACGTACTCTGTCACACTGACACAGCGACAGGCTCACACACTCTGTCACACTGACACAGCGACAGGCTCACACACTCTGTCACACTGACACAGTGACAGGCTCACGTACTCTGTCACACTGACACAGCGACAGGCTCACACACTCTCTCACACTGACACAGCGACAGGCTCACGCACTCTGTTACACTGACACAGTGACAGGCTCACGTACTCTGTTACACTGACACAGCGACAGGCTCACGTACTCTGTCACACTGACACAGCGACAGGCTCACGTACTCTGTCACACTGACACAGCGACAGGCTCACGCACTCTGTCACACTGACACAGCGACAGGCTCACGTACTCTGTTACACTGACACAGTGACAGGCTCACACACTCTGTCACACTGACACAGTGACAGGCTCACACACTCTGTTACACTGACACAGTGACAGGCTCACACACTCTGTTACACTGACACAGTGACAGGTTCACACACTCTGTCACACTGACACAGCGACAGTCTCACGTACTCTGTCACACTGACACAGTGACAGGCTCACGCACTCTGTTACACTGACACAGCGACAGGCTCACACACTCTGTCACACTGACACAGTGACAGTCTCACGTACTCTGTTGCACTGACACAGTGACAGGCTCACGCACTCTGTTACACTGACACAGCGACAGGCTCACACACTCTGTCACACTGACACAGCGACAGGCTCACGCACTCTGTCACACTGACACAGCGACAGGCTCACGTACTCTGTTACACTGACACAGTGACAGGCTCACACACTCTGTTACACTGACACAGCGACAGGCTCACGTACTCTGTTACACTGACACAGTGACAGGCTCAGGCACTCTGTCACACTGACACAGCGACAGGCTCACACACTCTGTCACACTGACACAGCGACAGGCTCACGCACTCTGTTACACTGACACAGCGACAGGCTCACGCACTCTGTTACACTGACACAGTGACAGGCTCACACACTCTGTCACACTGACACAGCGACAGGCTCACGTACTCTGTTACACTGACACAGTGACAGGCTCACGTACTCTGTCACACTGACACAGCGACAGGCTCACGCACTCTGTCACACTGACACAGCGACAGGCTCACGTACTCTGTTACACTGACACAGTGACAGGCTCACACACTCTGTTACACTGACACAGTGACAGGCTCACACACTCTGTTACACTGACACAGTGACAGGCTCACACACTCTGTTACACTGACACAGTGACAGGTTCACACACTCTGTCACACTGACACAGCGACAGGCTCACGCACTCTGTCACACTGACACAGTGACAGGCTCACGCACTCTGTTACACTGACACAGCGACAGGCTCACACACTCTGTCACACTGACACAGCGACAGGCTCACGCACTCTGTCACACTGACACAGCGACAGGCTCACGTACTCTGTTGCACTGACACAGTGACAGGCTCACGCACTCTGTTACACTGACACAGCGACAGGCTCACACACTCTGTCACACTGACACAGCTACAGGCTCTCGCACTCTGTCACACTGACACAGCGACAGGCTCACGTCCTCTGTTACACTGACACAGTGACAGGCTCAGGCACTCTGTCACACTGACACAGCGACAGGCTCACACACTCTGTCACACTGACACAGCGACAGGCTCACGCACTCTGTCACACTGACACAGCGACAGGCTCACGCACTCTGTTACACTGACACAGTGACAGGCTCACGTACTCTGTCACACTGACACAGCGACAGGCTCACGCACTCTGTCACACTGACACAGCGACAGGCTCACGTACTCTGTTACACTGACACAGTGACAGGCTCACACACTCTGTCACACTGACACAGTGACAGGCTCACACACTCTGTTACACTGACACAGTGACAGGCTCACACACTCTGTTACACTGACACAGTGACAGGCTCACACACTCTGTTACACTGACACAGTGACAGGTTCACACACTCTGTCACACTGACACAGCGACAGGCTCACGTACTCTGTCACACTGACACAGTGACAGGCTCACGCACTCTGTTACACTGACACAGCGACAGGCTCACACACTCTGTCACACTGACACAGTGACAGGCTCACGTACTCTGTTACACTGACACAGCGACAGGCTCACGTACTCTGTTACACTGACACAGCGACAGGCTCACACACTCTGTTACACTGACACAGCGACAGGCTCACGCACTCTGTCACACTGACACAGCGACAGGCTCACGTACTCTGTTACACTGACACAGTCACAGGCTCACACACTCTGTTACACTGACACAGCGACAGGCTCACGCACTCTGTCACACTGACACAGTCACAGGCTCACACAAACTGTCACACTAACACAGTGACAGGCTCACGCACTCTGTCACACTGACACAGTGACAGGCTCACGCACTCTGTCACACTGACACAGCGACAGGCTCATGTACTCTGTTACACTGACACAGCGACAGGCTCACACACACTGTCACACTGACACAGTGACAGGCTCACACACTCTGTCACACTGACACAGCGACAGGCTCACGTACTCTGTTACACTGACACAGTCACAGGCTCACACAAACTGTCACACTGACACAGCGACAGGCTCACGCACTCTGTCACACTGACACAGCGACAGGCTCACACACTCTGTCACACTGACACAGCGACAGGCTCACGCACTCTGTCACACTGACACAGCGACAGGCTCAGGCACTCTGTCACACTGACACAGCGACAGGCTCACACACTCTGTCACACTGACACAGCGACAGGCTCACGCACTCTGTTACACTGACACAGCGACAGGCTCACGCACTCTGTTACACTGACACAGTGACAGGCTCACACACTCTGTCACACTGACACAGTGACAGGCTCACGTTCTCTGTTACACTGACACAGCGACAGGCTCACGTACTCTGTTACACTGACACAGGGACAGGCTCACACACTCTGTTACACTGACAGAGCGACAGGCTCACGCACTCTGTCACACTGACACAGCGACAGGCTCACGTACTCTGTTACACTGACACAGTCACAGGCTCACACACTCTGTTACACTGACAGAGCGACAGGCTCACGCACTCTGTCACACTGACACAGTGACAGGCTCACGTACTCTGTCACACTGACACAGCGACAGGCTCACACACTCTGTCACACTGACACAGCGACAGGCTCACACACTCTGTCACACTGACACAGTGACAGGCTCACGTACTCTGTCACACTGACACAGCGACAGGCTCACACACTCTGTCACACTGACACAGCGACAGACTCACGCACTCTGTTACACTGACACAGTGACAGGCTCACGTACTCTGTTACACTGACACAGCGACAGGCTCACGTACTCTGTCACACTGACACAGCGACAGGCTCACGTACTCTGTCACACTGACACAGCGACAGGCTCACGCACTCTGTCACACTGACACAGCGACAGGCTCACGTACTCTGTTACACTGACACAGTGACAGGCTCACACACTCTGTCACACTGACACAGTGACAGGCTCACACACTCTGTTACACTGACACAGTGACAGGCTCACACACTCTGTTACACTGACACAGTGACAGGTTCACACACTCTGTCACACTGACACAGCGACAGTCTCACGTACTCTGTTGCACTGACACAGTGACAGGCTCACGCACTCTGTTACACTGACACAGCGACAGGCTCACACACTCTGTCACACTGACACAGCGACAGGCTCACGTACTCTGTTACACTGACACAGCGACAGGCTCACGTACTCTGTTACACTGACACAGGGACAGGCTCACACACTCTGTTACACTGACACAGCGACAGGCTCACGCACTCTGTCACACTGACACAGCGACAGGCTCACGTACTCTGTTACACTGACACAGTCACAGGCTCACACACTCTGTTACACTGACACAGCGACAGGCTCACGCACTCTGTCACACTGACACAGTCACAGGCTCACACAAACTGTCACACTAACACAGTGACAGGCTCACGCACTCTGTCACACTGACACAGTGACAGGCTCACGCACTCTGTCACACTGACACAGCGACAGGCTCACGTCCTCTGTTACACTGACACAGCGACAGGCTCACACACACTGTCACACTGACACAGTGACAGGCTCACACACTCTGTCACACTGACACAGCGACAGGCTCACGTACTCTGTTACACTGACACAGTCACAGGCTCACACAAACTGTCACACTGACACAGCGACAGGCTCACGCACTCTGTCACACTGACACAGCGACAGGCTCACACACTCTGTCACACTGACACAGCGACAGGCTCACGCACTCTGTCACACTGACACAGCGACAGGCTCAGGCACTCTGTCACACTGACACAGCGACAGGCTCACACACTCTGTCACACTGACACAGCGACAGGCTCACGCACTCTGTTACACTGACACAGCGACAGGCTCACGCACTCTGTTACACTGACACAGTGACAGGCTCACACACTCTGTCACACTGACACAGTGACAGGCTCACGTACTCTGTTACACTGACACAGCGACAGGCTCACGTACTCTGTTACACTGACACAGGGACAGGCTCACACACTCTGTTACACTGACACAGCGACAGGCTCACGCACTCTGTCACACTGACACAGCGACAGGCTCACGTACTCTGTTACACTGACACAGTCACAGGCTCACACACTCTGTTACACTGACAGAGCGACAGGCTCACGCACTCTGTCACACTGACACAGTGACAGGCTCACGTACGCTGTCACACTGACACAGCGACAGGCTCACACACTCTGTCACACTGACACAGCGACAGGCTCACACACTCTGTCACACTGACACAGTGACAGGCTCACGTACTCTGTCACACTGACACAGCGACAGGCTCACACACTCTGTCACACTGACACAGCGACAGGCTCACGCACTCTGTTACACTGACACAGTGACAGGCTCACGTACTCTGTTACACTGACACAGCGACAGGCTCACGTACTCTGTCACACTGACACAGCGACAGGCTCACGTACTCTGTCACACTGACACAGCGACAGGCTCACGCACTCTGTCACACTGACACAGCGACAGGCTCACGTACTCTGTTACACTGACACAGTGACAGGCTCACGTACTCTGTCACACTGACACAGCGACAGGCTCACGCACTCTGTCACACTGACACAGCGACAGGCTCACGTACTCTGTTACACTGACACAGTGACAGGCTCACACACTCTGTTACACTGACACAGTGACAGGCTCACACACTCTGTCACACTGACACAGTGACAGGCTCACACACTCTGTTACACTGACACAGTGACAGGCTCACACACTCTGTTACACTGACACAGTGACAGGTTCACACACTCTGTCACACTGACACAGCGACAGGCTCACGCACTCTGTCACACTGACACAGTGACAGGCTCACGCACTCTGTTACACTGACACAGCGACAGGCTCACACACTCTGTCACACTGACACAGCGACAGGCTCACGCACTCTGTCACACTGACACAGCGACAGGCTCACGTACTCTGTTGCACTGACACAGTGACAGGCTCACGCACTCTGTTACACTGACACAGCGACAGGCTCACACACTCTGTCACACTGACACAGCGACAGGCTCACGCACTCTGTCACACTGACACAGCGACAGGCTCACGTCCTCTGTTACACTGACACAGTGACAGGCTCAGGCACTCTGTCACACTGACACAGCGACAGGCTCACACACTCTGTCACACTGACACAGCGACAGGCTCACGCAATCTGTTACACTGACACAGCGACAGGCTCACGCACTCTGTTACACTGACACAGTGACAGGCTCACACACTCTGTCAAACTGACACAGCGACAGGCTCACGTACTCTGTTACACTGACACAGTCACAGGCTCACACACTCTGTTACACTGACACAGTCACAGGCTCACACACTCTGTTACACTGACACAGCGACAGGCTCACGCACTCTGTCACACTGACACAGTGACAGGCTCACGTACTCTGTCACACTGACACAGCGACAGGCTCACACACTCTGTCACACTGACACAGTGACAGGCTCACACACTCTGTCACACTGACACAGTGACAGGCTCACGTACTCTGTCACACTGACACAGCGACAGGCTCACACACTCTGTCACACTGACACAGTGACAGGCTCACGCACTCTGTTACACTGACACAGTGACAGGCTCACGTACTCTGTTACACTGACACAGCGACAGGCTCACGTACTCTGTCACACTGACACAGCGACAGGCTCACGTACTCTGTCACACTGACACAGCGACAGGCTCACGCACTCTGTCACACTGACACAGCGACAGGCTCACGTACTCTGTTACACTGACACAGTGACAGGCTCACACAATCTGTCACACTGACACAGTGACAGGCTCACACACTCTGTTACACTGACACAGTGACAGGCTCACACACTCTGTTACACTGACACAGTGACAGGCTCACACACTCTGTTACACTGACACAGTGACAGGTTCACACACTCTGTCACACTGACACAGCGACAGGCTCACGTACTCTGTCACACTGACACAGTGACAGGCTCACGCACTCTGTTACACTGACACAGCGACAGGCTCACACACTCTGTCACACTGACACAGTGACAGGCTCACGTACTCTGTTACACTGACACAGCGACTGGCTCACGTACTCTGTTACACTGACACAGCGACAGGCTCACACACTCTGTTACACTGACACAGCGACAGGCTCACGCACTCTGTCACACTGACACAGCGACAGGCTCACGTACTCTGTCACACTGACACAGTCACAGGCTCACACACTCTGTTACACTGACACAGCGACAGGCTCACGCACTCTGTCACACTGACACAGTCACAGGCTCACACAAACTGTCACACTAACACAGTGACAGGCTCACGCACTCTGTCACACTGACACAGTGACAGGCTCACGCACTCTGTCACACTGACACAGCGACAGGCTCACGTACTCTGTTACACTGACACAGCGACAGGCTCACACACACTGTCACACTGACACAGTGACAGGCTCACACACTCTGTCACACTGACACAGCGACAGGCTCACGTACTCTGTTACACTGACACAGTCACAGGCTCACACAAACTGTCACACTGACACAGCGACAGGCTCACGCACTCTGTCACACTGACACAGCGACAGGCTCACACACTCTGTCACACTGACACAGCGACAGGCTCACGCACTCTGTCACACTGACACAGCGACAGGCTCAGGCACTCTGTCACACTGACACAGCGACAGGCTCACACACTCTGTCACACTGACACAGCGACAGGCTCACGCACTCTGTTACACTGACACAGCGACAGGCTCACGCACTCTGTTACACTGACACAGTGACAGGCTCACGCACTCTGTTACACTGACACAGCGACAGGCTCACGTACTCTGTTACACTGACACAGTCACAGGCTCACACAAACTGTCACACTGACACAGCGACAGGCTCACGCACTCTGTCACACTGACACAGCGACAGGCTCACACACTCTGTCACACTGACACAGCGACAGGCTCACGCACTCTGTCACACTGACACAGCGACAGGCTCAGGCACTCTGTCACACTGACACAGCGACAGGCTCACACACTCTGTCACACTGACACAGCGACAGGCTCACGCACTCTGTTACACTGACACAGCGACAGGCTCACGCACTCTGTTACACTGACACAGTGACAGGCTCACACACTCTGTCACACTGACACAGTGACAGGCTCACGTACTCTGTTACACTGACACAGCGACAGGCTCACGTACTCTGTTACACTGACACAGGGACAGGCTCACACACTCTGTTACACTGACACAGCGACAGGCTCACGCACTCTGTCACACTGACACAGCGACAGGCTCACGTACTCTGTTACACTGACACAGTCACAGGCTCACACACTCTGTTACACTGACAGAGCGACAGGCTCACGCACTCTGTCACACTGACACAGTGACAGGCTCACGTACTCTGTCACACTGACACAGCGACAGGCTCACACACTCTGTCACACGGACACAGCGACAGGCTCACACACTCTGTCACACTGACACAGTGACAGGCTCACGTACTCTGTCACACTGACACAGCGACAGGCTCACACACTCTGTCACACTGACACAGCGACAGGCTCACGCACTCTGTTACACTGACACAGTGACAGGCTCACGTACTCTGTTACACTGACACAGCGACAGGCTCACGTACTCAGTCACACTGACACAGCGACAGGCTCACGTACTCTGTCACACTGACACAGCGACAGGCTCACGCACTCTGTCACACTGACACAGCGACAGGCTCACGTACTCTGTTACACTGACACAGTGACAGGCTCACACACTCTGTCACACTGACACAGTGACAGGCTCACACACTCTGTTACACTGACACAGTGACAGGCTCACACACTCTGTTACACTGACACAGTGACAGGTTCACACACTCTGTCACACTGACACAGCGACAGTCTCACGTACTCTGTCACACTGACACAGTGACAGGCTCACGCACTCTGTTACACTGACACAGCGACAGGCTCACACACTCTGTCACACTGACACAGCGACAGTCTCACGTACTCTGTTGCACTGACACAGTGACAGGCTCACGCACTCTGTTACACTGACACAGCGACAGGCTCACACACTCTGTCACACTGACACAGCGACAGGCTCACGTACTCTGTTACACTGACACAGCGACAGGCTCACGTACTCTGTTACACTGACACAGGGACAGGCTCACACACTCTGTTACACTGACACAGCGACAGGCTCACGCACTCTGTCACACTGACACAGCGACAGGCTCACGTACTCTGTTACACTGACACAGTCACAGGCTCACACACTCTGTTACACTGACAGAGCGACAGGCTCACGCACTCTGTCACACTGACACAGTGACAGGCTCACGTACTCTGTCACACTGACACAGCGACAGGCTCACACACTCTGTCACACTGACACAGCGACAGGCTCACACACTCTGTCACACTGACACAGTGACAGGCTCACGTACTCTGTCACACTGACACAGCGACAGGCTCACACACTCTGTCACACTGACACAGCGACAGGCTCACGCACTCTGTTACACTGACACAGTGACAGGCTCACGTACTCTGTTACACTGACACAGCGACAGGCTCACGTACTCTGTCACACTGACACAGCGACAGGCTCACGTACTCTGTCACACTGACACAGCGACAGGCTCACGCACTCTGTCACACTGACACAGCGACAGGCTCACGTACTCTGTTACACTGACACAGTGACAGGCTCACACACTCTGTCACACTGACACAGTGACAGGCTCACACACTCTGTTACACTGACACAGTGACAGGCTCACACACTCTGTTACACTGACACAGTGACAGGTTCACACACTCTGTCACACTGACACAGCGACATTCTCACGTACTCTGTCACACTGACACAGTGACAGGCTCACGCACTCTGTTACACTGACACAGCGACAGGCTCACACACTCTGTCACACTGACACAGCGACAGTCTCACGTACTCTGTTGCACTGACACAGTGACAGGCTCACGCACTCTGTTACACTGACACAGCGACAGGCTCACACACTCTGTCACACTGACACAGCGACAGGCTCACGCACTCTGTCACACTGACACAGCGACAGGCTCACGTACTCTGTTACACTGACACAGTGACAGGCTCACACACTCTGTTACACTGACACAGCGACAGGCTCACGTACTCTGTTACACTGACACAGTGACAGGCTCAGGCACTCTGTCACACTGACACAGCGACAGGCTCACACACTCTGTCACACTGACACAGCGACAGGCTCACGCACTCTGTTACACTGACACAGCAACAGGCTCACGCACTCTGTTACACTGACACAGTGACAGGCTCACACACTCTGTCACACTGACACAGCGACAGGCTCACGTACTCTGTTACACTGACACAGTGACAGGCTCACGTACTCTGTCACACTGACACAGCGACAGGCTCACGCACTCTGTCACACTGACACAGCGACAGGCTCACGTACTCTGTTACACTGACACAGTGACAGGCTCACACACTCTGTTACACTGACACAGTGACAGGCTCACACACTCTGTTACACTGACACAGTGACAGGCTCACACACTCTGTTACACTGACACAGTGACAGGTTCACACACTCTGTCACACTGACACAGCGACAGGCTCACGCACTCTGTCACACTGACACAGTGACAGGCTCACGCACTCTGTTACACTGACACAGCGACAGGCTCACACACTCTGTCACACTGACACAGCGACAGGCTCACGCACTCTGTCACACTGACACAGCGACAGGCTCACGTACTCTGTTGCACTGACACAGTGACAGGCTCACGCACTCTGTTGCACTGACACAGCGACAGGCTCACACACTCTGTCACACTGACACAGCGACAGGCTCACGCACTCTGTCACACTGACACAGCGACAGGCTCACGTCCTCTGTTACACTGACACAGTGACAGGCTCAGGCACTCTGTCACACTGACACAGCGACAGGCTCACACACTCTGTCACACTGACACAGCGACAGGCTCACGCACTCTGTTACACTGACACAGCGACAGGCTCACGCACTCTGTTACACTGACACAGTGACAGGCTCACACACTCTGTCACACTGACACAGCGACAGGCTCACGTACTCTGTTACACTGACACAGTCACAGGCTCACACACTCTGTTACACTGACACAGCGACAGGCTCACGCACTCTGTCACACTGACACAGTGACAGGCTCACGTACTCTGTCACACTGACACAGCGACAGGCTCACACACTCTGTCACACTGACACAGCGACAGGCTCACACACTCTGTCACACTGACACAGTGACAGGCTCACGTACTCTGTCACACTGACACAGCGACAGGCTCACACACTCTGTCACACTGACACAGTGACAGGCTCACGCACTCTGTTACACTGACACAGTGACAGGCTCACGTACTCTGTTACACTGACACAGCGACAGGCTCACGTACTCTGTCACACTGACACAGCGACAGGCTCACGTACTCTGTCACACTGACACAGCGACAGGCTCACGCACTCTGTCACACTGACACAGCGACAGGCTCACGTACTCTGTTACACTGACACAGTGACAGGCTCACACACTCTGTCACACTGACACAGTGACAGGCTCACACACTCTGTTACACTGACACAGTGACAGGCTCACACACTCTGTTACACTGACACAGTGACAGGCTCACACACTCTGTTACACTGACACAGTGACAGGTTCACACACTGTCACACTGACACAGCGACAGGCTCACGTACTCTGTCACACTGACACAGTGACAGGCTCACGCACTCTGTTACACTGACACAGCGACAGGCTCACACACTCTGTCACACTGACACAGTGACAGGCTCACGTACTCTGTTACACTGACACAGCGACAGGCTCACGTACTCTGTTACACTGACACAGCGACAGGCTCACACACTCTGTTACACTGACACAGCGACAGGCTCACGCACTCTGTCACACTGACACAGCGACAGGCTCACGTACTCTGTTACACTGACACAGTCACAGGCTCACACACTCTGTTACACTGACACAGCGACAGGCTCACGCACTCTGTCACACTGACACAGTCACAGGCTCACACAAACTGTCACACTAACACAGTGACAGGCTCACGCACTCTGTCACACTGACACAGTGACAGGCTCACGCACTCTATCACACTGACACAGCGACAGGCTCATGTACTCTGTTACACTGACACAGCGACAGGCTCACACACACTGTCACACTGACACAGTGACAGGCTCACACACTCTGTCACACTGACACAGCGACAGGCTCACGTACTCTGTTACACTGACACAGTCACAGGCTCACACAAACTGTCACACTGACACAGCGACAGGCTCACGCACTCTGTCACACTGACACAGCGACAGGCTCACACACTCTGTCACACTGACACAGCGACAGGCTCACGCACTCTGTCACACTGACACAGCGACAGGCTCAGGCACTCTGTCACACTGACACAGCGACAGGCTCACACACTCTGTCACACTGACACAGCGACAGGCTCACGCACTCTGTTACACTGACACAGCGACAGGCTCACGCACTCTGTTACACTGACACAGTGACAGGCTCACACACTCTGTCACACTGACACAGTGACAGGCTCACGTACTCTGTTACACTGACACAGCGACAGGCTCACGTACTCTGTTACACTGACACAGGGACAGGCTCACACACTCTGTTACACTGACACAGCGACAGGCTCACGCACTCTGTCACACTGACACAGCGACAGGCTCACGTACTCTGTTACACTGACACAGTCACAGGCTCACACACTCTGTTACACTGACAGAGCGACAGGCTCACGCACTCTGTCACACTGACACAGTGACAGGCTCACGTACTCTGTCACACTGACACAGCGACAGGCTCACACACTCTGTCACACTGACACAGCGACAGGCTCACACACTCTGTCACACTGACACAGTGACAGGCTCACGTACTCTGTCACACTGACACAGCGACAGGCTCACACACTCTGTCACACTGACACAGCGACAGGCTCACGCACTCTGTTACACTGACACAGTGACAGGCTCACGTACTCTGTTACACTGACACAGCGACAGGCTCACGTACTCTGTCACACTGACACAGCGACAGGCTCACGTACTCTGTCACACTGACACAGCGACAGGCTCACGCACTCTGTCACACTGACACAGCGACAGGCTCACGTACTCTGTTACACTGACACAGTGACAGGCTCACACACTCTGTCACACTGACACAGTGACAGGCTCACACACTCTGTTACACTGACACAGTGACAGGCTCACACACTCTGTTACACTGACACAGTGACAGGTTCACACACTCTGTCACACTGACACAGCGACAGTCTCACGTACTCTGTCACACTGACACAGTGACAGGCTCACGCACTCTGTTACACTGACACAGCGACAGGCTCACACACTCTGTCACACTGACACAGCGACAGTCTCACGTACTCTGTTGCACTGACACAGTGACAGGCTCACGCACTCTGTTACACTGACACAGCGACAGGCTCACACACTCTGTCACACTGACACAGCGACAGGCTCACGTACTCTGTTACACTGACACAGCGACAGGCTCACGTACTCTGTTACACTGACTCAGGGACAGGCTCACACACTCTGTTACACTGACACAGCGACAGGCTCACGCACTCTGTCACACTGACACAGCGACAGGCTCACGTACTCTGTTACACTGACACAGTCACAGGCTCACACACTCTGTTACACTGACAGAGCGACAGGCTCACGCACTCTGTCACACTGACACAGTGACAGGCTCACGTACTCTGTCACACTGACACAGCGACAGGCTCACACACTCTGTCACACTGACACAGCGACAGGCTCACACACTCTGTCACACTGACACAGTGACAGGCTCACGTACTCTGTCACACTGACACAGCGACAGGCTCACACACTCTGTCACACTGACACAGCGACAGGCTCACGCACTCTGTTACACTGACACAGTGACAGGCTCACGTACTCTGTTACACTGACACAGCGACAGGCTCACGTACTCTGTCACACTGACACAGCGACAGGCTCACGTACTCTGTCACACTGACACAGCGACAGGCTCACGCACTCTGTCACACTGACACAGCGACAGGCTCACGTACTCTGTTACACTGACACAGTGAAAGGCTCACACACTCTGTCACACTGACACAGTGACAGGCTCACACACTCTGTTACACTGACACAGTGACAGGCTCACACACTCTGTTACACTGACACAGTGACAGGTTCACACACTCTGTCACACTGACACAGCGACAGTCTCACGTACTCTGTCACACTGACACAGTGACAGGCTCACGCACTCTGTTACACTGACACAGCGACAGGCTCACACACTCTGTCACACTGACACAGCGACAGTCTCACGTACTCTGTTGCACTGACACAGTGACAGGCTCACGCACTCTGTTACACTGACACAGCGACAGGCTCACACACTCTGTCACACTGACACAGCGACAGGCTCACGCACTCTGTCACACTGACACAGCGACAGGCTCACGTACTCTGTTACACTGACACAGTGACAGGCTCACACACTCTGTTACACTGACACAGCGACAGGCTCACGTACTCTGTTACACTGACACAGTGACAGGCTCAGGCACTCTGTCACACTGACACAGTCACAGGCTCACACAAACTGTCACACTAACACAGTGACAGGCTCACGCACTCTGTCACACTGACACAGTGACAGGCTCACGCACTCTGTCACACTGACACAGCGACAGGCTCATGTACTCTGTTACACTGACACAGCGACAGGCTCACACACACTGTCACACTGACACAGTGACAGGCTCACACACTCTGTCACACTGACACAGCGACAGGCTCACGTACTCTGTTACACTGACACAGTCACAGGCTCACACAAACTGTCACACTGACACAGCGACAGGCTCACGCACTCTGTCACACTGACACAGCGACAGGCTCACACACTCTGTCACACTGACACAGCGACAGGCTCACGCACTCTGTCACACTGACACAGCGACAGGCTCAGGCACTCTGTCACACTGACACAGCGACAGGCTCACACACTCTGTCACACTGACACAGCGACAGGCTCACGCACTCTGTTACACTGACACAGCGACAGGCTCACGCACTCTGTTACACTGACACAGTGACAGGCTCACACACTCTGTCACACTGACACAGTGACAGGCTCACGTACTCTGTTACACTGACACAGCGACAGGCTCACGTACTCTGTTACACTGACACAGGGACAGGCTCACACACTCTGTTACACTGACACAGCGACAGGCTCACGCACTCTGTCACACTGACACAGCGACAGGCTCACGTACTCTGTTACACTGACACAGTCACAGGCTCACACACTCTGTTACACTGACAGAGCGACAGGCTCACGCACTCTGTCACACTGACACAGTGACAGGCTCACGCACTCTGTTACACTGACACAGCGACAGGCTCACACACTCTGTCACACTGACACAGCGACAGGCTCACGCACTCTGTCACACTGACACAGCGACAGGCTCACGTACTCTGTTACACTGACACAGTGACAGGCTCACACACTCTGTTACACTGACACAGCGACAGGCTCACGTACTCTGTTACACTGACACAGTGACAGGCTCAGGCACTCTGTCACACTGACACAGCGACAGGCTCACACACTCTGTCACACTGACACAGCGACAGGCTCACGCACTCTGTTACACTGACACAGCGACAGGCTCACGCACTCTGTTACACTGACACAGTGACAGGCTCACACACTCTGTCACACTGACACAGCGACAGGCTCACGTACTCTGTTACACTGACACAGTGACAGGCTCACGTACTCTGTCACACTGACACAGCGACAGGCTCACGCACTCTGTCACACTGACACAGCGACAGGCTCACGTACTCTGTTACACTGACACAGTGACAGGCTCACACACTCTGTTACACTGACACAGTGACAGGCTCACACACTCTGTCACACTGACACAGTGACAGGCTCACACACTCTGTTACACTGACACAGTGACAGGCTCACGCACTCTATTACACTGACACAGCGACAGGCTCACGCACTCTGTTACACTGACACAGTGACAGGCTCACACACTCTGTCACACTGACACAGTGACAGGCTCACGTACTCTGTTACACTGACACAGCGACAGGCTCACGTACTCTGTTACACTGACACAGCGACAGGCTCACACACTGTTACACTGACACAGCGACAGGCTCACGCACTCTGTCACACTGACACAGCGACAGGCTCACGTACTCTGTTACACTGACACAGTGACAGGCTCACACACTCTGTTACACTGACACAGCGACAGGCTCAGGCACTCTGTCACACTGACACAGCGACAGGCTCACACACTCTGTCACACTGACACAGCGACAGGCTCACGCACTCTGTTACACTGACACAGCGACAGGCTCACGCACTCTGTTTCACTGACACAGTGACAGGCTCACACACTCTGTCACACTGACACAGTGACAGGCTCACGTACTCTGTTACACTGACACAGCGACAGGCTCACGTACTCTGTTACACTGACACAGCGACAGGCTCACACACTCTGTTACACTGACACAGCGACAGGCTCACGCACTCTGTCACACTGACACAGCGACAGGCTCACGTACTCTGTTACACTGACACAGTCACAGGCTCACACACTCTGTTACACTGACACAGCGACAGGCTCACGCACTCTGTCACACTGACACAGCGACAGGCTCACACACTCTGTCACACTGACACAGCGACAGGCTCACACACTCTGTCACACTGACACAGTGACAGGCTCACGTACTCTGTCACACTGACACAGCGACAGGCTCACACACTCTGTCACACTGACACAGTGACAGGCTCACGCACTCTGTTACACTGACACAGTGACAGGCTCACGTACTCTGTTACACTGACACAGCGACAGGCTCACGTACTCTGTCACACTGACACAGCGACAGGCTCACGTACTCTGTCACACTGACACAGCGACAGGCTCACGCACTCTGTCACACTGACACAGCGACAGGCTCACGTACTCTGTTACACTGACACAGTGACAGGCTCACACACTCTGTCACACTGACACAGTGACAGGCTCACACACTCTGTTACACTGACACAGTGACAGGCTCACACACTCTGTTACACTGACACAGTGACAGGCTCACACACTCTGTTACACTGACACAGTGACAGGTTCACACACTGTCACACTGACACAGCGACAGGCTCACGTACTCTGTCACACTGACACAGTGACAGGCTCACGCACTCTGTTACACTGACACAGCGACAGGCTCACACACTCTGTCACACTGACACAGTGACAGGCTCACGTACTCTGTTACACTGACACAGCGACAGGCTCACGTACTCTGTTACACTGACACAGCGACAGGCTCACACACTCTGTTACACTGACACAGCGACAGGCTCACGCACTCTGTCACACTGACACAGCGACAGGCTCACGTACTCTGTTACACTGACACAGTCACAGGCTCACACACTCTGTTACACTGACACAGCGACAGGCTCACGCACTCTGTCACACTGACACAGTCACAGGCTCACACAAACTGTCACACTAACACAGTGACAGGCTCACGCACTCTGTCACACTGACACAGTGACAGGCTCACGCACTCTATCACACTGACACAGCGACAGGCTCATGTACTCTGTTACACTGACACAGCGACAGGCTCACACACACTGTCACACTGACACAGTGACAGGCTCACACACTCTGTCACACTGACACAGCGACAGGCTCACGTACTCTGTTACACTGACACAGTCACAGGCTCACACAAACTGTCACACTGACACAGCGACAGGCTCACGCACTCTGTCACACTGACACAGCGACAGGCTCACACACTCTGTCACACTGACACAGCGACAGGCTCACGCACTCTGTCACACTGACACAGCGACAGGCTCAGGCACTCTGTCACACTGACACAGCGACAGGCTCACACACTCTGTCACACTGACACAGCGACAGGCTCACGCACTCTGTTACACTGACACAGCGACAGGCTCACGCACTCTGTTACACTGACACAGTGACAGGCTCACACACTCTGTCACACTGACACAGTGACAGGCTCACGTACTCTGTTACACTGACACAGCGACAGGCTCACGTACTCTGTTACACTGACACAGGGACAGGCTCACACACTCTGTTACACTGACACAGCGACAGGCTCACGCACTCTGTCACACTGACACAGCGACAGGCTCACGTACTCTGTTACACTGACACAGTCACAGGCTCACACACTCTGTTACACTGACAGAGCGACAGGCTCACGCACTCTGTCACACTGACACAGTGACAGGCTCACGTACTCTGTCACACTGACACAGCGACAGGCTCACACACTCTGTCACACTGACACAGCGACAGGCTCACACACTCTGTCACACTGACACAGTGACAGGCTCACGTACTCTGTCACACTGACACAGCGACAGGCTCACACACTCTGTCACACTGACACAGCGACAGGCTCACGCACTCTGTTACACTGACACAGTGACAGGCTCACGTACTCTGTTACACTGACACAGCGACAGGCTCACGTACTCTGTCACACTGACACAGCGACAGGCTCACGTACTCTGTCACACTGACACAGCGACAGGCTCACGCACTCTGTCACACTGACACAGCGACAGGCTCACGTACTCTGTTACACTGACACAGTGACAGGCTCACACACTCTGTCACACTGACACAGTGACAGGCTCACACACTCTGTTACACTGACACAGTGACAGGCTCACACACTCTGTTACACTGACACAGTGACAGGTTCACACACTCTGTCACACTGACACAGCGACAGTCTCACGTACTCTGTCACACTGACACAGTGACAGGCTCACGCACTCTGTTACACTGACACAGCGACAGGCTCACACACTCTGTCACACTGACACAGCGACAGTCTCACGTACTCTGTTGCACTGACACAGTGACAGGCTCACGCACTCTGTTACACTGACACAGCGACAGGCTCACACACTCTGTCACACTGACACAGCGACAGGCTCACGTACTCTGTTACACTGACACAGCGACAGGCTCACGTACTCTGTTACACTGACACAGGGACAGGCTCACACACTCTGTTACACTGACACAGCGACAGGCTCACGCACTCTGTCACACTGACACAGCGACAGGCTCACGTACTCTGTTACACTGACACAGTCACAGGCTCACACACTCTGTTACACTGACAGAGCGACAGGCTCACGCACTCTGTCACACTGACACAGTGACAGGCTCACGTACTCTGTCACACTGACACAGCGACAGGCTCACACACTCTGTCACACTGACACAGCGACAGGCTCACACACTCTGTCACACTGACACAGTGACAGGCTCACGTACTCTGTCACACTGACACAGCGACAGGCTCACACACTCTGTCACACTGACACAGCGACAGGCTCACGCACTCTGTTACACTGACACAGTGACAGGCTCACGTACTCTGTTACACTGACACAGCGACAGGCTCACGTACTCTGTCACACTGACACAGCGACAGGCTCACGTACTCTGTCACACTGACACAGCGACAGGCTCACGCACTCTGTCACACTGACACAGCGACAGGCTCACGTACTCTGTTACACTGACACAGTGAAAGGCTCACACACTCTGTCACACTGACACAGTGACAGGCTCACACACTCTGTTACACTGACACAGTGACAGGCTCACACACTCTGTTACACTGACACAGTGACAGGTTCACACACTCTGTCACACTGACACAGCGACAGTCTCACGTACTCTGTCACACTGACACAGTGACAGGCTCACGCACTCTGTTACACTGACACAGCGACAGGCTCACACACTCTGTCACACTGACACAGCGACAGTCTCACGTACTCTGTTGCACTGACACAGTGACAGGCTCACGCACTCTGTTACACTGACACAGCGACAGGCTCACACACTCTGTCACACTGACACAGCGACAGGCTCACGCACTCTGTCACACTGACACAGCGACAGGCTCACGTACTCTGTTACACTGACACAGTGACAGGCTCACACACTCTGTTACACTGACACAGCGACAGGCTCACGTACTCTGTTACACTGACACAGTGACAGGCTCAGGCACTCTGTCACACTGACACAGTCACAGGCTCACACAAACTGTCACACTAACACAGTGACAGGCTCACGCACTCTGTCACACTGACACAGTGACAGGCTCACGCACTCTGTCACACTGACACAGCGACAGGCTCATGTACTCTGTTACACTGACACAGCGACAGGCTCACACACACTGTCACACTGACACAGTGACAGGCTCACACACTCTGTCACACTGACACAGCGACAGGCTCACGTACTCTGTTACACTGACACAGTCACAGGCTCACACAAACTGTCACACTGACACAGCGACAGGCTCACGCACTCTGTCACACTGACACAGCGACAGGCTCACACACTCTGTCACACTGACACAGCGACAGGCTCACGCACTCTGTCACACTGACACAGCGACAGGCTCAGGCACTCTGTCACACTGACACAGCGACAGGCTCACACACTCTGTCACACTGACACAGCGACAGGCTCACGCACTCTGTTACACTGACACAGCGACAGGCTCACGCACTCTGTTACACTGACACAGTGACAGGCTCACACACTCTGTCACACTGACACAGTGACAGGCTCACGTACTCTGTTACACTGACACAGCGACAGGCTCACGTACTCTGTTACACTGACACAGGGACAGGCTCACACACTCTGTTACACTGACACAGCGACAGGCTCACGCACTCTGTCACACTGACACAGCGACAGGCTCACGTACTCTGTTACACTGACACAGTCACAGGCTCACACACTCTGTTACACTGACAGAGCGACAGGCTCACGCACTCTGTCACACTGACACAGTGACAGGCTCACGCACTCTGTTACACTGACACAGCGACAGGCTCACACACTCTGTCACACTGACACAGCGACAGGCTCACGCACTCTGTCACACTGACACAGCGACAGGCTCACGTACTCTGTTACACTGACACAGTGACAGGCTCACACACTCTGTTACACTGACACAGCGACAGGCTCACGTACTCTGTTACACTGACACAGTGACAGGCTCAGGCACTCTGTCACACTGACACAGCGACAGGCTCACACACTCTGTCACACTGACACAGCGACAGGCTCACGCACTCTGTTACACTGACACAGCGACAGGCTCACGCACTCTGTTACACTGACACAGTGACAGGCTCACACACTCTGTCACACTGACACAGCGACAGGCTCACGTACTCTGTTACACTGACACAGTGACAGGCTCACGTACTCTGTCACACTGACACAGCGACAGGCTCACGCACTCTGTCACACTGACACAGCGACAGGCTCACGTACTCTGTTACACTGACACAGTGACAGGCTCACACACTCTGTTACACTGACACAGTGACAGGCTCACACACTCTGTCACACTGACACAGTGACAGGCTCACACACTCTGTTACACTGACACAGTGACAGGCTCACGCACTCTATTACACTGACACAGCGACAGGCTCACGCACTCTGTTACACTGACACAGTGACAGGCTCACACACTCTGTCACACTGACACAGTGACAGGCTCACGTACTCTGTTACACTGACACAGCGACAGGCTCACGTACTCTGTTACACTGACACAGCGACAGGCTCACACACTGTTACACTGACACAGCGACAGGCTCACGCACTCTGTCACACTGACACAGCGACAGGCTCACGTACTCTGTTACACTGACACAGTGACAGGCTCACACACTCTGTTACACTGACACAGCGACAGGCTCAGGCACTCTGTCACACTGACACAGCGACAGGCTCACACACTCTGTCACACTGACACAGCGACAGGCTCACGCACTCTGTTACACTGACACAGCGACAGGCTCACGCACTCTGTTTCACTGACACAGTGACAGGCTCACACACTCTGTCACACTGACACAGTGACAGGCTCACGTACTCTGTTACACTGACACAGCGACAGGCTCACGTACTCTGTTACACTGACACAGCGACAGGCTCACACACTCTGTTACACTGACACAGCGACAGGCTCACGCACTCTGTCACACTGACACAGCGACAGGCTCACGTACTCTGTTACACTGACACAGTCACAGGCTCACACACTCTGTTACACTGACACAGCGACAGGCTCACGCACTCTGTCACACTGACACAGTGACAGGCTCACGTACTCTGTCACACTGACACAGCGACAGGCTCACACACTCTGTCACACTGACACAGCGACAGGCTCACACACTCTGTCACACTGACACAGTGACAGGCTCACGTACTCTGTTACACTGACACAGCGACAGGCTCACACACTGTCACACTGACACAGCGACAGGCTCACGCACTCTGTTACACTGACACAGTGACAGGCTCACGTACTCTGTTACACTGACACAGCGACAGGCTCACGTACTCTGTCACACTGACACAGCGACAGGCTCACGTACTCTGTCACACTGACACAGCGGCGGGCTCACGCACTCTGTCACACTGACACAGCGACAGGCTCACGTACTCTGTTACACTGACACAGTGACAGGCTCACACACTCTGTCACACTGACACAGTGACAGGCTCACACACTCTGTCACACTGACACAGTGACAGGCTCACGTACTCTGTTACACTGACACAGCGACAGGCTCACGTACTCTGTTACACTGACACAGCGACAGGCTCACACACTGTTACACTGACACAGCGACAGGCTCACGCACTCTGTCACACTGACACAGCGACAGGCTCACGTACTCTGTTACACTGACACAGTGACAGGCTCACACACTCTGTTACACTGACACAGCGACAGGCTCAGGCACTCTGTCACACTGACACAGCGACAGGCTCACACACTCTGTCACACTGACACAGCGACAGGCTCACGCACTCTGTTACACTGACACAGCGACAGCCTCACGCACTCTGTTTCACTGACACAGTGACAGGCTCACACACTCTGTCACACTGACACAGTGACAGGCTCACGTACTCTGTTACACTGACACAGCGACAGGCTCACGTACCTCTGTTACACTGACACAGCGACAGGCTCACACACTCTGTTACACTGACACAGCGACAGGCTCACGCACTCTGTCACACTGACACAGTGACAGGCTCACGTACTCTGTCACACTGACACAGCGACAGGCTCACACACTCTGTCACACTGACACAGCGACAGGCTCACACACTCTGTCACACTGACACAGTGACAGGCTCACGTACTCTGTCACACTGACACAGCGACAGGCTCACACACTCTGTCACACTGACACAGCGACAGGCTCACGCACTCTGTTACACTGACACAGTGACAGGCTCACATACTCTGTTACACTGACACAGCGACAGGCTCACGCACTCTGTCACACTGACACAGTCACAGGCTCACACAAACTGTCACACTAACACAGTGACAGGCTCACGCACTCTGTCACACTGACACAGTGACAGGCTCACGCACTCTGTCACACTGACACAGCGACAGGCTCACGTACTCTGTTACACTGACACAGCGACAGGCTCACACACACTGTCACACTGACACAGTGACAGGCTCACACACTCTGTCACACTGACACAGCGACAGGCTCACGTACTCTGTTACACTGACACAGTCACAGGCTCACACAAACTGTCACACTGACACAGCGACAGGCTCACGCACTCTGTCACACTGACACAGTGACAGGCTCACGCACTCGGTCACACTGACACAGCGACAGGCTCACGTACTCTGTCACACTGACACAGCGACAGGCTCAGGCACTCTGTCACACTGACACAGCGACAGGCTCACACACTCTGTCACACTGACACAGCGACAGGCTCACGCACTCTGTTACACTGACACAGCGACAGGCTCACGCACTCTGTTACACTGACACAGTGACAGGCTCACGCACTCTGTTACACTGACACAGCGACAGGCTCACGTACTCTGTTACACTGACACAGTCACAGGCTCACACAAACTGTCACACTGACACAGCGACAGGCTCACGCACTCTGTCACACTGACACAGCGACAGGCTCACACACTCTGTCACACTGACACAGCGACAGGCTCACGCACTCTGTCACACTGACACAGCGACAGGCTCAGGCACTCTGTCACACTGACACAGCGACAGGCTCACGTACTCTGTCACACTGACACAGTCACAGGCTCACACAAACTGTCACACTAACACAGTGACAGGCTCACGCACTCTGTCACACTGACACAGTGACAGGCTCACGCACTCTGTCACACTGACACAGCGACAGGCTCATGTACTCTGTTACACTGACACAGCGACAGGCTCACACACACTGTCACACTGACACAGTGACAGGCTCACACACTCTGTCACACTGACACAGCGACAGGCTCACGTACTCTGTTACACTGACACAGTCACAGGCTCACACAAACTGTCACACTGACACAGCGACAGGCTCACGCACTCTGTCACACTGACACAGCGACAGGCTCACACACTCTGTCACACTGACACAGCGACAGGCTCACGCACTCTGTCACACTGACACAGCGACAGGCTCAGGCACTCTGTCACACTGACACAGCGACAGGCTCACACACTCTGTCACACTGACACAGCGACAGGCTCACGCACTCTGTTACACTGACACAGCGACAGGCTCACGCACTCTGTTACACTGACACAGTGACAGGCTCACACACTCTGTCACACTGACACAGTGACAGGCTCACGTACTCTGTTACACTGACACAGCGACAGGCTCACGTACTCTGTTACACTGACACAGGGACAGGCTCACACACTCTGTTACACTGACACAGCGACAGGCTCACGCACTCTGTCACACTGACACAGCGACAGGCTCACGTACTCTGTTACACTGACACAGTCACAGGCTCACACACTCTGTTACACTGACAGAGCGACAGGCTCACGCACTCTGTCACACTGACACAGTGACAGGCTCACGCACTCTGTTACACTGACACAGCGACAGGCTCACACACTCTGTCACACTGACACAGCGACAGGCTCACGCACTCTGTCACACTGACACAGCGACAGGCTCACGTACTCTGTTACACTGACACAGTGACAGGCTCACACACTCTGTTACACTGACACAGCGACAGGCTCACGTACTCTGTTACACTGACACAGTGACAGGCTCAGGCACTCTGTCACACTGACACAGCGACAGGCTCACACACTCTGTCACACTGACACAGCGACAGGCTCACGCACTCTGTTACACTGACACAGCGACAGGCTCACGCACTCTGTTACACTGACACAGTGACAGGCTCACACACTCTGTCACACTGACACAGCGACAGGCTCACGTACTCTGTTACACTGACACAGTGACAGGCTCACGTACTCTGTCACACTGACACAGCGACAGGCTCACGCACTCTGTCACACTGACACAGCGACAGGCTCACGTACTCTGTTACACTGACACAGTGACAGGCTCACACACTCTGTTACACTGACACAGTGACAGGCTCACACACTCTGTCACACTGACACAGTGACAGGCTCACACACTCTGTTACACTGACACAGTGACAGGCTCACGCACTCTATTACACTGACACAGCGACAGGCTCACGCACTCTGTTACACTGACACAGTGACAGGCTCACACACTCTGTCACACTGACACAGTGACAGGCTCACGTACTCTGTTACACTGACACAGCGACAGGCTCACGTACTCTGTTACACTGACACAGCGACAGGCTCACACACTGTTACACTGACACAGCGACAGGCTCACGCACTCTGTCACACTGACACAGCGACAGGCTCACGTACTCTGTTACACTGACACAGTGACAGGCTCACACACTCTGTTACACTGACACAGCGACAGGCTCAGGCACTCTGTCACACTGACACAGCGACAGGCTCACACACTCTGTCACACTGACACAGCGACAGGCTCACGCACTCTGTTACACTGACACAGCGACAGGCTCACGCACTCTGTTTCACTGACACAGTGACAGGCTCACACACTCTGTCACACTGACACAGCGACAGGCTCACGTACTCTGTCACACTGACACAGTCACAGGCTCACACAAACTGTCACACTAACACAGTGACAGGCTCACGCACTCTGTCACACTGACACAGTGACAGGCTCACGCACTCTGTCACACTGACACAGCGACAGGCTCATGTACTCTGTTACACTGACACAGCGACAGGCTCACACACACTGTCACACTGACACAGTGACAGGCTCACACACTCTGTCACACTGACACAGCGACAGGCTCACGTACTCTGTTACACTGACACAGTCACAGGCTCACACAAACTGTCACACTGACACAGCGACAGGCTCACGCACTCTGTCACACTGACACAGCGACAGGCTCACACACTCTGTCACACTGACACAGCGACAGGCTCACGCACTCTGTCACACTGACACAGCGACAGGCTCAGGCACTCTGTCACACTGACACAGCGACAGGCTCACACACTCTGTCACACTGACACAGCGACAGGCTCACGCACTCTGTTACACTGACACAGCGACAGGCTCACGCACTCTGTTACACTGACACAGTGACAGGCTCACACACTCTGTCACACTGACACAGTGACAGGCTCACGTACTCTGTTACACTGACACAGCGACAGGCTCACGTACTCTGTTACACTGACACAGGGACAGGCTCACACACTCTGTTACACTGACACAGCGACAGGCTCACGCACTCTGTCACACTGACACAGCGACAGGCTCACGTACTCTGTTACACTGACACAGTCACAGGCTCACACACTCTGTTACACTGACAGAGCGACAGGCTCACGCACTCTGTCACACTGACACAGTGACAGGCTCACGCACTCTGTTACACTGACACAGCGACAGGCTCACACACTCTGTCACACTGACACAGCGACAGGCTCACGCACTCTGTCACACTGACACAGCGACAGGCTCACGTACTCTGTTACACTGACACAGTGACAGGCTCACACACTCTGTTACACTGACACAGCGACAGGCTCACGTACTCTGTTACACTGACACAGTGACAGGCTCAGGCACTCTGTCACACTGACACAGCGACAGGCTCACACACTCTGTCACACTGACACAGCGACAGGCTCACGCACTCTGTTACACTGACACAGCGACAGGCTCACGCACTCTGTTACACTGACACAGTGACAGGCTCACACACTCTGTCACACTGACACAGCGACAGGCTCACGTACTCTGTTACACTGACACAGTGACAGGCTCACGTACTCTGTCACACTGACACAGCGACAGGCTCACGCACTCTGTCACACTGACACAGCGACAGGCTCACGTACTCTGTTACACTGACACAGTGACAGGCTCACACACTCTGTTACACTGACACAGTGACAGGCTCACACACTCTGTCACACTGACACAGTGACAGGCTCACACACTCTGTTACACTGACACAGTGACAGGCTCACGCACTCTATTACACTGACACAGCGACAGGCTCACGCACTCTGTTACACTGACACAGTGACAGGCTCACACACTCTGTCACACTGACACAGTGACAGGCTCACGTACTCTGTTACACTGACACAGCGACAGGCTCACGTACTCTGTTACACTGACACAGCGACAGGCTCACACACTGTTACACTGACACAGCGACAGGCTCACGCACTCTGTCACACTGACACAGCGACAGGCTCACGTACTCTGTTACACTGACACAGTGACAGGCTCACACACTCTGTTACACTGACACAGCGACAGGCTCAGGCACTCTGTCACACTGACACAGCGACAGGCTCACACACTCTGTCACACTGACACAGCGACAGGCTCACGCACTCTGTTACACTGACACAGCGACAGGCTCACGCACTCTGTTTCACTGACACAGTGACAGGCTCACACACTCTGTCACACTGACACAGTGACAGGCTCACGTACTCTGTTACACTGACACAGCGACAGGCTCACGTACTCTGTTACACTGACACAGCGACAGGCTCACACACTCTGTTACACTGACACAGCGACAGGCTCACGCACTCTGTCACACTGACACAGCGACAGGCTCACGTACTCTGTTACACTGACACAGTCACAGGCTCACACACTCTGTTACACTGACACAGCGACAGGCTCACGCACTCTGTCACACTGACACAGTGACAGGCTCACGTACTCTGTCACACTGACACAGCGACAGGCTCACACACTCTGTCACACTGACACAGCGACAGGCTCACACACTCTGTCACACTGACACAGTGACAGGCTCACGTACTCTGTTACACTGACACAGCGACAGGCTCACACACTGTCACACTGACACAGCGACAGGCTCACGCACTCTGTTACACTGACACAGTGACAGGCTCACGTACTCTGTTACACTGACACAGCGACAGGCTCACGTACTCTGTCACACTGACACAGCGACAGGCTCACGTACTCTGTCACACTGACACAGCGGCGGGCTCACGCACTCTGTCACACTGACACAGCGACAGGCTCACGTACTCTGTTACACTGACACAGTGACAGGCTCACACACTCTGTCACACTGACACAGTGACAGGCTCACACACTCTGTCACACTGACACAGTGACAGGCTCACGTACTCTGTTACACTGACACAGCGACAGGCTCACGTACTCTGTTACACTGACACAGCGACAGGCTCACACACTGTTACACTGACACAGCGACAGGCTCACGCACTCTGTCACACTGACACAGCGACAGGCTCACGTACTCTGTTACACTGACACAGTGACAGGCTCACACACTCTGTTACACTGACACAGCGACAGGCTCAGGCACTCTGTCACACTGACACAGCGACAGGCTCACACACTCTGTCACACTGACACAGCGACAGGCTCACGCACTCTGTTACACTGACACAGCGACAGCCTCACGCACTCTGTTTCACTGACACAGTGACAGGCTCACACACTCTGTCACACTGACACAGTGACAGGCTCACGTACTCTGTTACACTGACACAGCGACAGGCTCACGTACTCTGTTACACTGACACAGCGACAGGCTCACACACTCTGTTACACTGACACAGCGACAGGCTCACGCACTCTGTCACACTGACACAGTGACAGGCTCACGTACTCTGTCACACTGACACAGCGACAGGCTCACACACTCTGTCACACTGACACAGCGACAGGCTCACACACTCTGTCACACTGACACAGTGACAGGCTCACGTACTCTGTCACACTGACACAGCGACAGGCTCACACACTCTGTCACACTGACACAGCGACAGGCTCACGCACTCTGTTACACTGACACAGTGACAGGCTCACATACTCTGTTACACTGACACAGCGACAGGCTCACGCACTCTGTCACACTGACACAGTCACAGGCTCACACAAACTGTCACACTAACACAGTGACAGGCTCACGCACTCTGTCACACTGACACAGTGACAGGCTCACGCACTCTGTCACACTGACACAGCGACAGGCTCACGTACTCTGTTACACTGACACAGCGACAGGCTCACACACACTGTCACACTGACACAGTGACAGGCTCACACACTCTGTCACACTGACACAGCGACAGGCTCACGTACTCTGTTACACTGACACAGTCACAGGCTCACACAAACTGTCACACTGACACAGCGACAGGCTCACGCACTCTGTCACACTGACACAGTGACAGGCTCACGCACTCGGTCACACTGACACAGCGACAGGCTCACGTACTCTGTCACACTGACACAGCGACAGGCTCAGGCACTCTGTCACACTGACACAGCGACAGGCTCACACACTCTGTCACACTGACACAGCGACAGGCTCACGCACTCTGTTACACTGACACAGCGACAGGCTCACGCACTCTGTTACACTGACACAGTGACAGGCTCACGCACTCTGTTACACTGACACAGCGACAGGCTCACGTACTCTGTTACACTGACACAGTCACAGGCTCACACAAACTGTCACACTGACACAGCGACAGGCTCACGCACTCTGTCACACTGACACAGCGACAGGCTCACACACTCTGTCACACTGACACAGCGACAGGCTCACGCACTCTGTCACACTGACACAGCGACAGGCTCAGGCACTCTGTCACACTGACACAGCGACAGGCTCACACACTCTGTCACACTGACACAGCGACAGGCTCACGCACTCTGTTACACTGACACAGCGACAGGCTCACGCACTCTGTTACACTGACACAGTGACAGGCTCACACACTCTGTCACACTGACACAGTGACAGGCTCACGTACTCTGTTACACTGACACAGCGACAGGCTCACGTACTCTGTTACACTGACACAGGGACAGGCTCACACACTCTGTTACACTGACACAGCGACAGGCTCACGCACTCTGTCACACTGACACAGCGACAGGCTCACGTACTCTGTTACACTGACACAGTCACAGGCTCACACACTCTGTTACACTGACAGAGCGACAGGCTCACGCACTCTGTCACACTGACACAGTGACAGGCTCACGTACTCTGTCACACTGACACAGCGACAGGCTCACACACTCTGTCACACGGACACAGCGACAGGCTCACACACTCTGTCACACTGACACAGTGACAGGCTCACGTACTCTGTCACACTGACACAGCGACAGGCTCACACACTCTGTCACACTGACACAGCGACAGGCTCACGCACTCTGTTACACTGACACAGTGACAGGCTCACGTACTCTGTTACACTGACACAGCGACAGGCTCACGTACTCTGTCACACTGACACAGCGACAGGCTCACGTACTCTGTCACACTGACACAGCGACAGGCTCACGCACTCTGTCACACTGACACAGCGACAGGCTCACGTACTCTGTTACACTGACACAGTGACAGGCTCACACACTCTGTCACACTGACACAGTGACAGGCTCACACACTCTGTTACACTGACACAGTGACAGGCTCACACACTCTGTTACACTGACACAGTGACAGGTTCACACACTCTGTCACACTGACACAGCGACAGTCTCACGTACTCTGTCACACTGACACAGTGACAGGCTCACGCACTCTGTTACACTGACACAGCGACAGGCTCACACACTCTGTCACACTGACACAGCGACAGTCTCACGTACGCTGTTGCACTGACACAGTGACAGGCTCACGCACTCTGTTACACTGACACAGCGACAGGCTCACACACTCTGTCACACTGACACAGTGACAGGCTCACGTACTCTGTTACACTGACACAGCGACAGGCTCACGTACTCTGTTACACTGACACAGCGACAGGCTCACACACTCTGTTACACTGACACAGCGACAGGCTCACGCACTCTGTCACACTGACACAGCGACAGGCTCACGTACTCTGTTACACTGACACAGTCACAGGCTCACACACTCTGTTACACTGACAGAGCGACAGGCTCACGCACTCTGTCACACTGACACAGTGACAGGCTCACGTACTCTGTCACACTGACACAGCGACAGGCTCACACACTCTGTCACACTGACACAGCGACAGGCTCACACACTCTGTCACACTGACACAGTGACAGGCTCACGTACTCTGTCACACTGACACAGCGACAGGCTCACACACTCTGTCACACTGACACAGCGACAGGCTCACGCACTCTGTTACACTGACACAGTGACAGGCTCACGTACTCTGTTACACTGACACAGCGACAGGCTCACGTACTCTGTCACACTGACACAGCGACAGGCTCACGTACTCTGTCACACTGACACAGCGACAGGCTCACGCACTCTGTCACACTGACACAGCGACAGGCTCACGTACTCTGTTACACTGACACAGTGACAGGCTCACACACTCTGTCACACTGACACAGTGACAGGCTCACGTACTCTGTTACACTGACACAGTGACAGGCTCAGGCACTCTGTCACACTGACACAGCGACAGGCTCACGCACTCTGTCACACTGACACAGCGACAGGCTCACGTACTCTGTTACACTGACACAGTGACAGGCTCACACACTCTGTTACACTGACACAGTGACAGGCTCACACACTCTGTCACACTGACACAGTGACAGGCTCACACACTCTGTTACACTGACACAGTGACAGGCTCACACACTCTGTTACACTGACACAGTGACAGGTTCACACACTCTGTCACACTGACACAGCGACAGGCTCACGCACTCTGTCACACTGACACAGTGACAGGCTGACGCACTCTGTTACACTGACACAGCGACAGGCTCACACACTCTGTCACACTGACACAGCGACAGGCTCACGCACTCTGTCACACTGACACAGCGACAGGCTCACGTACTCTGTTGCACTGACACAGTGACAGGCTCACGCACTCTGTTACACTGACACAGCGACAGGCTCACACACTCTGTCACACTGACACAGCGACAGGCTCACGCACTCTGTCACACTGACACAGCGACAGGCTCACGTCCTCTGTTACACTGACACAGTGACAGGCTCAGGCACTCTGTCACACTGACACAGCGACAGGCTCACACACTCTGTCACACTGACACAGCGACAGGCTCACGCACTCTGTTACACTGACACAGCGACAGGCTCACGCACTCTGTTACACTGACACAGTGACAGGCTCACACACTCTGTCACACTGACACAGCGACAGGCTCACGTACTCTGTTACACTGACACAGTCACAGGCTCACACACTCTGTTACACTGACACAGCGACAGGCTCACGCACTCTGTCACACTGACACAGTGACAGGCTCACGTACTCTGTCACACTGACACAGCGACAGGCTCACACACTCTGTCACACTGACACAGCGACAGGCTCACACACTCTGTCACACTGACACAGTGACAGGCTCACGTACTCTGTCACACTGACACAGCGACAGGCTCACACACTCTGTCACACTGACACAGTGACAGGCTCACGCACTCTGTTACACTGACACAGTGACAGGCTCACGTACTCTGTTACACTGACACAGCGACAGGCTCACGTACTCTGTCACACTGACACAGCGACAGGCTCACGTACTCTGTCACACTGACACAGCGACAGGCTCACGCACTCTGTCACACTGACACAGCGACAGGCTCACGTACTCTGTTACACTGACACAGTGACAGGCTCACACACTCTGTCACACTGACACAGTGACAGGCTCACACACTCTGTTACACTGACACAGTGACAGGCTCACACACTCTGTTACACTGACACAGTGACAGGCTCACACACTCTGTTACACTGACACAGTGACAGGTTCACACACTCTGTCACACTGACACAGCGACAGGCTCACGTACTCTGTCACACTGACACAGTGACAGGCTCACGCACTCTGTTACACTGACACAGCGACAGGCTCACACACTCTGTCACACTGACACAGTGACAGGCTCACGTACTCTGTTACACTGACACAGCGACAGGCTCACGTACTCTGTTACACTGACACAGCGACAGGCTCACACACTCTGTTACACTGACACAGCGACAGGCTCACGCACTCTGTCACACTGACACAGCGACAGGCTCACGTACTCTGTTACACTGACACAGTCACAGGCTCACACACTCTGTTACACTGACACAGCGACAGGCTCACGCACTCTGTCACACTGACACAGTCACAGGCTCACACAAACTGTCACACTAACACAGTGACAGGCTCACGCACTCTGTCACACTGACACAGTGACAGGCTCACGCACTCTGTCACACTGACACAGCGACAGGCTCACGTACTCTGTTACACTGACACAGCGACAGGCTCACACACACTGTCACACTGACACAGTGACAGGCTCACACACTCTGTCACACTGACACAGCGACAGGCTCACGTACTCTGTTACACTGACACAGTCACAGGCTCACACAAACTGTCACACTGACACAGCGACAGGCTCACGCACTCTGTCACACTGACACAGCGACAGGCTCACACACTCTGTCACACTGACACAGCGACAGGCTCACGCACTCTGTCACACTGACACAGCGACAGGCTCAGGCACTCTGTCACACTGACACAGCGACAGGCTCACACACTCTGTCACACTGACACAGCGACAGGCTCACGCACTCTGTTACACTGACACAGCGACAGGCTCACGCACTCTGTTACACTGACACAGTGACAGGCTCACACACTCTGTCACACTGACACAGTGACAGGCTCACGTACTCTGTTACACTGACACAGCGACAGGCTCACGTACTCTGTTACACTGACACAGGGACAGGCTCACACACTCTGTTACACTGACACAGCGACAGGCTCACGCACTCTGTCACACTGACACAGCGACAGGCTCACGTACTCTGTTACACTGACACAGTCACAGGCTCACACACTCTGTTACACTGACAGAGCGACAGGCTCACGCACTCTGTCACACTGACACAGTGACAGGCTCACGTACGCTGTCACACTGACACAGCGACAGGCTCACACACTCTGTCACACTGACACAGCGACAGGCTCACACACTCTGTCACACTGACACAGTGACAGGCTCACGTACTCTGTCACACTGACACAGCGACAGGCTCACACACTCTGTCACACTGACACAGCGACAGGCTCACGCACTCTGTTACACTGACACAGTGACAGGCTCACGTACTCTGTTACACTGACACAGCGACAGGCTCACGTACTCTGTCACACTGACACAGCGACAGGCTCACGTACTCTGTCACACTGACACAGCGACAGGCTCACGCACTCTGTCACACTGACACAGCGACAGGCTCACGTACTCTGTTACACTGACACAGTGACAGGCTCACGTACTCTGTCACACTGACACAGCGACAGGCTCACGCACTCTGTCACACTGACACAGCGACAGGCTCACGTACTCTGTTACACTGACACAGTGACAGGCTCACACACTCTGTTACACTGACACAGTGACAGGCTCACACATTCTGTCACACTGACACAGTGACAGGCTCACACACTCTGTTACACTGACACAGTGACAGGCTCACACACTCTGTTACACTGACACAGTGACAGGTTCACACACTCTGTCACACTGACACAGCGACAGGCTCACGCACTCTGTCACACTGACACAGTGACAGGCTCACGCACTCTGTTACACTGACACAGCGACAGGCTCACACACTCTGTCACACTGACACAGCGACAGGCTCACGCACTCTGTCACACTGACACAGCGACAGGCTCACGTACTCTGTTGCACTGACACAGTGACAGGCTCACGCACTCTGTTACACTGACACAGCGACAGGCTCACACACTCTGTCACACTGACACAGCGACAGGCTCACGCACTCTGTCACACTGACACAGCGACAGGCTCACGTCCTCTGTTACACTGACACAGTGACAGGCTCAGGCACTCTGTCACACTGACACAGCGACAGGCTCACACACTCTGTCACACTGACACAGCGACAGGCTCACGCAATCTGTTACACTGACACAGTGACAGGCTCACGCACTCTGTTACACTGACACAGTGACAGGCTCACACACTCTGTCAAACTGACACAGCGACAGGCTCACGTACTCTGTTACACTGACACAGTCACAGGCTCACACACTCTGTTACACTGACACAGCGACAGGCTCA
Source organism: Mustelus asterias (assembly GCF_964213995.1). Taxonomy (NCBI): domain Eukaryota; kingdom Metazoa; phylum Chordata; class Chondrichthyes; order Carcharhiniformes; family Triakidae; genus Mustelus; species Mustelus asterias. Next base: position 347,476 of record NW_027590200.1, read on the forward strand.
CGCACTCTGTCACACTGACACAGTGACAGGCTCACGCACTCTGTCACACTGACACAGCGACAGGCTCACACACTCTGTCACACTGACACAGCGACAGGCTCACACACTCTGTCACACTGACACAGTGACAGGCTCACGTACTCTGTCACACTGACACAGCGACAGGCTCACACACTCTGTCACACTGACACAGTGACAGGCTCACGCACTCTGTTACACTGACACAGTGACAGGCTCACGTACTCTGTTACACTGACACAGCGACAGGCTCACGTACTCTGTCACACTGACACAGCGACAGGCTCACGTACTCTGTCACATTGACACAGCGACAGGCTCACGCACTCTGTCACACTGACACAGCGACAGGCTCACGTACTCTGTTACACTGACACAGTGACAGGCTCACACACTCTGTCACACTGACACAGTGACAGGCTCACACACTCTGTTACACTGACACAGTGACAGGCTCACACACTCTGTTACACTGACACAGTGACAGGCTCACACACTCTGTTACACTGACACAGTGACAGGTTCACACACTCTGTCACACTGACACAGCGACAGTCTCACGTACTCTGTTGCACTGACACAGTGACAGGCTCACGCACTCTGTTACACTGACACAGCGACAGGCTCACACACTCTGTCACACTGACACAGTGACAGGCTCACGTACTCTGTTACACTGACACAGCGACTGGCTCACGTACTCTGTTACACTGACACAGCGACAGGCTCACACACTCTGTTACACTGACACAGCGACAGGCTCACGCACTCTGTCACACTGACACAGCGACTGGCTCACGTACTCTGTTACACTGACACAGTCACAGGCTCACACACTCTGTTACACTGACACAGCGACAGGCTCACGCACTCTGTCACACTGACACAGTCACAGGCTCACACAAACTGTCACACTAACACAGTGACAGGCTCACGCACTCTGTCATACTGACACAGTGACAGGCTCACGCACTCTGTCACACTGACACAGCGACAGGCTCACGTACTCTGTTACACTGACACAGCGACAGGCTCACACACACTGTCACACTGACACAGTGACAGGCTCACACACTCTGTCACACTGACACAGCGACAGGCTCACGTACTCTGTTACACTGACACAGTCACAGGCTCACACAAACTGTCACACTGACACAGCGACAGGCTCACGCACTCTGTCACACTGACACAGCGACAGGCTCACACACTCTGTCACACTGACACAGCGACAGGCTCACGCACTCTGTCACACTGACACAGCGACAGGCTCAGGCACTCTGTCACACTGACACAGCGACAGGCTCACACACTCTGTCACACTGACACAGCGACAGGCTCACGCACTCTGTTACACTGACACAGCGACAGGCTCACGCACTCTGTTACACTGACACAGTGACAGGCTCACGCACTCTGTTACACTGACACAGCGACAGGCTCACGTACTCTGTTACACTGACACAGTCACAGCCTCACACAAACTGTCACACTGACACAGCGACAGGCTCACGCACTCTGTCACACTGACACAGCGACAGGCTCACACACTCTGTCACACTGACACAGCGACAGGCTCACGCACTCTGTCACCCTGACACAGCGACAGGCTCAGGCACTCTGTCACACTGACACAGCGACAGGCTCACACACTCTGTCACACTGACACAGCGACAGGCTCACGCACTCTGTTACACTGACACAGCGACAGGCTCACGCACTCTGTTACACTGACACAGTGACAGGCTCACACACTCTGTCACACTGACACAGTGACAGGCTCACGTACTCTGTTACACTGACACAGCGACAGGCTCATGTACTCTGTTACACTGACACAGGGACAGGCTCACACACTCTGTTACACTGACACAGCGACAGGCTCACGCACTCTGTCACACTGACACAGCGACAGGCTCACGTACTCTGTTACACTGACACAGTCACAGGCTCACACACTCTGTTACACTGACAGAGCGACAGGCTCACGCACTCTGTCACACTGACACAGTGACAGGCTCACGTACTCTGTCACACTGACACAGCGACAGGCTCACACACTCTGTCACACGGACACAGCGACAGGCTCACACACTCTGTCACACTGACACAGTGACAGGCTCACGTACTCTGTCACACTGACACAGCGACAGGCTCACACACTCTGTCACACTGACACAGCGACAGGCTCACGCACTCTGTTACACTGACACAGTGACAGGCTCACGTACTCTGTTACACTGACACAGCGACAGGCTCACGTACTCTGTCACACTGACACAGCGACAGGCTCACGTACTCTGTCACACTGACACAGCGACAGGCTCACGCACTCTGTCACACTGACACAGCGACAGGCTCACGTACTCTGTTACACTGACACAGTGACAGGCTCACACACTCTGTCACACTGACACAGTGACAGGCTCACACACTCTGTTACACTGACACAGTGACAGGCTCACACACTCTGTTACCCTGACACAGTGACAGGTTCACACACTCTGTCACACTGACACAGCGACAGTCTCACGTACTCTGTCACACTGACACAGTGACAGGCTCACGCACTCTGTTACACTGACACAGCGACAGGCTCACACACTCTGTCACACTGACACAGCGACAGTCTCACGTACTCTGTTGCACTGACACAGTGACAGGCTCACGCACTCTGTTACACTGACACAGCGACAGGCTCACACACTCTGTCACACTGACACAGCGACAGGCTCACGTACTCTGTTACACTGACACAGCGACAGGCTCACGTACTCTGTTACACTGACACAGGGACAGGCTCACGCACTCTGTTACACTGACACAGCGACAGGCTCACGCACTCTGTCACACTGACACAGCGACAGGCTCACGTACTCTGTTACACTGACACAGTCACAGGCTCACACACTCTGTTACACGGACAGAGCGACAGGCTCACGCACTCTGTCACACTGACACAGTGACAGGCTCACGTACTCTGTCACACTGACACAGCGACAGGCTCACACACTCTGTCACACTGACACAGCGACAGGCTCACACACTCTGTCACACTGACACAGTGACAGGCTCACGTACTCTGTCACACTGACACAGCGACAGGCTCACACACTCTCTCACACTGACACAGCGACAGGCTCACGCACTCTGTTACACTGACACAGTGACAGGCTCACGTACTCTGTTACACTGACACAGCGACAGGCTCACGTACTCTGTCACACTGACACAGCGACAGGCTCACGTACTCTGTCACACTGACACAGCGACAGGCTCACGCACTCTGTCACACTGACACAGCGACAGGCTCACGTACTCTGTTACACTGACACAGTGACAGGCTCACACACTCTGTCACACTGACACAGTGACAGGCTCACACACTCTGTTACACTGACACAGTGACAGGCTCACACACTCTGTTACACTGACACAGTGACAGGTTCACACACTCTGTCACACTGACACAGCGACAGTCTCACGTACTCTGTCACACTGACACAGTGACAGGCTCACGCACTCTGTTACACTGACACAGCGACAGGCTCACACACTCTGTCACACTGACACAGTGACAGTCTCACGTACTCTGTTGCACTGACACAGTGACAGGCTCACGCACTCTGTTACACTGACACAGCGACAGGCTCACACACTCTGTCACACTGACACAGCGACAGGCTCACGCACTCTGTCACACTGACACAGCGACAGGCTCACGTACTCTGTTACACTGACACAGTGACAGGCTCACACACTCTGTTACACTGACACAGCGACAGGCTCACGTACTCTGTTACACTGACACAGTGACAGGCTCAGGCACTCTGTCACACTGACACAGCGACAGGCTCACACACTCTGTCACACTGACACAGCGACAGGCTCACGCACTCTGTTACACTGACACAGCGACAGGCTCACGCACTCTGTTACACTGACACAGTGACAGGCTCACACACTCTGTCACACTGACACAGCGACAGGCTCACGTACTCTGTTACACTGACACAGTGACAGGCTCACGTACTCTGTCACACTGACACAGCGACAGGCTCACGTACTCTGTTACACTGACACAGTGACAGGCTCACACACTCTGTTACACTGACACAGTGACAGGCTCACACACTCTGTTACACTGACACAGTGACAGGCTCACACACTCTGTTACACTGACACAGTGACAGGTTCACACACTCTGTCACACTGACACAGCGACAGGCTCACGCACTCTGTCACACTGACACAGTGACAGGCTCACGCACTCTGTTACACTGACACAGCGACAGGCTCACACACTCTGTCACACTGACACAGCGACAGGCTCACGCACTCTGTCACACTGACACAGCGACAGGCTCACGTACTCTGTTGCACTGACACAGTGACAGGCTCACGCACTCTGTTACACTGACACAGCGACAGGCTCACACACTCTGTCACACTGACACAGCTACAGGCTCACGCACTCTGTCACACTGACACAGCGACAGGCTCACGTACTCTGTCACACTGACACAGCGACAGGCTCACGCACTCTGTCACACTGACACAGCGACAGGCTCACGTACTCTGTTACACTGACACAGTGACAGGCTCACACACTCTGTCACACTGACACAGTGACAGGCTCACACACTCTGTTACACTGACACAGTGACAGGCTCACACACTCTGTTACACTGACACAGTGACAGGCTCACACACTCTGTTACACTGACACAGTGACAGGTTCACACACTCTGTCACACTGACACAGCGACAGGCTCACGTACTCTGTCACACTGACACAGTGACAGGCTCACGCACTCTGTTACACTGACACAGCGACAGGCTCACACACTCTGTCACACTGACACAGTGACAGGCTCACGTACTCTGTTACACTGACACAGCGACAGGCTCACGTACTCTGTTACACTGACACAGCGACAGGCTCACACACTCTGTTACACTGACACAGCGACAGGCTCACGCACTCTGTCACACTGACACAGCGACAGGCTCACGTACTCTGTTACACTGACACAGTCACAGGCTCACACACTCTGTTACACTGACACAGCGACAGGCTCACGCACTCTGTCACACTGACACAGTCACAGGCTCACACAAACTGTCACACTAACACAGTGACAGGCTCACGCACTCTGTCACACTGACACAGTGACAGGCTCACGCACTCTGTCACACTGACACAGCGACAGGCTCATGTACTCTGTTACACTGACACAGCGACAGGCTCACACACACTGTCACACTGACACAGTGACAGGCTCACACACTCTGTCACACTGACACAGCGACAGGCTCACGTACTCTGTTACACTGACACAGTCACAGGCTCACACAAACTGTCACACTGACACAGCGACAGGCTCACGCACTCTGTCACACTGACACAGCGACAGGCTCACACACTCTGTCACACTGACACAGCGACAGGCTCACGCACTCTGTCACACTGACACAGCGACAGGCTCAGGCACTCTGTCACACTGACACAGCGACAGGCTCACACACTCTGTCACACTGACACAGCGACAGGCTCACGCACTCTGTTACACTGACACAGCGACAGGCTCACGCACTCTGTTACACTGACACAGTGACAGGCTCACACACTCTGTCACACTGACACAGTGACAGGCTCACGTTCTCTGTTACACTGACACAGCGACAGGCTCACGTACTCTGTTACACTGACACAGGGACAGGCTCACACACTCTGTTACACTGACAGAGCGACAGGCTCACGCACTCTGTCACACTGACACAGCGACAGGCTCACGTACTCTGTTACACTGACACAGTCACAGGCTCACACACTCTGTTACACTGACAGAGCGACAGGCTCACGCACTCTGTCACACTGACACAGTGACAGGCTCACGTACTCTGTCACACTGACACAGCGACAGGCTCACACACTCTGTCACACTGACACAGCGACAGGCTCACACACTCTGTCACACTGACACAGTGACAGGCTCACGTACTCTGTCACACTGACACAGCGACAGGCTCACACACTCTGTCACACTGACACAGCGACAGGCTCACGCACTCTGTTACACTGACACAGTGACAGGCTCACGTACTCTGTTACACTGACACAGCGACAGGCTCACGTACTCTGTCACACTGACACAGCGACAGGCTCACGTACTCTGTCACACTGACACAGCGACAGGCTCACGCACTCTGTCACACTGACACAGCGACAGGCTCACGTACTCTGTTACACTGACACAGTGACAGGCTCACACACTCTGTCACACTGACACAGTGACAGGCTCACACACTCTGTTACACTGACACAGTGACAGGCTCACACACTCTGTTACACTGACACAGTGACAGGTTCACACACTCTGTCACACTGACACAGCGACAGTCTCACGTACTCTGTTGCACTGACACAGTGACAGGCTCACGCACTCTGTTACACTGACACAGCGACAGGCTCACACACTCTGTCACACTGACACAGCGACAGGCTCACGTACTCTGTTACACTGACACAGCGACAGGCTCACGTACTCTGTTACACTGACACAGGGACAGGCTCACACACTCTGTTACACTGACACAGCGACAGGCTCACGCACTCTGTCACACTGACACAGCGACAGGCTCACGTACTCTGTTACACTGACACAGTCACAGGCTCACACACTCTGTTACACTGACACAGCGACAGGCTCACGCACTCTGTCACACTGACACAGTCACAGGCTCACACAAACTGTCACACTAACACAGTGACAGGCTCACGCACTCTGTCACACTGACACAGTGACAGGCTCACGCACTCTGTCACACTGACACAGCGACAGGCTCACGTCCTCTGTTACACTGACACAGCGACAGGCTCACACACACTGTCACACTGACACAGTGACAGGCTCACACACTCTGTCACACTGACACAGCGACAGGCTCACGTACTCTGTTACACTGACACAGTCACAGGCTCACACAAACTGTCACACTGACACAGCGACAGGCTCACGCACTCTGTCACACTGACACAGCGACAGGCTCACACACTCTGTCACACTGACACAGCGACAGGCTCACGCACTCTGTCACACTGACACAGCGACAGGCTCAGGCACTCTGTCACACTGACACAGCGACAGGCTCACACACTCTGTCACACTGACACAGCGACAGGCTCACGCACTCTGTTACACTGACACAGGGACAGGCTCACGCACTCTGTTACACTGACACAGCGACAGGCTCACGCACTCTGTCACACTGACACAGCGACAGGCTCACGTACTCTGTTACACTGACACAGTCACAGGCTCACACAGTCTGTTACACTGACAGAGCGACAGGCTCACGCACTCTGTCACACTGACACAGTGACAGGCTCACGTACTCTGTCACACTGACACAGCGACAGGCTCACACACTCTGTCACACTGACACAGCGACAGGCTCACACACTCTGTCACACTGACACAGTGACAGGCTCACGTACTCTGTCACACTGACACAGCGACAGGCTCACACACTCTCTCACACTGACACAGCGACAGGCTCACGCACTCTGTTACACTGACACAGTGACAGGCTCACGTACTCTGTTACACTGACACAGCGACAGGCTCACGTACTCTGTCACACTGACACAGCGACAGGCTCACGTACTCTGTCACACTGACACAGCGACAGGCTCACGCACTCTGTCACACTGACACAGCGACAGGCTCACGTACTCTGTTACACTGACACAGTGACAGGCTCACACACTCTGTCACACTGACACAGTGACAGGCTCACACACTCTGTCACACTGACACAGTGACAGGCTCACACACTCTGTTACACTGACACAGTGACAGGTTCACACACTCTGTCACACTGACACAGCGACAGTCTCACGTACTCTGTCACACTGACACAGTGACAGGCTCACGCACTCTGTTACACTGACACAGCGACAGGCTCACACACTCTGTCACACTGACACAGTGACAGTCTCACGTACTCTGTTGCACTGACACAGTGACAGGCTCACGCACTCTGTTACACTGACACAGCGACAGGCTCACACACTCTGTCACACTGACACAGCGACAGGCTCACGCACTCTGTCACACTGACACAGCGACAGGCTCACGTACTCTGTTACACTGACACAGTGACAGGCTCACACACTCTGTTACACTGACACAGCGACAGGCTCACGTACTCTGTTACACTGACACAGTGACAGGCTCAGGCACTCTGTCACACTGACACAGCGACAGGCTCACACACTCTGTCACACTGACACAGCGACAGGCTCACGCACTCTGTTACACTGACACAGCGACAGGCTCACGCACTCTGTTACACTGACACAGTGACAGGCTCACACACTCTGTCACACTGACACAGCGACAGGCTCACGTACTCTGTTACACTGACACAGTGACAGGCTCACGGACTCTGTCACACTGACACAGCGACAGGCTCACGCACTCTGTCACACTGACACAGCGACAGGCTCACGTACTCTGTTACACTGACACAGTGACAGGCTCACACACTCTGTTACACTGACACAGTGACAGGCTCACACACTCTGTTACACTGACACAGTGACAGGCTCACACACTCTGTTACACTGACACAGTGACAGGTTCACACACTCTGTCACACTGACACAGCGACAGGCTCACGCACTCTGTCACACTGACACAGTGACAGGCTCACGCACTCTGTTACACTGACACAGCGACAGGCTCACACACTCTGTCACACTGACACAGCGACAGGCTCACGCACTCTGTCACACTGACACAGCGACAGGCTCACGTACTCTGTTGCACTGACACAGTGACAGGCTCACGCACTCTGTTACACTGACACAGCGACAGGCTCACACACTCTGTCACACTGACACAGCTACAGGCTCACGCACTCTGTCACACTGACACAGCGACAGGCTCACGTCCTCTGTTACACTGACACAGTGACAGGCTCAGGCACTCTGTCACACTGACACAGCGACAGGCTCACACACTCTGTCACACTGACACAGCGACAGGCTCACGCACTCTGTCACACTGACACAGCGACAGGCTCACGCACTCTGTTACACTGACACAGTGACAGGCTCACGTACTCTGTCACACTGACACAGCGACAGGCTCACGCACTCTGTCACACTGACACAGCGACAGGCTCACGTACTCTGTTACACTGACACAGTGACAGGCTCACACACTCTGTCACACTGACACAGTGACAGGCTCACACACTCTGTTACACTGACACAGTGACAGGCTCACACACTCTGTTACACTGACACAGTGACAGGCTCACACACTCTGTTACACTGACACAGTGACAGGTTCACACACTCTGTCACACTGACACAGCGACAGGCTCACGTACTCTGTCACACTGACACAGTGACAGGCTCACGCACTCTGTTACACTGACACAGCGACAGGCTCACACACTCTGTCACACTGACACAGTGACAGGCTCACGTACTCTGTTACACTGACACAGCGACAGGCTCACGTACTCTGTTACACTGACACAGCGACAGGCTCACACACTCTGTTACACTGACACAGCGACAGGCTCACGCACTCTGTCACACTGACACAGCGACAGGCTCACGTACTCTGTTACACTGACACAGTCACAGGCTCACACACTCTGTTACACTGACACAGCGACAGGCTCACGCACTCTGTCACACTGACACAGTCACAGGCTCACACAAACTGTCACACTAACACAGTGACAGGCTCACGCACTCTGTCACACTGACACAGTGACAGGCTCACGCACTCTGTCACACTGACACAGCGACAGGCTCATGTACTCTGTTACACTGACACAGCGACAGGCTCACACACACTGTCACACTGACACAGTGACAGGCTCACACACTCTGTCACACTGACACAGCGACAGGCTCACGTACTCTGTTACACTGACACAGTCACAGGCTCACACAAACTGTCACACTGACACAGCGACAGGCTCACGCACTCTGTCACACTGACACAGCGACAGGCTCACACACTCTGTCACACTGACACAGCGACAGGCTCACGCACTCTGTCACACTGACACAGCGACAGGCTCAGGCACTCTGTCACACTGACACAGCGACAGGCTCACACACTCTGTCACACTGACACAGCGACAGGCTCACGCACTCTGTTACACTGACACAGCGACAGGCTCACGCACTCTGTTACACTGACACAGTGACAGGCTCACACACTCTGTCACACTGACACAGTGACAGGCTCACGTTCTCTGTTACACTGACACAGCGACAGGCTCACGTACTCTGTTACACTGACACAGGGACAGGCTCACACACTCTGTTACACTGACAGAGCGACAGGCTCACGCACTCTGTCACACTGACACAGCGACAGGCTCACGTACTCTGTTACACTGACACAGTCACAGGCTCACACACTCTGTTACACTGACAGAGCGACAGGCTCACGCACTCTGTCACACTGACACAGTGACAGGCTCACGTACTCTGTCACACTGACACAGCGACAGGCTCACACACTCTGTCACACTGACACAGCGACAGGCTCACACACTCTGTCACACTGACACAGTGACAGGCTCACGTACTCTGTCACACTGACACAGCGACAGGCTCACACACTCTGTCACACTGACACAGCGACAGGCTCACGCACTCTGTTACACTGACACAGTGACAGGCTCACGTACTCTGTTACACTGACACAGCGACAGGCTCACGTACTCTGTCACACTGACACAGCGACAGGCTCACGTACTCTGTCACACTGACACAGCGACAGGCTCACGCACTCTGTCACACTGACACAGCGACAGGCTCACGTACTCTGTTACACTGACACAGTGACAGGCTCACACACTCTGTCACACTGACACAGTGACAGGCTCACACACTCTGTTACACTGACACAGTGACAGGCTCACACACTCTGTTACACTGACACAGTGACAGGTTCACACACTCTGTCACACTGACACAGCGACAGTCTCACGTACTCTGTTGCACTGACACAGTGACAGGCTCACGCACTCTGTTACACTGACACAGCGACAGGCTCACACACTCTGTCACACTGACACAGCGACAGGCTCACGTACTCTGTTACACTGACACAGCGACAGGCTCACGTACTCTGTTACACTGACACAGGGACAGGCTCACACACTCTGTTACACTGACACAGCGACAGGCTCACGCACTCTGTCACACTGACACAGCGACAGGCTCACGTACTCTGTTACACTGACACAGTCACAGGCTCACACACTCTGTTACACTGACACAGCGACAGGCTCACGCACTCTGTCACACTGACACAGTCACAGGCTCACACAAACTGTCACACTAACACAGTGACAGGCTCACGCACTCTGTCACACTGACACAGTGACAGGCTCACGCACTCTGTCACACTGACACAGCGACAGGCTCACGTCCTCTGTTACACTGACACAGCGACAGGCTCACACACACTGTCACACTGACACAGTGACAGGCTCACACACTCTGTCACACTGACACAGCGACAGGCTCACGTACTCTGTTACACTGACACAGTCACAGGCTCACACAAACTGTCACACTGACACAGCGACAGGCTCACGCACTCTGTCACACTGACACAGCGACAGGCTCACACACTCTGTCACACTGACACAGCGACAGGCTCACGCACTCTGTCACACTGACACAGCGACAGGCTCAGGCACTCTGTCACACTGACACAGCGACAGGCTCACACACTCTGTCACACTGACACAGCGACAGGCTCACGCACTCTGTTACACTGACACAGCGACAGGCTCACGCACTCTGTTACACTGACACAGTGACAGGCTCACACACTCTGTCACACTGACACAGTGACAGGCTCACGTACTCTGTTACACTGACACAGCGACAGGCTCACGTACTCTGTTACACTGACACAGGGACAGGCTCACACACTCTGTTACACTGACACAGCGACAGGCTCACACACTCTGTCACACTGACACAGTGACAGGCTCACGTACTCTGTCACACTGACACAGCGACAGGCTCACACACTCTGTCACACTGACACAGCGACAGGCTCACGCACTCTGTTACACTGACACAGTGACAGGCTCACGTACTCTGTTACACTGACACAGCGACAGGCTCACGTACTCTGTCACACTGACACAGCGACAGGCTCACGTACTCTGTCACACTGACACAGCGACAGGCTCACGCACTCTGTCACACTGACACAGCGACAGGCTCACGTACTCTGTTACACTGACACAGTGACAGGCTCACGTACTCTGTCACACTGACACAGCGACAGGCTCACGCACTCTGTCACACTGACACAGCGACAGGCTCACGTACTCTGTTACACTGACACAGTGACAGGCTCACACACTCTGTTACACTGACACAGTGACAGGCTCACACACTCTGTCACACTGACACAGTGACAGGCTCACACACTCTGTTACACTGACACAGTGACAGGCTCACACACTCTGTTACACTGACACAGTGACAGGTTCACACACTCTGTCACACTGACACAGCGACAGGCTCACGCACTCTGTCACACTGACACAGCGACAGGCTCACGTACTCTGTTGCACTGACACAGTGACAGGCTCACGCACTCTGTTACACTGACACAGCGACAGGCTCACACACTCTGTCACACTGACACAGCGACAGGCTCACGCACTCTGTCACACTGACACAGCGACAGGCTCACGTCCTCTGTTACACTGACACAGTGACAGGCTCAGGCACTCTGTCACACTGACACAGCGACAGGCTCACACACTCTGTCACACTGACACAGCGACAGGCTCACGCAATCTGTTACACTGACACAGCGACAGGCTCACGCACTCTGTTACACTGACACAGTGACAGGCTCACACACTCTGTCAAACTGACACAGCGACAGGCTCACGTACTCTGTTACACTGACACAGTCACAGGCTCACACACTCTGTTACACTGACACAGCGACAGGCTCACGCACTCTGTCACACTGACACAGTGACAGGCTCACGTACTCTGTCACACTGACACAGCGACAGGCTCACACACTCTGTCACACTGACACAGTGACAGGCTCACACACTCTGTCACACTGACACAGTGACAGGCTCACGTACTCTGTCACACTGACACAGCGACAGGCTCACACACTCTGTCACACTGACACAGTGACAGGCTCACGCACTCTGTTACACTGACACAGTGACAGGCTCACGTACTCTGTTACACTGACACAGCGACAGGCTCACGTACTCTGTCACACTGACACAGCGACAGGCTCACGTACTCTGTCACACTGACACAGCGACAGGCTCACGCACTCTGTCACACTGACACAGCGACAGGCTCACGTACTCTGTTACACTGACACAGTGACAGGCTCACACAATCTGTCACACTGACACAGTGACAGGCTCACACACTCTGTTACACTGACACAGTGACAGGCTCACACACTCTGTTACACTGACACAGTGACAGGCTCACACACTCTGTTACACTGACACAGTGACAGGTTCACACACTCTGTCACACTGACACAGCGACAGGCTCACGTACTCTGTCACACTGACACAGTGACAGGCTCACGCACTCTGTTACACTGACACAGCGACAGGCTCACACACTCTGTCACACTGACACAGTGACAGGCTCACGTACTCTGTTACACTGACACAGCGACTGGCTCACGTACTCTGTTACACTGACACAGCGACAGGCTCACACACTCTGTTACACTGACACAGCGACAGGCTCACGCACTCTGTCACACTGACACAGCGACAGGCTCACGTACTCTGTTACACTGACACAGTCACAGGCTCACACACTCTGTTACACTGACACAGCGACAGGCTCACGCACTCTGTCACACTGACACAGTCACCAACTCACACAAACTGTCACACTAACACAGTGACAGGCTCACGCACTCTGTCACACTGACACAGTGACAGGCTCACGCACTCTGTCACACTGACACAGCGACAGGCTCACGTACTCTGTTACACTGACACAGCGACAGGCTCACACACACTGTCACACTGACACAGTGACAGGCTCACACACTCTGTCACACTGACACAGCGACAGGCTCACGTACTCTGTTACACTGACACAGTCACAGGCTCACACAAACTGTCACACTGACACAGCGACAGGCTCACGCACTCTGTCACACTGACACAGCGACAGGCTCACACACTCTGTCACACTGACACAGCGACAGGCTCACGCACTCTGTCACACTGACACAGCGACAGGCTCAGGCACTCTGTCACACTGACACAGCGACAGGCTCACACACTCTGTCACACTGACACAGCGACAGGCTCACGCACTCTGTTACACTGACACAGCGACAGGCTCACGCACTCTGTTACACTGACACAGTGACAGGCTCACGCACTCTGTTACACTGACACAGCGACAGGCTCACGTACTCTGTTACACTGACACAGTCACAGGCTCACACAAACTGTCACACTGACACAGCGACAGGCTCACGCACTCTGTCACACTGACACAGCGACAGGCTCACACACTCTGTCACACTGACACAGCGACAGGCTCACGCACTCTGTCACACTGACACAGCGACAGGCTCAGGCACTCTGTCACACTGACACAGCGACAGGCTCACACACTCTGTCACACTGACACAGCGACAGGCTCACGCACTCTGTTACACTGACACAGCGACAGGCTCACGCACTCTGTTACACTGACACAGTGACAGGCTCACACACTCTGTCACACTGACACAGTGACAGGCTCACGTACTCTGTTACACTGACACAGCGACAGGCTCACGTACTCTGTTACACTGACACAGGGACAGGCTCACACACTCTGTTACACTGACACAGCGACAGGCTCACGCACTCTGTCACACTGACACAGCGACAGGCTCACGTACTCTGTTACACTGACACAGTCACAGGCTCACACACTCTGTTACACTGACAGAGCGACAGGCTCACGCACTCTGTCACACTGACACAGTGACAGGCTCACGTACTCTGTCACACTGACACAGCGACAGGCTCACACACTCTGTCACACGGACACAGCGACAGGCTCACACACTCTGTCACACTGACACAGTGACAGGCTCACGTACTCTGTCACACTGACACAGCGACAGGCTCACACACTCTGTCACACTGACACAGCGACAGGCTCACGCACTCTGTTACACTGACACAGTGACAGGCTCACGTACTCTGTTACACTGACACAGCGACAGGCTCACGTACTCTGTCACACTGACACAGCGACAGGCTCACGTACTCTGTCACACTGACACAGCGACAGGCTCACGCACTCTGTCACACTGACACAGCGACAGGCTCACGTACTCTGTTACACTGACACAGTGACAGGCTCACACACTCTGTCACACTGACACAGTGACAGGCTCACACACTCTGTTACACTGACACAGTGACAGGCTCACACACTCTGTTACACTGACACAGTGACAGGTTCACACACTCTGTCACACTGACACAGCGACAGTCTCACGTACTCTGTCACACTGACACAGTGACAGGCTCACGCACTCTGTTACACTGACACAGCGACAGGCTCACACACTCTGTCACACTGACACAGCGACAGTCTCACGTACTCTGTTGCACTGACACAGTGACAGGCTCACGCACTCTGTTACACTGACACAGCGACAGGCTCACACACTCTGTCACACTGACACAGCGACAGGCTCACGTACTCTGTTACACTGACACAGCGACAGGCTCACGTACTCTGTTACACTGACACAGGGACAGGCTCACACACTCTGTTACACTGACACAGCGACAGGCTCACGCACTCTGTCACACTGACACAGCGACAGGCTCACGTACTCTGTTACACTGACACAGTCACAGGCTCACACACTCTGTTACACTGACAGAGCGACAGGCTCACGCACTCTGTCACACTGACACAGTGACAGGCTCACGTACTCTGTCACACTGACACAGCGACAGGCTCACACACTCTGTCACACTGACACAGCGACAGGCTCACACACTCTGTCACACTGACACAGTGACAGGCTCACGTACTCTGTCACACTGACACAGCGACAGGCTCACACACTCTGTCACACTGACACAGCGACAGGCTCACGCACTCTGTTACACTGACACAGTGACAGGCTCACGTACTCTGTTACACTGACACAGCGACAGGCTCACGTACTCTGTCACACTGACACAGCGACAGGCTCACGTACTCTGTCACACTGACACAGCGACAGGCTCACGCACTCTGTCACACTGACACAGCGACAGGCTCACGTACTCTGTTACACTGACACAGTGACAGGCTCACACACTCTGTCACACTGACACAGTGACAGGCTCACACACTCTGTTACACTGACACAGTGACAGGCTCACACACTCTGTTACACTGACACAGTGACAGGTTCACACACTCTGTCACACTGACACAGCGACAGTCTCACGTACTCTGTCACACTGACACAGTGACAGGCTCACGCACTCTGTTACACTGACACAGCGACAGGCTCACACACTCTGTCACACTGACACAGCGACAGTCTCACGTACTCTGTTGCACTGACACAGTGACAGGCTCACGCACTCTGTTACACTGACACAGCGACAGGCTCACACACTCTGTCACACTGACACAGCGACAGGCTCACGCACTCTGTCACACTGACACAGCGACAGGCTCACGTACTCTGTTACACTGACACAGTGACAGGCTCACACACTCTGTTACACTGACACAGCGACAGGCTCACGTACTCTGTTACACTGACACAGTGACAGGCTCAGGCACTCTGTCACACTGACACAGCGACAGGCTCACGCACTCTGTTACACTGACACAGTGACAGGCTCACACACTCTGTCACACTGACACAGCGACAGGCTCACGTACTCTGTTACACTGACACAGTGACAGGCTCACGTACTCTGTCACACTGACACAGCGACAGGCTCACGCACTCTGTCACACTGACACAGCGACAGGCTCACGTACTCTGTTACACTGACACAGTGACAGGCTCACACACTCTGTTACACTGACACAGTGACAGGCTCACACACTCTGTTACACTGACACAGTGACAGGCTCACACACTCTGTTACACTGACACAGTGACAGGTTCACACACTCTGTCACACTGACACAGCGACAGGCTCACGCACTCTGTCACACTGACACAGTGACAGGCTCACGCACTCTGTTACACTGACACAGCGACAGGCTCACACACTCTGTCACACTGACACAGCGACAGGCTCACGCACTCTGTCACACTGACACAGCGACAGGCTCACGTACTCTGTTGCACTGACACAGTGACAGGCTCACGCACTCTGTTACACTGACACAGCGACAGGCTCACACACTCTGTCACACTGACACAGCGACAGGCTCACGCACTCTGTCACACTGACACAGCGACAGGCTCACGTCCTCTGTTACACTGACACAGTGACAGGCTCAGGCACTCTGTCACACTGACACAGCGACAGGCTCACACACTCTGTCACACTGACACAGCGACAGGCTCACGCACTCTGTTACACTGACACAGCGACAGGCTCACGCACTCTGTTACACTGACACAGTGACAGGCTCACACACTCTGTCACACTGACACAGCGACAGGCTCACGTACTCTGTTACACTGACACAGTCACAGGCTCACACACTCTGTTACACTGACACAGCGACAGGCTCACGCACTCTGTCACACTGACACAGTGACAGGCTCACGTACTCTGTCACACTGACACAGCGACAGGCTCACACACTCTGTCACACTGACACAGCGACAGGCTCACACACTCTGTCACACTGACACAGTGACAGGCTCACGTACTCTGTCACACTGACACAGCGACAGGCTCACACACTCTGTCACACTGACACAGTGACAGGCTCACGCACTCTGTTACACTGACACAGTGACAGGCTCACGTACTCTGTTACACTGACACAGCGACAGGCTCACGTACTCTGTCACACTGACACAGCGACAGGCTCACGTACTCTGTCACACTGACACAGCGACAGGCTCACGCACTCTGTCACACTGACACAGCGACAGGCTCACGTACTCTGTTACACTGACACAGTGACAGGCTCACACACTCTGTCACACTGACACAGTGACAGGCTCACACACTCTGTTACACTGACACAGTGACAGGCTCACACACTCTGTTACACTGACACAGTGACAGGCTCACACACTCTGTTACACTGACACAGTGACAGGTTCACACACTCTGTCACACTGACACAGCGACAGGCTCACGTACTCTGTCACACTGACACAGTGACAGGCTCACGCACTCTGTTACACTGACACAGCGACAGGCTCACACACTCTGTCACACTGACACAGTGACAGGCTCACGTACTCTGTTACACTGACACAGCGACAGGCTCACGTACTCTGTTACACTGACACAGCGACAGGCTCACACACTCTGTTACACTGACACAGCGACAGGCTCACGCACTCTGTCACACTGACACAGCGACAGGCTCACGTACTCTGTTACACTGACACAGTCACAGGCTCACACACTCTGTTACACTGACACAGCGACAGGCTCACGCACTCTGTCACACTGACACAGTCACAGGCTCACACAAACTGTCACACTAACACAGTGACAGGCTCACGCACTCTGTCACACTGACACAGTGACAGGCTCACGCACTCTATCACACTGACACAGCGACAGGCTCATGTACTCTGTTACACTGACACAGCGACAGGCTCACACACACTGTCACACTGACACAGTGACAGGCTCACACACTCTGTCACACTGACACAGCGACAGGCTCACGTACTCTGTTACACTGACACAGTCACAGGCTCACACAAACTGTCACACTGACACAGCGACAGGCTCACGCACTCTGTCACACTGACACAGCGACAGGCTCACACACTCTGTCACACTGACACAGCGACAGGCTCACGCACTCTGTCACACTGACACAGCGACAGGCTCAGGCACTCTGTCACACTGACACAGCGACAGGCTCACACACTCTGTCACACTGACACAGCGACAGGCTCACGCACTCTGTTACACTGACACAGCGACAGGCTCACGCACTCTGTTACACTGACACAGTGACAGGCTCACACACTCTGTCACACTGACACAGTGACAGGCTCACATACTCTGTTACACTGACACAGCGACAGGCTCACGTACTCTGTTACACTGACACAGGGACAGGCTCACACACTCTGTTACACTGACACAGCGACAGGCTCACGCACTCTGTCACACTGACACAGCGACAGGCTCACGTACTCTGTTACACTGACACAGTCACAGGCTCACACACTCTGTTACACTGACAGAGCGACAGGCTCACGCACTCTGTCACACTGACACAGTGACAGGCTCACGTACTCTGTCACACTGACACAGCGACAGGCTCACACACTCTGTCACACTGACACAGCGACAGGCTCACACACTCTGTCACACTGACACAGTGACAGGCTCACGTACTCTGTCACACTGACACAGCGACAGGCTCACACACTCTGTCACACTGACACAGCGACAGGCTCACGCACTCTGTTACACTGACACAGTGACAGGCTCACGTACTCTGTTACACTGACACAGCGACAGGCTCACGTACTCTGTCACACTGACACAGCGACAGGCTCACGTACTCTGTCACACTGACACAGCGACAGGCTCACGCACTCTGTCACACTGACACAGCGACAGGCTCACGTACTCTGTTACACTGACACAGTGACAGGCTCACACACTCTGTCACACTGACACAGTGACAGGCTCACACACTCTGTTACACTGACACAGTGACAGGCTCACACACTCTGTTACACTGACACAGTGACAGGTTCACACACTCTGTCACACTGACACAGCGACAGTCTCACGTACTCTGTCACACTGACACAGTGACAGGCTCACGCACTCTGTTACACTGACACAGCGACAGGCTCACACACTCTGTCACACTGACACAGCGACAGTCTCACGTACTCTGTTGCACTGACACAGTGACAGGCTCACGCACTCTGTTACACTGACACAGCGACAGGCTCACACACTCTGTCACACTGACACAGCGACAGGCTCACGTACTCTGTTACACTGACACAGCGACAGGCTCACGTACTCTGTTACACTGACACAGGGACAGGCTCACACACTCTGTTACACTGACACAGCGACAGGCTCACGCACTCTGTCACACTGACACAGCGACAGGCTCACGTACTCTGTTACACTGACACAGTCACAGGCTCACACACTCTGTTACACTGACAGAGCGACAGGCTCACGCACTCTGTCACACTGACACAGTGACAGGCTCACGTACTCTGTCACACTGACACAGCGACAGGCTCACACACTCTGTCACACTGACACAGCGACAGGCTCACACACTCTGTCACACTGACACAGTGACAGGCTCACGTACTCTGTCACACTGACACAGCGACAGGCTCACACACTCTGTCACACTGACACAGCGACAGGCTCACGCACTCTGTTACACTGACACAGTGACAGGCTCACGTACTCTGTTACACTGACACAGCGACAGGCTCACGTACTCTGTCACACTGACACAGCGACAGGCTCACGTACTCTGTCACACTGACACAGCGACAGGCTCACGCACTCTGTCACACTGACACAGCGACAGGCTCACGTACTCTGTTACACTGACACAGTGAAAGGCTCACACACTCTGTCACACTGACACAGTGACAGGCTCACACACTCTGTTACACTGACACAGTGACAGGCTCACACACTCTGTTACACTGACACAGTGACAGGTTCACACACTCTGTCACACTGACACAGCGACAGTCTCACGTACTCTGTCACACTGACACAGTGACAGGCTCACGCACTCTGTTACACTGACACAGCGACAGGCTCACACACTCTGTCACACTGACACAGCGACAGTCTCACGTACTCTGTTGCACTGACACAGTGACAGGCTCACGCACTCTGTTACACTGACACAGCGACAGGCTCACACACTCTGTCACACTGACACAGCGACAGGCTCACGCACTCTGTCACACTGACACAGCGACAGGCTCACGTACTCTGTTACACTGACACAGTGACAGGCTCACACACTCTGTTACACTGACACAGCGACAGGCTCACGTACTCTGTTACACTGACACAGTGACAGGCTCAGGCACTCTGTCACACTGACACAGTCACAGGCTCACACAAACTGTCACACTAACACAGTGACAGGCTCACGCACTCTGTCACACTGACACAGTGACAGGCTCACGCACTCTGTCACACTGACACAGCGACAGGCTCATGTACTCTGTTACACTGACACAGCGACAGGCTCACACACACTGTCACACTGACACAGTGACAGGCTCACACACTCTGTCACACTGACACAGCGACAGGCTCACGTACTCTGTTACACTGACACAGTCACAGGCTCACACAAACTGTCACACTGACACAGCGACAGGCTCACGCACTCTGTCACACTGACACAGCGACAGGCTCACACACTCTGTCACACTGACACAGCGACAGGCTCACGCACTCTGTCACACTGACACAGCGACAGGCTCAGGCACTCTGTCACACTGACACAGCGACAGGCTCACACACTCTGTCACACTGACACAGCGACAGGCTCACGCACTCTGTTACACTGACACAGCGACAGGCTCACGCACTCTGTTACACTGACACAGTGACAGGCTCACACACTCTGTCACACTGACACAGTGACAGGCTCACGTACTCTGTTACACTGACACAGCGACAGGCTCACGTACTCTGTTACACTGACACAGCGACAGGCTCACGCACTCTGTCACACTGACACAGCGACAGGCTCACGTACTCTGTTACACTGACACTGTCACAGGCTCACACACTCTGTTACACTGACAGAGCGACAGGCTCACGCACTCTGTCACACTGACACAGTGACAGGCTCACGCACTCTGTTACACTGACACAGCGACAGGCTCACACACTCTGTCACACTGACACAGCGACAGGCTCACGCACTCTGTCACACTGACACAGCGACAGGCTCACGTACTCTGTTACACTGACACAGTGACAGGCTCACACACTCTGTTACACTGACACAGCGACAGGCTCACGTACTCTGTTACACTGACACAGTGACAGGCTCAGGCACTCTGTCACACTGACACAGCGACAGGCTCACACACTCTGTCACACTGACACAGCGACAGGCTCACGCACTCTGTTACACTGACACAGCGACAGGCTCACGCACTCTGTTACACTGACACAGTGACAGGCTCACACACTCTGTCACACTGACACAGCGACAGGCTCACGTACTCTGTTACACTGACACAGTGACAGGCTCACGTACTCTGTCACACTGACACAGCGACAGGCTCACGCACTCTGTCACACTGACACAGCGACAGGCTCACGTACTCTGTTACACTGACACAGTGACAGGCTCACACACTCTGTTACACTGACACAGTGACAGGCTCACACACTCTGTCACACTGACACAGTGACAGGCTCACACACTCT
The DNA here is from genome assembly GCF_964213995.1 of Mustelus asterias. Classification (NCBI taxonomy): domain Eukaryota; kingdom Metazoa; phylum Chordata; class Chondrichthyes; order Carcharhiniformes; family Triakidae; genus Mustelus; species Mustelus asterias. Next base: position 370,162 of record NW_027590200.1, read on the forward strand.
GTTACACTGACACAGTGACAGGCTCACGCACTCTATTACACTGACACAGCGACAGGCTCACGCACTCTGTTACACTGACACAGTGACAGGCTCACACACTCTGTCACACTGACACAGTGACAGGCTCACGTACTCTGTTACACTGACACAGCGACAGGCTCACGTACTCTGTTACACTGACACAGCGACAGGCTCACACACTGTTACACTGACACAGCGACAGGCTCACGCACTCTGTCACACTGACACAGCGACAGGCTCACGTACTCTGTTACACTGACACAGTGACAGGCTCACACACTCTGTTACACTGACACAGCGACAGGCTCAGGCACTCTGTCACACTGACACAGCGACAGGCTCACACACTCTGTCACACTGACACAGCGACAGGCTCACGCACTCTGTTACACTGACACAGCGACAGGCTCACGCACTCTGTTTCACTGACACAGTGACAGGCTCACACACTCTGTCACACTGACACAGTGACAGGCTCACGTACTCTGTTACACTGACACAGCGACAGGCTCACGTACTCTGTTACACTGACACAGCGACAGGCTCACACACTCTGTTACACTGACACAGCGACAGGCTCACGCACTCTGTCACACTGACACAGCGACAGGCTCACGTACTCTGTTACACTGACACAGTCACAGGCTCACACACTCTGTTACACTGACACAGCGACAGGCTCACGCACTCTGTCACACTGACACAGCGACAGGCTCACGTACTCTGTCACACTGACACAGCGACAGGCTCACACACTCTGTCACACTGACACAGCGACAGGCTCACACACTCTGTCACACTGACACAGTGACAGGCTCACGTACTCTGTTACACTGACACAGCGACAGGCTCACACACTGTCACACTGACACAGCGACAGGCTCACGCACTCTGTTACACTGACACAGTGACAGGCTCACGTACTCTGTTACACTGACACAGCGACAGGCTCACGTACTCTGTCACACTGACACAGCGACAGGCTCACGTACTCTGTCACACTGACACAGCGGCGGGCTCACGCACTCTGTCACACTGACACAGCGACAGGCTCACGTACTCTGTTACACTGACACAGTGACAGGCTCACACACTCTGTCACACTGACACAGTGACAGGCTCACACACTCTGTCACACTGACACAGTGACAGGCTCACGTACTCTGTTACACTGACACAGCGACAGGCTCACGTACTCTGTTACACTGACACAGCGACAGGCTCACACACTGTTACACTGACACAGCGACAGGCTCACGCACTCTGTCACACTGACACAGCGACAGGCTCACGTACTCTGTTACACTGACACAGTGACAGGCTCACACACTCTGTTACACTGACACAGCGACAGGCTCAGGCACTCTGTCACACTGACACAGCGACAGGCTCACACACTCTGTCACACTGACACAGCGACAGGCTCACGCACTCTGTTACACTGACACAGCGACAGCCTCACGCACTCTGTTTCACTGACACAGTGACAGGCTCACACACTCTGTCACACTGACACAGTGACAGGCTCACGTACTCTGTTACACTGACACAGCGACAGGCTCACGTACTCTGTTACACTGACACAGCGACAGGCTCACACACTCTGTTACACTGACACAGCGACAGGCTCACGCACTCTGTCACACTGACACAGTGACAGGCTCACGTACTCTGTCACACTGACACAGCGACAGGCTCACACACTCTGTCACACTGACACAGCGACAGGCTCACACACTCTGTCACACTGACACAGTGACAGGCTCACGTACTCTGTCACACTGACACAGCGACAGGCTCACACACTCTGTCACACTGACACAGCGACAGGCTCACGCACTCTGTTACACTGACACAGTGACAGGCTCACGTACTCTGTTACACTGACACAGCGACAGGCTCACGTACTCTGTCACACTGACACAGCGACAGGCTCACGTACTCTGTCACACTGACACAGCGGCAGGCTCACGCACTCTGTCACACTGACACAGCCACAGGCTCACGTACTCTGTTACACTGACACAGTGACAGGCTCACACACTCTGTCACACTGACACAGTGACAGGCTCACACACTCTGTTACACTGACACAGTGACAGGCTCACACACTCTGTTACACTGACACAGTGACAGGTTCACACACTCTGTCACACTGACACAGCGACAGTCTCACGTACTCTGTCACACTGACACAGTGACAGGCTCACGCACTCTGTTACACTGACACAGCGACAGGCTCACACACTCTGTCACACTGACACAGCGACAGGCTCACGTACTCTGTTGCACTGACACAGTGACAGGCTCACGCACTCTGTTACACTGACACAGCGACAGGCTCACACACTCTGTCACACTGACACAGCGACAGGCTCACGCACTCTGTCACACTGACACAGCGACAGGCTCACGTACTCTGTTACACTGACACAGTGACAGGCTCACGCACTCTGTTACACTGACACAGCGACAGGCTCACACACTCTGTCACACTGACACAGCGACAGGCTCACGCACCCTGTCACACTGACACAGCGACAGGCTCACGTCCTCTGTTACACGGACACAGTGACAGGCTCACACACTCTGTTACACTGACACAGCGACAGGCTCACGTACTCTGTTACACTGACACAGTGACAGGTGTCGTGGTTCCCCAGGACGACAATTTATTCACATCAATTAAAACAGAGAGTCTGAGCAGCGATCTTCCAAGCAATAGACTTTATTTCTCAGCACAAGAGATAAAGTCGGAAACGTCCGGAACACTCCAAAGAGCCCTTGGGCTTACACTCTTTTATGTACATTTCAGCCTCATATCTCAAGATCCTCCTCTCCCTTTTACAGCCTGTCCTTGGTTGTTATCTTACCCTACAGCCCGACCTTTCTTTGGCCACCATTAGTTTTAGTTGACCCTTTATCTGTTTTCTTTGCAATTGGTCGCTCCCTGTTATATCTCGTTGTCTCTTAAACCATGGTGGTTATAACTCTTGCTCTTATCTGAACTTTTCTGTTTGTACAATAATCGTGGTTTTGTAAGCTAAAGCCGAATGTGTTTAGAAGAAAAAGACATTCTCTCTGCTAATTTATGGTCCACTAATGTGTTTAGAAGAAAAGACATTCTCTCTGCTGATTTATGGTCCACTATTAAGTTGAACCACCGAGCAGTCTTCCTTGTTTTCTTAAGTGACTATTGTCTGCTTTCCTTAATTAGTGATTGCTATATTACTTCTCTAGTTTCTCCACTTTGATCATATCGACTACACTTGATTATATTAGGTCACACGAAGTTATTTTAGGTTACATATCCATTTTCACTACTTATCTAAATCTGCTTTATTATTTCACTAAAACCTATGAATCTGAATTCCATACTAAACTCATACAATATCCAGTACAATTTCCCTTACAAGTGAATCTGAATTTCATACTAAACTCATACAATATCCAGTACAATTTCCCTTACAAGTCCCCCCTTTGAGGCTATTCCCTAGCCTCATCCCAATTACCAAGCTCAAATAATCCCCTCGCTCAATCCCATTTGTATTTTATTTTAATCACTTTTCCCAGGCGATGTGGAGGAGCCGACTATTTTGGTCAGGGATCAGTGTCCCTATTCTAACTTTATCATAATTTGTCTATCCCGGTTCTGATTTTTGGGTTGCTCCTCCAGATTGCCTGCCCCTGACAGTCATCAGCCAAAAACCTTCCCACTCTTGTCTAGGGAAGGGAAAAAGACTGATTCCTGTGTACAGACTAAGTTCTCCTGGTTTCGTGCGGACTTCAGCAAGGTGCTGTTGTTTCCACAAGGTGATCTTTCACTATTGTAGTTATTTTACAGAGTGACGAGTTTCAACTTCGACCAAGGTCATTGCGAATCCACTCAGCGGGGGCGGCTCAAGATTTTCCCATTCCTCTGTTTTTTCTCTTGAGCGTGAGCTGCTTAGCACCCGCGTCACCATCTGCCGCGCTGCCACTCTGGTAAGGAAGGATCTCAGGGCGGGTAAAAAACAACAAAATATCAATCCCAGAATGATTATTGTTGCGATTGCTACAGCTCCAGCTTTGGCAAACCACGCCCCCCATCTTCCTAATATTCTGTCCAGCCAACTCCATACCTCATGCCCAAACCCAGCATTTTCTTTCACTTCTTTCTTAAGATTTCTTAACTTATTCATGGCTTGTGTAAATGACCCCTCTGGATTAGTGTTGTTAGGGATAAATGTGCAGCACTGATCCCCAAACATAACACACACTCCTCCTTTCTCTGCCAGGAGCCAATCTAACGCCTGTCGATTTTGCCACGCCATTTTGCTGGTCGCATCCAACTGCTCTCCTAAGGCCTCCAGGGCATCATTCGTATAATTAATAAACCTCTGCTGATTATAATAGATGTAATTGATCCACTCAGTATTCTTGCTGGGTGTGATCCAAACAAAGAGGGATTCAAACCCTGCAGCTATTTCGTTCCTAGCTTTGAACTCATTCGGGATGCCGCGGGGCTGTCCGATTGCGTCCAATTTTATCGTAGGGTCAGGGGTATATGCCCTCTTAATTCTTTGTGATTTAATTTTTCTTTCCACCGGTAGTATCACAGTGCTCTGGGCAAGCATAACTCGGGCACATAGTCCCTTCCAATTCTGTGGTAGTTTTGCCAATAGCCCTTTCTCCGGGCCACAAAGCCACCAGAGATCGGCCAGTTGATTTTCTTGATAGTCTAACACATAAGGAGGGGGTGCCCATCCCCCTCCTGAGAGGATCAGATTAAGAGCATCGGTTATATTCCAAATCCTTTCACACTTTCCTGTGTAATTTCCCACACTACTTCCTGTGCTACTTTCCTTCCAATAGCAATCTTGGATTTGTAAGTTGGGCTCTACACTCCATTCCTTTGGGACCGCGTCTACTGCCGTTTTTGGCCACTTCGGACATCTGTGGGTCAAGTTGTAGATGCCCTTTTTTACCCCAGCAAACAGGATGCAGTGGTATTGACACAACGGCGGCTCACCTTTACAAAGGTTATCACATGCGGATCCGGAACAGTTTATCTTCTCATACGAGTAGTTCCGATTCCCTATCATATGATACCGTATATATGTGGTATATGGACGGCAATTTTCCTTTCTCCAGCTTTGTTTCCTGGTTCTACAGTCTCCTGATCCCCATGGTATATCAGTTACTTGGGTGTTAGGTTTCTCTGATGCACATACTACACACTCTTTCCCATCACTGTTTCTCTGACCTGTATACTCAGCCCATTTCCACCATTTGTTTTTCTGCGCTTTTTCCCAAATAGTATTTGTGCTCACTAATCGTTCACGTTTTGTTCGTCTTAATACTCTATCTTCCTGATTCTGCACCCTTATGTCTTCTGTATCCCATTCTCCTTTTCTATGGGTCACGGAAGTCCTAAGGGAAATAGTTTCCAAGTCCCAGGTGGGGAATGGGGCCCCTTCCCTGTCCTCACCTCCCTCGGCACCTTGACTAATAGGCTCAGGCTGGGCATTTGTATCATCAGCCAGCTCATGTACAGAACTACTTTCATCATCCTCTATTCTTTTTGTTCTTCCTTGGCTCTGTTCCTCCTCCCCACGATTCTCCCCGTGTATTTCTATTTCTTCCTCGCTATCACTTCTGTCCACTCTGTGTACTTCTTCAATTTCCCTTCTCTCCCCCACCCCTGGTACAGTTCTGGTACAATGGTTCAAGTGATACCACAGTGTACTGCCTTCTACTTGCAACGCCGTGGGAGACACTTTGGTGACTTCAAACGGTCCTTCTCGTCTCGGTTCGTTCCAACGTCTCCGGAACTTTCTGATGTATACTCGATCTCCAGGCTTGATCTGATGTTCTGTTACCGGATTCTCCTCCTCCTTGGCTTTTTCCTGTTCAAATATAGTTCTATGTATAACAGTTAATTGTTGTATATATTCTTTTGTGCTTTGATCTAAACATTCTAGCGTAGGACCTCCTGATCCCCTGATCTTAGGTACCGGCATTACTCTTCCTGTCATCATTTCATGTGGGCTCAAATGTGTGATTCTGTTTTCCTGACTCCTGTATTGCATTAGAGCCAATGGCAGAGCATCTATCCAGTTTTTCCCTGTTTCACTGCAAATTTTGCTTATTTTAGCCTTAAGGGTCCCGTTTGCTCTCTCCACCGTTCCTTGGGATTGAGGGTGATATACGCATCCAAACTTCTGCTTTATTCGGAGTGCCGAGAGTGTCTCTCTCAGTGCCCTTCCTATAAAAGCAGATCCATTGTCTGAACTTAATTGCGTGGGTATGCCAAATCTTGGGATAATTTCTTTTGACAGGAAGTTAATCACCGTTCCAGATCCTTGATCTTTGGATGGCGTTGCTTCTATCCATCTGCTGAATCTATCAATAATCACTAACATGTATCTTTTCCCCCTCACCACCTTTCCCATATCCACATAGTCCATGCATAGATGTTTAAATGGTCCTTCAGGAATGGGTGTATGCCCTATTGGGGCAGTAATGCCCTTCCTGATGTTATTCTGAGCACACACCTCACACTGACTTAGTATGTAGTCAATCGAGTTTTGCAGGTATGGTGACCAGAATCCTTCCTTCTTGATCTTTCTAGCCACTTCTCCTCTTGCACAGTGGTCCACTCCATGCGCTTCGCTAATTAGTACGGTTAGTAATGATGTGGGTGCTATGACTAATCCCTCCTCATTTCTCCATATCCTGTCCTGTTGTCCCTGTAGTGCTCCTCTATCTTTCCACATTGCCTTTTCAGCTACAGAGGTTTCCTCCTGTAACTGTGCTACATCCTCTAATGTGATATGAGGTTCGATATCCCCCGTACCTGGCCCTGGGTGCGGCCTTGCTATTTCTACTGGGGCTATCGTAGCCTCAATGCATCCTGACGCTTCTTTAGCTGCCTTGTCGGCTTTGGTGTTTCCCTGTGTGATGCTGTCTGCTCCCTTTTTATGCGCCTGACACTTAATTATGGCTAATTCCCTTGGACCCATCATGGCCTTTATTAAAGCCCTGATTTGACCTTCGTGTTGTATTGGTCCTCCTCCGCTTTTCATAAATCCCCTTTGCTTCCATATTGCCCCGAACAGATGGCAGACCCCGTGGGCATAGGCCGAATCAGTATAAATTTCCACTGCTTCCCCGTTTGCTAGCTCACATGCTCTGGTCAATGCTTTAAGCTCTGCTAATTGGGCCGAACAGGGCTGTTCACATTTCTCTGCTTCTATAACTTCAAGTCCTCCCGGTCTTTGTTCGACTATGGCATAGCCTGCGTGGTTTCCTAAGTGATCCCTGTAACATGAGCCATCTACATACAGTATCCTTTTCCCTTCTGTCACTAGTCCCTCTGCTCTTAAATCTTTTCTCAGTTTCATAAATGTTTTTGCTTCTCTTAAGCATTCATGTTCTTCTCCTTCATGAGGTAATGGCATGTAATCAGCTGGATTTACTCTGTTGCACTTTATAATCGTGATATCTGGAAATGTGGTTAGCATTCGATAATGATGGATCCTAGCAGGTGTCAGCACAAATTTTCCCTGCTCAATCAATTCAGCTACCTTATGGTATACATGTATGTTTATCGGATATCCCATTGTGACCGTGGCTGCCTTTTCGTACGCCCACCAAGCTGCTGCCAGGCCTTGATAGCACGGAGGGTATCCCATTGCTACGTCGTCTAGCTTGGTACTGTAATATGCTACAGCCTGCCTTCGTCTACCCTTGCAATTTTCCTGCATTAACATTGCTGTAGCAAATCCAGCTTCTCTGTTACTCACAAATAAGTCAAAGGGCTTGTCATAGGTCGGTAAGGCCAATGCTGGTGCCTGTGCCATTTCTTTTTTCACGTTTTCAAATGCGTCTGAAGCATCTTTATCCCATTTTAGTTTGGCTTTTAATTCGTCACACCCTGCCTCCTTCATTATCTTTCGTAGTGCCTGCGTTTTTTCGGCATAGCTTTCCACCCATTCTGAACTGAATCCTGTCATTCCCAAAAATGTCATCATTTGTCCCACCGTCTGTGGTTTCGGAACCTTTAGTACTGCTTCTATTTGCTGTGAAGCTATCTCCTTCTGTCCTGCTGATATTTCTCTTCCCAAGTATTCTACCTTTTTCTGGCACAGCTGCAGCTTTTTCCTGGAAACTTTATGACCCCCTTCTGCTAACCTTTTCAATAGTTTTAAACTATCCTTCCTGCACTGTTCTTGTGTTCCTGTGCATAATAATAAATCATCCACATATTGTATCAGTGTTCCTTCCAACTGTATTCCTTCTAAATCTGCTCTCAACACCTGATTGAATACATGTGGGGAATGTTTAAATCCTTGGGGCATCCTGTTGTATGTGTATTGTTTCCCCTCGTACGTAAATGCAAAGAGATACTGACTTTCTTGAGCTAGTGGCACACTAAAAAATGCCGAACATAGGTCTATTACAGTAAACCATCTACTTTCAGGTGGTATATTTGTCATCAAGGTATAAGGGTTTGGAACCTCTGCTGGCATATCTTCCACTACCTCATTAATTGCCCTTAGATCATGCACCAATCTCCATTTTTCTCCGTCCGCCTTTTTCACTGGTAGTAGCGGTGTATTACACCTGCTCCGGGTTTCTTTTAATACCCCTGCTTCTATCAATCCCTTAATCGTCCCTCTAATTCCTTCAATTGCTTCTGTCTTGATTGGGTACTGCGGCCTATACGGCCCCTGGCGTCCTATCTTTAATCTGACTTCAACTGGATTAGCGTTTTTGACCCTCCCTACATCCGTGTCCTGTCTGGACCACAACTCCTGCGGGAGGGAGTTCAAATCCTGCTCTAACCTCTCTCTCCACTCCAGTTCCTGTTTCTCAATTTGCACTCCTATTGTTATCTGCTTCCCAAGCATCTTAACATCCAAAATTATTTTCGTCATTTGTCCATTGCTGGACGTCCAAATATCTACATTGTCTGTCTGGACAAATTCTAAATCTTGTGCTCTCAACACCATTGGTCCTAGGTCTTTTGATCTGTATCCCGGATTCACTTTCAATGTGACATGTGGCTCCGCCCCAGATACAGAGAACCATTTGTTAACCCATTCATTCCTAACAATTGTGAGGGCTACTCCCTCTAGTCCGATTAAAATACTTCCTGACTTTATTTCCTGTTCTCGTCCTGCCTCCCTTTCCCATTTCTCCTGTATCTCAGGTTCCTGCCCTTCATCAAATATCATTGTACTGTGTAATTCTGTTCTTGGCCATTTGGCTTGTGGAACCCAAGTGTTTATAAGCTTTCCCCAAACTTCCCATATCTGTTTTTTAACTTGTTCCTCTATATCTCCCAACCAATATACATTAACCCCTTCCTTTCCTGGTATTTCAAGTGGATACATTCCCATCAAATCAATTCCTTGTTCAGTGCATTCTAATTTCAGTCCTAAACCTAGGATTGCATCCCTTCCCAATAGATTTAAAGGAGTTTTATCACATACTAAAATAGGTACATGGGTTGTCTTATTTCCAATGGTAACAGGCACCGGCGTCGTCATTCGAGCTAATGTTACTTTCCCCGAGAACCCCACAGTTTTTACAAACTGGTTTGACAATGGTAAGTGATCCGCATATTTCGTTTGCATGCACGTACATGTGGCGCCGGTGTCTATCATCATGGGGACCTCGATCCCTCCTACTCTAACGTTAACTATAGGTTCCTGCTCTGCAGTTTCTGTTATCTGTACGTACTGTCCTACCATTTCGGGGTTCTCTGGGCCTCCCTATGGGGAATTCTGATGGTTTACCGGCCCTTGAAACATCGGGATGCTGTTTGGCGATCCTTGGATCAGTTGTTGGCCTGTCTGCTGCTGGTTTTCTCCCTGTCTGGGGAAATTCCGCGGGCAATTCCTTTTTATGTGCCCTGCCTCCCCGCACCCCCAACACACACCTGAAGATCCAGGCAGTGGTCCCTGTCTCGGAGTCTGATGATTAACCTGTCCCTGTCCTCTCTGATTCTGATAGGGTGACCTACCACCTCCCTGTCCTTTCCCATTTCTATTCCAGTCAGTCTGACTTTGCAGGGCGTATGGGTTTTGATAATTTAGGCCATAGGCTCCTGGGTTCATGGACAGTGGGAAGGCAGAAATGTTATAGGTTATGACGGGCTGGCCTCCATCTCCGCTCCCCCCTTTGATTAGTGCAGGTGTTTCCTCTGGCTTTTGCTCCACCATCATCGGTGCTATTTTTCTGGGTGCGAGATCCTCTTTTGCCTTTAGCTTATCCTTGCTTTTGATCTCCTCCAACTGTGCCTGAAGGAGTTTACGTTGTACCTCCTTCAGCTGTTTGTCTGCATTCTTTTCATCTTTGCGATGTCTCTCTACTGCATGGGCAACATAATCCACAAACTCTCGGTAATTTTTTGAGTCCAAGCCCACCACTTCCTCCAGCCTTGTCTTAGCTGGGGCTGGCAAGCCCTCTAGGATTGCAGCCCGGAACATGGAGTTGGTCAGTGGGTCTATTAGAATGTCCCTCTCCGTGTCCCTTCTCCACCTTTTTAATTGATTCTCCACATACACAGCTGCATTCTCCTCCTCACCCAGTGGCTCTCCCTTTAGGGTTTTTACATCCATTCGATTGGGGTACATATCCCGCAGTGCCTGCCAGATGTCTTGGCGGTACTGGTCCATTAGTATCCCATCCACCGCTGGGTCATAAGCTGCGGTCGGGATGCCAGCACGTCTCATTACTTCCGCCATTTGGTCCATTCCTAGCACCTTTGTCAGGAGAGCTTTGATGTCGCCCAGTGCCATCCTTTCTCCCACCATCCCTGCCTCCAACTGTCCAATCCACCTTCCAGCCCCATCCAAAATATTGGGTAATTCATTAATTAAATTAGGCAAATCCTGACCTGACCAAGGGATATACTGCGGTCTGCCACCCTTCAGAATCACCGGGAATACCCTTTTCCCTCTCCTATCCACATCTGGAAACTTTACAGGTGGGTGCCTTTCCCGCCTTGATTTTCTTTGCACCCCTAACATTGATTGCCTCCCTTCGTCTTCACTACTCTCTTCTGTTTCTCCTTCCGTCTCTCTCGCCATTCTACCTTCCTCTGGGTGCTTCCACCTCCATCCTTTTGTGCCCATTCCTCCTTCGTCATCTGTTTTATGTCATATTCTCCCTCAAAATTCATTTTGCCTGATATAACTGGGTACAGTCCCGTGAAGCTCTGTTTCTCTAAGTATGGGGGTGGGGCTACGTTTGGATCTTCCAATTTTGCTTTTTCCTCAAGTTGTACTGGCATCTGCATCCTACCTCCCCTCCACACCCCTCTTCTCTCTTTCCCTTCTTGTTGGAATAGGGCTAATATCTCTAACTCCTTTTCTCGCTTTTCCCTTCTTTTGCTCGTTTTATCCTTAATCTTATAGTTCTTTATCATTCCCTTCTGGTCCTCACACCTCTCTATGGACCATGTGCCTTCCTCCGGCCACTGTGTATCGGTCTTATTTGTTCTTTTGGCCCATTTTTTAGAGACGTGTTCTATATCTCCCCTAAGGGCTGGGAACTTATCCCCTAATATCTCCACTGGTGTCTTAACTTGGTGCACCATTACTCGTCCTTTTGGATCACTGTCGCAATTTTTGTCACTTAGTCCGTCAGAGTTAGGTATCACAGTGATTATTACTTGCTGTATTGTTTTTCCGTGCTCAGTCCCCTGTTTACCTTTCCTTTGGATTTCTTTTGCCACTATCTGTAATTCTAACCGGGGTCCTGATATCCACTTCCCCGTAGTCCCCTGTCCCGGCACTATCTTCCTCTCCCGGGCCAGAGGGTAGTAGGTTTTCACTTGCTCGTCTATGTGTATAAGAATCCTGTATCGGTCAGATCCCTTTATTAATTTCTCTAGGGTTTCCAATTTTATTTTGTCTATCCAATTCCTATCGACTACTCTTTCCCAATTTACATATGGCCACTCATTCTTTATCTCCTCTAAGTTAATTATGTGTGTAATCTTTTTCCAATCCAGTGTTGCTTCCGTTTTTGTTATTATTCAAAGATTAGTTATTTTCAATCTTGTCACCAGGCAGTTTTGTCAGGGTAATTTTTCAAGTTGTTAGTTATTACCCTACCTATATTCCGACTCTCTCTCTTATTTCTGTCCTTCACGCTGTTTTCTCAGACCAGTTTGTTCAAATTGGTCTTTTACTTCCTCTATTCTAGCTGCTACTCCCCTTTCCCGTGGTTAAAATCCACTCCTGTGCTTTTGGCTACTGTATTAGGTCAGAGAGTGATCTCTCACTGATCTCTCTCCCTCTCGGTTGACGTCCCTTACCCGAGGTCCTGGGTAGGTTTGGACTGGCAGATTTTCCCACACTTACTCTCTTCTGGGCAAGTCGTGACCTGAAAAACCCGCTCCAAACCGCTTGACTTAACCTAATTGCCTTACTTTAGCTTTCGGCCTTTTTCCCGTCTCACTTTTTACCCATTCACAGACAATACAGTATTCGCAGCGCGCTATTGCATGCAAAAATTCTGCTCTTCGGATCAGACTCAGTCTCTCAAAATTTTTACACAATTTGGTTTTACCTGTGCAGGATATGTTTTTGGGTTGGGGAGATCCAGGACCAGCAGAGAGCCGGGCGCACCGGGCCTCGAGAAAACCCCTTTCTGACAACAAGGATTTACATGCATGCAAGTCTGCTTACCTTGTTGACAGAAGGCCGGCTGGGGACTTCTCGGTTCCGGTTGGACCACCGTCTCCGCTACTCCTTCCAGATGCTTTTCTGGGCGATCTCTCACCAACCCTGCTAAGCAGCGCCAATTTTGTCGTGGTTCCCCAGGACGACAATTTATTCACATCAATTAAAACAGAGAGTCTGAGCAGCGATCTTCCAAGCAATAGACTTTATTTCTCAGCACAAGAGATAAAGTCGGGAACGTCCGGAACACTCCAAAGAGCCCTTGGGCTTACACTCTTTTATGTACATTTCAGCCTCATATCTCAAGATCCTCCTCTCCCTTTTACAGCCTGTCCTTGGTTGTTATCTTACCCTACAGCCCGACCTTTCTTTGGCCACCATTAGTTTTAGTTGACCCTTTATCTGTTTTCTTTGCAATTGGTCGCTCCCTGTTATATCTCGTTGTCTCTTAAACCATGGTGGGAATAACTCTTGCTCTTATCTGAACTTTTCTGTTTGTACAATAATCGTGGTTTTGTAAGCTAAAGCCGAATGTGTTTAGAAGAAAAAGACATTCTCTCTGCTAATTTATGGTCCACTAATGTGTTTAGAAGAAAAGACATTCTCTCTGCTGATTTATGGTCCACTATTAAGTTGAACCACCGAGCAGTCTTCCTTGTTTTCTTAAGTGACTATTGTCTGCTTTCCTTAATTAGTGATTGCTATATTACTTCTCTAGTTTCTCCACTTTGATCATATCGACTACACTTGATTATATTAGGTCACACGAAGTTATTTTAGGTTACATATCCATTTTCACTACTTATCTAAATCTGCTTTATTATTTCACTAAAACCTATGAATCTGAATTCCATACTAAACTCATACAATATCCAGTACAATTTCCCTTACACAGGCTCAGGCACTCTGTCACACTGACACAGCGACAGGCTCACACACTCTGTCACACTGACACAGCGACAGGCTCACACACTCTGTCACACTGACACAGCGACAGGCTCACGTACTCTGTTACACTGACACAGTGACAGGCTCACACACTCTGTCACACTGACACAGCGACAGGCTCACGCACTCTGTCACACTGACACAGCGACAGGCTCACGTACTCTGTTACACTGACACAGTGACAGGCTCACACACTCTGTTACACTGACACAGTGACAGGCTCACACACTCTGTCACACTGACACAGTGACAGGCTCACACACTCTGTTACACTGACACAGTGACAGGCTCACGCACTCTGTTACACTGACACAGCGACAGGCTCACGCACTCTGTTACACTGACACAGTGACAGGCTCACACACTCTGTCACACTGACACAGTGACAGGCTCACGTACTCTGTTACACTGACACAGCGACAGGCTCACGTACTCTGTTATACTGACACAGCGACAGGCTCACACACTGTTACACTGACACAGCGACAGGCTCAAGTACTCTGTTACACTGACACAGTGACAGGCTCACACACTCTGTTACACTGACACAGCGACAGGCTCACGCACTCTGTCACACTGACACAGTGACAGGCTCACACACTCTGTTACACTGACACAGTGACAGGCTCAGGCACTCTGTTACACTAACACAGTGACAGGCTCACGTACTCTGTTACACTGACACAGTGACAGGCTCACACACTCTGTCACACTGACACAGAGACAGGCTCACGTACTCTGTTACACTGACACAGCGACAGGCTCACGTACTCTGTTACACTGACACAGCGACAGGCTCACACACTCTGTTACACTGACACAGCGACAGGCTCACGCACTCTGTCACACTGACACAGCGACAGGCTCACGTACTCTGTTGCACTGACACAGTGACAGGCTCACACACTCTGTTACACTGACACAGCGACAGGCTCACGCACTCTGTCACACTGACACAGTGACAGGCTCACACACTCTGTTACACTGACACAGTGACAGGCTCAGGCACTCTGTTACACTGACACAGTGACAGGCTCACGTATTCTGTCACACTGACACAGCGACAGGCTCACGTACTCTGTTACACTGACACAGTGACAGGCTCACACACTCTGTTACACTGACACAGCGACAGGCTCACGCACTCTGTCACACTGACACAGCGACAGGCTCACGTACTCTGTTACACTGACACAGTCACAGGCTCACACACTCTGTTACACTGACACAGCGACAGGCTCACACACTCTGTCACACTGACACAGTCACAGGCTCACACAAACTGTCACACTAACACAGTGACAGGCTCACGCACTCTGTCACACTGACACAGTGACAGGCTCACGCACTCTGTCACACTGACACAGCGACCGGCTCACGTACTCTGTTACACTGACACAGCGACAGGCTCACACACACTGTCACACTGACACAGTGACAGGCTCACACACTCTGTCACACTGACACAGCGACAGGCTCATGTACTCTGTTACACTGACACAGTCACAGGCTCACACAAACTGTCACACTAACACAGTGACAGGCTCATGCACTCTGTCACACTGACACAGCGACAGGCTCACGCACTCTGTCACACTGACACAGCGACAGGCTCACGTACTCTGTCACACTGACACAGCGACAGGCTCACGCACTCTGTCACACTGACACAGCGACAGGCTCACGTACTCTGTTACACTGATACAGTGACAGGCTCACGTACTCTGTCACACTGACACAGCGACAGGCTCACACACTCTGTCACACTGACACAGCGACAGGCTCACGCACTCTGTCACACTGACACAGCGACAGGCTCACGTACTCTGTTACACTGACACAGCGACAGGCTCACACACACTGTCACACTGACACAGTGACAGGCTCACGCACTCTGTGACACTGACACAGCGACAGGCTCACGTACTCTGTTACACTGACACAGTCACAGGCTCACACAAACTGTCACACTAACACAGTGACAGGCTCATGCACTCTGTCACACTGACACAGCGACAGGCTCACACACACTGTCACACTGACACAGCGACAGGCTCACACACACTGTCACACTGACAGGCTCACACACTCTGTCACCTTGACACAGCGACAGGCTCACACACTCTGTCACACTGACACAGTCACAGGCTCACACACTCTGTCACACTGACAGGCTCACACACTCTGTCACCCTGACACAGCGACAGGCTCACACACTCTGTCACACTGACACAGTCACAGGCTCACACACTCTGTCACACTGACAGGCTCACACACTCTGTCACCCTGACACAGCGACAGGCTCACACACTCTGTCACACTGACACAGCGACAGGCTCACACACTCTGTCACACTGACACAGTAATATGCTGTATTCTCCTATTCAGTCTTTAATTCTGTTTCCTGCAGCAATGCGCAATGGATTTATTTTGTCTGTTTTATTGGACAATGTGTTGTAAATTAATTACGTTGGTAAATGAAGGTTGTCTGCTTTTCCCTCTGAGTGGGGGGAAGGTTTGAGAATCTGTGCTCTAAGTCCTGGTTGACCCTAACTGATTGTCCGGAGTTCCTCCCCCCCACAATTCTGAACTTATTTTTTGCAGGTCAGCCACAGAGATGTCGATTATGAAGATTTGTGTATTTTTGTTCCCATGAGGAAGAAATTGGATTCACAAGCTCCTCCTCCAGATCCCTCTACCTGGAGCCCCTGTCCTGCACTGCCACTCTCTCTTTCCGATTCTCCAAATCTGTCCAAAGAAGTAGCCAGCGGCCCTCCCTTGCCACCCGAAGGAGACAATGACAACGTTCCTCCTCCTCTCCTCCCACGCCAAGGAGTAAAGTCCAAGTTAGAGAGCAAAGCAATGTTTGAGGAACCTCCCTCGCTACCAGATCCACTGCCTGTGAAAAGACTCTCCCCAACACTAACAGCTCAACTGACAGCAACATCGCTGAGGCAGCTTCCCAGCCCAGGGGTAAGTGCTGCTTGAATTTTATTCTCACATTCCATTTGCATTCTGGTTTACATATCTGGATTGCTGGAGCAGTTACCTCACTGCACTGGGAACTCCCGAGAGCTCCAGAACTTTCTGTAGGACAATATCAACTCCTGGTTCTGAGTCTGAAAACTGACTGCACATTCTAAACAAGAGCAGCACGGTAGCACAGTGGTTAGCACTGCTGCCTCACAGCGCCAGGGACCCGGGTTCAATTCCCAGCTCGGGTCACTGTCTGTGTGGAGTTTGCATGTTCTCCCCGTGTCTGTGTGGGTTTCCTCCGGGTGCTCCGGTTTCCTCCCACAGACTGAAAGATGTGCTGGTTAGGGAGCATTGACCCGAACAGATGCCGATGTGTGGCGACTAGGGGAATTGCACAGTAACTTCATTGCATTGTTAATGTAACCCTTATTTGTGACTAATAAAAAAACTTTACTTTCCTTTAAGATGATTTACCTCAGCTCAATCTGCAGCTTGCTTACTGCGACCGTTCAGCCATCGATCTGCAAAGAGCCCCAGTAACAAGGCCCCATATTGTAACATTTATAGGCATCTCTCTGAGAATAGTTGGGGGTCAGTGATTCCACTGGGAATTGTTGGGGGTGAGTGATTCCACTGGGAATTGTTGGGGGTGAGTGATTCCCACTGGGAATAGTTTGGGATAGTCAATAACAAACTAGGTGGGAAAAAGTCCACATCCTTTTTTCCTGAATTTTGAAGCTGGGGAATGCTTTGAGGAATTTCCTATTTTCACAGATTTGTTCCATTGTTGCAAAATGTTACCGTGTGTTTTTCCCGTCTCAGACAAATGGCGGGAGCAAATCAGTGACCAGCATTTCATCCTTCCTAAATCACAGAGTTTATCCAGCAGGGAGTGTCTCCCTTCCTGTCAAATCCAATAATATTCCAATGCTAACCAATCAGATTCTGAATCCACTTGATCTGCTTCAGTCTTATTCAGAATGGGTCAACTTTGGAATGAACCCAATCCCTCCTCGGGCAAAATAGACCAAAACATTGACCCGAATGGAATGTAATTTAATACATCAGAACAAACTGAACATTATCCTATGAAACACCAAGTTCTTAACAAACATAACACTAATATAACTCCAACAACACTTGGAGAGGTTAGTATGTATTAAAGAAAGCCTGTATAGATTTGTACAGAGCTGCTTATGTTTAATTAATCGCTGAGTTTTTTTATTAAAATAAGAGTTAATCTCGGGAATGTGGTGGATGTTGTCGATATGAATATAAGGAAATGTTTAATTAGATCACCATAAAAGACTCCTTACCCAAAATTGAAGTTGATGTAATCTGAGGGCCAGTATCTGTTTTGGGTGAAAATTGGCTGTGAGGCAGAAAGCAGTGAGTCTTGGCAAAGACACAGAAACAGAAAATGCTGGAAAATTTCAGCAGGTCTGAGACCATCTGTGAGAGAGAATCGGTCCAACGTTTCGAGTCCATGTCACTCTTTCTCAGAGAGGAGTGGGATTATTTCCCAAGATGGGATTGTTTGGCAGAGAGCCGTCACGAACTTGATGGGCCGAATGGCCTCTTTGACTAGATTACTCTGAGGCTGGGATTTTATGAGCAGCATGTCAGTCCCCACTGGAAGTCTGTGTCGCTGGTGTAGTGGTATTGTCACTGGACTAGTAACCCAGAGACCCAGGGTGATGTTCTGGGGACCGGGGTTCAAATCCCAGCATTGCAGATGGTGAAATTTGAATTCAATAAAAATCTGGAATTAAAAGTCGAATGACAATGGAACCATTGTCGTAAAAACCCATTGGAGATTTGTACAATTTTATAACACTTAAATCTTCCAATATCCCAAGCTCTGCTTCAATCATGTGATGCAGCGCTTAAGGCACTGGGTAGGCCTAAAAGAGTTTTAGCGTTGCCTCGGGATAGAACATAGAACATAGAAAAGCTACAGCTAGAACAAATTGCGCCGAACATGTCCCTACCTACCAGGCTTACCTATAACCCTCTATCTTAGTAATTTCCATGAACATATCAAAAAGTCTCTTAAAAGACCCTACCGAATCCGCCTCCACCACCACTACCGGCAGCCGATTCCACGCACCCACCACCCTCTGAGTGAAAAACTTACCCCTAACTTCTCCTCTGTACCTACGCCCCAGCACCCTAAACCTGTGACCTCTCGTGACAACCATTTCAGCCCTGGGTAAAAGACTCTGAGAACCCACTCTATCAATACCTCTCAACATCTTATACACCTCTATCAGGTCACCTCTCATCCTTCGCCTCTCCAAGGAGAAAAGACCTAGCTCGCTCAACCTATCCTCATAAGGCATGCCACCTAATCCAGGCAACATCCTTGTAAATCTCCTCTGCACCCTTTCTATGGCTTCCACATCCTTTCTGTAACGAGGCGACCAGAACTGGGCACAGTACTCCAGGTGGGGTCTGACCAGGGTCCTATACAGCCGCAGCATTATCTCCCGATTTCTAAACTCAATTCCTCTATTGATGAAGGCCAGTATTCCATACGCCCTCTTAACCACAGCCTCTACCCGCGATGCTGCTTTGAGCGCCCTATGAACCCGGACTCCAAGATCCTTCTGATCTTCCACACTGCCAAGCATCTTACCCTTAATATTATATTCTTCCATCCTATTCGACCTGCCAAAATGAACCACCACACACTTGTCTGGGTTGAAGTCCATCTGCCACTTCTCCGCCCAGTCTTGCATCTTATCTATGTCTCGTTGCAACTGCTGACATCCCTCTACACTATCCACACCACCACCAACCTTTGTGTCATCAGCAAACGTGCCAACCCATCCTTCCACTTCCTCATCCAGGTCATTTATAAAAATCACAAAGAGCAAGGGTCCCAGAACAGATCCCTGGGGCACTCCACTGGTGACCGACCTCCATGCTGAAAAAGACCCATCTACAACCACTCTTTGCCTTCTGTGGGCAAGCCAGTTCTGAATCCACAAAGCCATGTCCCCTTGTATCCCATGCCCATTCACTTTCTCAATAAGCCTTGCATGGGGCACCTTATCAAACGCCTTGCTGAAATCCATATAAACTACATCCACCGCTCTTCCCTCATCTATGTGTCTAGTTACATCTTCAAAAAATTCAATTAGGCTCGTAAGGCCTTGGACAAAGCCGTGCTGGCTATTTCTGATCATACTATTCCTCTCCAGATGTTCATAAATCCTGCCTCTCAGGATCTTCTCCATCAACTTACCAACCACTGAGATTAGACGCAGATACATTTTGGCATTAGATCCTTTGGTTCATTCCAGTTCCTTTCGAAAAACCTCTAAGTATTTGCACAGTAATTCTTGAAAACCTCCATCCTGTAGGTTTAATACTTCTAATCAATCAGATTTGACATGCTTAAGCTAATCGTGATCCATCAGGTGTTACCTTGAATTACTAGAACGGTAGACGTGCCGTTTGGTTCCTATAACCAATGGCCCCAATGTCTCTCCTGTATAAGTGTCAGGATGATTTCTGACGCATTCAATTTCAATGGTTAAAGACCTTTCTGAAGGTATCAGAATGCCAGCTCCCATTGGTCTGTGGCCACGACTCCTGTGTCCACCTCCTTTTTGAGAGATCTGCCGTTGACCATCCAGTCCATCTCTATCGGAGTATCCAACTGAGTTTGACCCGGTTTAGAGTAAACTTGTCAGGCTCCTCATCCAGTTTATTTTAACAGAGGTAAACTAACCGTTGTGGGTTTTTTCATGTTCTGTCCTGACGGCTTCATTCTGCACCATGTTTGTAAACGACCTTCCTTTCACATCAGAAATACATATAATTCCTGCACCGGCAAGTTTCTTGGGAATGCTCTTCCCTACATCAGAAACAAGCTTCCACCCCCGGTGTTGTGATCCCTCACCCGGGCTCTGCTGCCCCCTCACCCGGGCTATGCTGCTCCCTCTCTCGGGCTCTGCTGCTCCCTCTCTCGGGCTCTGCTGCTCCCTCTCTCGGGCTCTGCTGCCCCCTCACCCGGGCTCTGCTGCTCCCTCTCTCGGGCTCTGCTGCTCCCTCTCTCGGGCTCTGCTGCTCCCTCTCTCGGGCTCTGCTGCCCCCTCACCCGGGCTCTGCTGCTCCCTCTCTTGGGCTCTGCTGCTCCCTCTCTCGGGCTCTGCTGCTCCCTCTCTCGGGCTCTGCTGCTCCCTCTCTCGGGCTCTGCTGCCCCCTCACCCGGGCTCTGCTGCTCCCTCTCTTGGGCTCTGCTGCCCCCTCACCCGGGCTCTGCTGCTCCCTCACCCGGGCTCTGCTGCTCCCTCTCTCGGGCTCTGCTGCTCCCTCTCTCGGGCTCTGCTGCCCCCTCACCCGGGCTCTGCTGCTCCCTCTCTCAGGCTCTGCTGCTCCCTCACCCGGGCTCTGCTGCTCCCTCTCTCGGGCTCTGCTGCCCCCTCACCCGGGCTCTGCTGCTCCCTCTCTCGGGCTCTGCTGCTCCCTCACCCGGGCTCTGCTGCTCCCTCTCTCAGGCTCTGCTGCCCCCTCACCCGGGCTCTGCTGCTCCCTCTCTCGGGCTCTGCTGCTCCCTCTCTCGGGCTCTGCTGCTCCCTCTCTCGGGCTCTGCTGCTCCCTCTCTCGGGCTCTGCTGCTCCCTCACCCGGGCTCTGCTGCTCCCTCTCTCGGGCTCTGCTGCTCCCTCTCTCGGGCTCTGCTGCTCCCTCACCCGGGCTCTGCTGCTCCCTCTCTCGGGCTCTGCTGCTCCCTCTCTCGGGCTCTGCTGCTCCCTCTCTCGGGCTCTGCTGCTCCCTCTCTCGGGCTCTGCTGCTCCCTCTCTCGGGCTCTGCTGCCCCCCTCACCCGGGCTCTGCTGCCCCCTCTCTCGGGCTCTGCTGCTCCCTCTCTCGGGCTCTGCTGCTCCCTCTCTCGGGCTCTGCTGCTCCCTCACCCGGGCTCTGCTGCCCCCCTCACCCGGGCTCTGCTGCTCCCTCTCTCGGGCTCTGCTGCTCCCTCTCTCGGGCTCTGCTGCTCCCTCACCCGGGCTCTGCTGCCCCCCTCACCCGGGCTCTGCTGCTCCCTCTCTCGGGCTCTGCTGCTCCCTCTCTCGGGCTCTGCTGCTCCCTCTCTCGGGCTCTGCTGCTCCCTCACCCGGGCTCTGCTGCCCCCCTCACCCGGGCTCTGCTGCTCCCTCTCTCGGGCTCTGCTGCTCCCTCTCTCGGGCTCTGCTGCTCCCTCTCTCGGGCTCTGCTGCTCCCTCTCTCGGGCTCTGCTGCTCCCCCACCCGGGCTCTGCTGCTCCCTCTCTCGGGCTCTGCTGCTCCCTCTCTCGGGCTCTGCTGCTCCCTCACCCGGGCTCTGCTGCTCCCTCTCTCGGGCTCTGCTGCTCCCTCACCCGGGCTCTGCTGCTCCCTCTCTCGGGCTCTGCTGCTCCCTCTCTCGGGCTCTGCTGCTCCCTCTCTCGGGCTCTGCTGCTCCCTCACCCGGGCTCTGCTGCTCCCTCTCTCGGGCTCTGCTGCCCCCTCACCCGGGCTCTGCTGCTCCCTCTCTCGGGCTCTGCTGCTCCCTCACCCGGGCTCTGCTGCCCTCTCTCGGGCTCTGCTGCCCCCCTCACCCGGGCTCTGCTGCCCTCTCTCGGGCTCTGCTGCTCCCTCACCCGGGCTCTGCTGCCCTCTCTCGGGCTCTGCTGCTCCCTCACCCGGGCTCTGCTGCCCCCCTCACCCGGGCTCTGCTGCTCCCTCACCCGGGCTCTGCTGCTCCCTCTCTCGGGCTCTGCTGCTCCCTCTCTCGGGCTCTGCTGCTCCCTCTCTCGGGCTCTGCCGCTCCCTCTCTCGGGCTCTGCTGCTCCCTCTCTCGGGCTCTGCTGCTCCCCTCACCCGGGCTCTGCTGCCCTCTCTCGGGCTCTGCTGCTCCCTCACCCGGGCTCTGCTGCCCTCTCTCGGGCTCTGCTGCTCCCTCACCCGGGATCTGCTGCCCCCCTCACCCGGGCTCTGCTGCTCCCTCACCCGGGCTCTGCTGCTCCCTCTCTCGGGCTCTGCTGCTCCCTCTCTCGGGCTCTGCCGCTCCCTCTCTCGGGCTCTGCTGCTCCCTCTCTCGGGCTCTGCTGCTCCCCTCACCCGGTCTGTTCCTCACAGTCGCCATTTCCCGCCACAAACGCGTCACCTTGTTGGGCACACCTTGGAATTCACTTCCATCCTGCTCAGCGCTTTCAGTCACCTGGGCCATCGCCACAGCTTTTTCTAAAGAGATTTTGGTCTCAGCCAGTAACAACTTCTGTATTGAGGCTGTTTATACCACAGACCAAACAGTCCCTTAACATTTCCCCTAAAGCTGGGCTGAATTCACAGTGCTCTGCTATAAATCCCCTCAATCTGGCCATCAAACCAGAGACAGTCTCTCCTGGCTCCCAAACTGAAGAATGAAATTTATACCTCAATGTGGTGATTGAAGGTCAGGGTTAACATGATATTTGACCATTTCGACTATCAGGTCATTAGACTATGGGCGGGATTTTCTGGCCTCACTCGTCCTGAAACCATAAAATCCCCCCCCCCAGGTCAATGGACCTTTCCATTGTCCACCCCTCGTCCGCTCCGATTTCCCTGGCGGGTGGGGTGGTAAAATTCTGACCTTTGTGTCTGCATCATCAGGCAATGTTAGACTCCTGACTGGGCTGTACGTTTGTGGGCCACAGACTGTGAGTAGTATCACCTTTCATTTTTCCTCTGCTGTGATCTCATCAACTACAAAAAAAATAGTATTTTGATATATTGACCCCAGTTTTACACTTCTGGGTCAAACAGCTCAATCTCCCCAATTAAGGGCATTTTTATTGGTGTATGTATCTGTCTCTTTGTAGTTTCGATGTTCACTCTCCTTCCCCTCTAGCTGTGCTCTCCCAGTGACTAATGAAAGTTTTTCCTCGTTGCCAGTGTAATAAATTCAGAGGTGACTTATTGTGGCTTCAAGTTATGAAGGGTTTATTATCAACAATGTTTATTTATTTACAAGCAATAGGCTAACAGAATTACAATACACATATTCTCTCCTCCTCCCTGGCTCCAGCTGAGGTTCCTCCCTGACATGTGATGCACGCCCTCGCTCCTGATTGGCTTGGTTTCCCCCACACCTCCATAGCATCTGCCCTAATCATGTGACCCTCAGGAATCTCCGCCTTAAAGGGGCCACGCTACCACAAGCACGAAGGTTCAGGATGATACTCCCGTTCAGTTCTGAGGAAGTGCTTCATATTATTTCAGATGAGATGTTAAACCGTTTTGCCAACCATTTGTCTATCTGTGTGGATATAAAAGATCCCATGGCACTTCCCAAGGAAGAGCGAGGGAATTCTTCATATGTTCTGGACAATATTTATTCTTCAATCGGTATCATAAAAGCCGATGATCTGATCGGTCTCACATTGCTGTTTATGGGAGCTTGCTGTGCACAAATTGGCTGTTGCATTTCCTACATTACAACAGTGGTCACCCCTCAAAAGGTACTTCATTAGCTGCAAATCAATTTGAAATGTTGCATGGTTGTGAAAGGCGCTATATAAATACAAGTGTTTGTTCTTGTTTCATTATGGGGAACATTTGGGTGAGTGATGTGGAGACAAAAGGGGCTGAATGGTCTATGTTCCTGGAGCCACTCCCAGGCCCCTCACTGCCGCACTTTCCAGTTTACACAGTGACTACTTTTCAAGATGGTTTCAGGGCTGTGAGGGACTTTGGGATATCCCAAGTTTTTCTCCTACACAAGTCTCAAACAAGGAAAGTTTCCCATAAAGCTGAAAACATCTGTTCCAAGCAGGTGCTGAAACAACATCAAATGTTGTCACTTTACAAAGTTGGAGCTGAATATCTGAAGATTTGGACTGATGAACAATCCCAAAGCTGCAGGTAGATTTCTGCCAGGCCTGTTTTCAGCCTGTGCCTAAATATGAAAAGCTTTGTGCAGTGAATGTCAGGAAGTAAATTGATTATATTTTCATTTCAGGTGACTGCTTCTGGTGCCCAGAATCTGCATCTTCACCAGACCCAGCGCATTGATCCGGAGATGAAAATCCCAAAGACCAATTCAGCACCAAGTGTTTCTGATTGCAAACCTGAAGTGAAGCTTCAAACAGATGGTCATGTGTCTGGCAACCCCCCCGCCCTGACCCAGAGACAGCACACGCAGCACATAACAACCAGAACCAGCTCTGCCCCTGCTTTCACTTACACACACACTCCTCCTCCAACTGGGAGTCAGTGTCATCTAATAACCCCAACTCACCACGTTCCCCATCATCCTCCCAGGTACACACGTGGCCAGCCTGGGTCACAGGGTCATCCCGGGTCACAGGGTCATCCCGGGTCACAGGGTCAGCCCGGGTCACAGGGTCAGCCTGGGTCACAGGGTCAGCCTGGGTCACAAGGTCAGCCCGGGTCACACTGGCCCACGATGCAGTTTGGTCAGCTGATGCCAGTAGCCGGTGGTCAGTTGCTGAATGATGATCCTGAGGGAAAGGGGAGACAACAGACAAGTGGTACAGTCAACCTCCCGGCAGAATATATGACTCCACCTCCATATGCTCCAGGATATTAACTCAGACAAAGGTCGTTGATAATGTATGTCAGAAACATAGAAAAACTACAGCACAAAACAGGCCCTTCGGCCCCACAAGTTGTGCCGAGCATATCCCTACCTTTTAGACCTACCTATAACCCTCCATCCTATTAAGTCCCATGTACTCATCCAGGAGTCTCTTAAAAGACCCTATTGAGTTTGCCTCCACCACCACTGACGGCAGCCGATTCCACTCGACCACCACCCTCTGTGTGAAAAACTTCCCCCTAACATTTCCCCTGTACCTACCCCCCAGCACCTTAAACCTGTGTCCTCTCGTAGCAGCCATTTCCACCCTGGGAAAAAGCCTCTGAGAGTCCACCCGATCTATGCCTCTCAACATCTTATACACCTCTATTAGGTCTCCTCTCATCCTATGTCTCTCCAAGGAGAAAAGACCGAGCTCCCTCAGCCTATCCTCATAAAGCATGCTATTCAATCCAGGCAACATCCTTGTAAATCTCCTCTGCATCCTTTCAATCTTTTCCACATCCTTCCTGTAATGAGGTGACCAGAACTGAGCACAGTACTCCAAGTGGGGTCTGACGAGGGTCTTATATAGCTGCATCATTATCCCCGGACTCCTAAACTCAATCCCTCGATTGATAAAGGCCAGCACATCATATGCCTTCTTAACCACCTCCTCCACCTGCGGAGCCGATTTTAGAGTCCTATGAACCCGGACCCCAAGGTCCTTCTGATCCTCTACAGTACTAAGAGTCTTTCCCTTAATATTGTACTCCTTCATCCCATTTGACCTGCCAAAATGGACCACGACGCATTTATCTGGGTTGAAGTCCATCTGCCACTTGTCCGTCCAGTCTTGCATCCTATCTATGTCCCTCTGTAACTTCTGACATCCCTCCAGACTATCCACAACCCCACCTACCTTCGTGTCATCGGCAAACTTACCAACCCATCCCTCCACTTCCTCATCCAGGTCATTTATGAAAATGACAAACAGCAAGGGTCCCAGAGCAGATCCCTGGGGCACACCACTGGTGACTGACCTCCAATTAGAAAAAGACCCATCTATACCCACTCTCTGCCTCCTTTGGGCAAGCCGGTTCTGGATCCACAGGGCAGCAGCCCCTTGGATCCCATGCCCTCTCACTTTTTCTAGAAGCCTTGCATGGGGGACCTTATCGAACGCCTTGCTAAAATCCATATAAACCACATGTACCGCTTTCCCTTCGTCAGAAGAAATCCACCAGGCTCGTAAGGCACGATCTGCCCCTGACAAAGCCATGCTGAGTATTCTTGAGCATACCAAACCTCTCCAAATGCTCATAGTCTGCTTTTAGTTATTTAACTGTCAGTACCAAAAACAAAGAGTGGATTATTATAGCTAACCTGCCATACTCTGCTGCCGGGACCTGACTGCTCACCTGCCTGCCAATCAAAGCCAACCACAATGATTATAACGTCCATCCAATGCTGTCCACCCTGGACAAGGGAAAGCCTGAGGTCAGAGAGGGATTTATAACCAGTCACTTTATTAGTGTGATGATAATTCTAACAATTCAGTCTTTTAATTTAAAAATAAAGTTATTTTGTCTCCGTCAATATCATCTTTCCGAATTAATTGACAAGAATAGAAAAATCAGCTTTTTTGAGAGCAAATTACTGCGGATGCTGGAAATCTGGAATAAAAAACAAAAAATGCTGGAAAATCTCAGCAGGACTGGAAACATCTGAGTTCAGGATGACTCTTCAGAAGTGGAACAAGGTAGAAATGCAATGGGTTGATGCTGTTGAGAAAGGGAGAGAGGGCGGCAGGTGAGGGGATAGATTCCAGTCAGAGAGATTCAAGTACAAAGAGTTCAGAGAACCTAAAATAGTGAATTGAAATGGCAAACGACCAGAAGGTCAGGGGTCATGCTCATGGAGTGAGTGAGGGTCTCCCAGTCTGCATTAAAACTGACAAGGCCCCAGGGCCTGATGGCATCTATCCTCGACTGCTCAGGGAGACGAGAGATGGAATTGCTGGGCCTCTGACGGAAATCTTTGTCGCTTCTTTGGACACGGGTGAGGTCCCTGAGGATTGGAGGATAGCGAATGTGGTCCCGTTGTTTAAGAAGGGTAGCAGGGATAACCCAGGAAATTATAGGCCAGTGAGCTTGACGTCCGTGGTAGGGAAGTTGTTGGAGAGGATTCTTAGAGACAGGATGTATGTGCATTTAGAATGGAACAATCTCATTAGTGACAGACAGCATGGTTTTGTAAGAGGGAGGTCGTGCCTTACAAATTTGGTGGAGTTTTTTGAGGAAGTGACAAAAACGGTTGATGAAGGAAGGGCCGTGGATGTCGTCTATATGGATTTCAGTAAGGCATTTGACAAAGTCCCACATGGCAGGTTGGTTAAGAAGGTTAAGGCTCATGGGATACAAGGAGAAGTGGCTAGATGGGTGGAGAACTGGCTTGGCCATAGGAGACAGAGGGTAGTGGTCGAAGGGTCTTTTTCCGGCTGGAGGTCTGTGACCAGTGGTGTTCCGCAGGGCTCTGTACTGGGGCCTCTGCTATTTGTGATATATATAAATGATTTGGAAGAAGGTGTAACTGGTGTAATCAGCAAGTTTGCGGATGACACGAAGCTGGCTGGACTTGCGGATAGCGAAGAGCATTGTCGGGCAATACAGCAGGATATAGATAGGCTGGAAAATTGGGCGGAGAGGTGGCAGATAGAGTTTAATCCGGATAAAAAAGGGCGGCACGGTAGCACAGTGGTTAGCACTGCTGTTTCACAGCTCCAGGGTCCCGGGTTCGATTCCCGGCTCGGGTCACTGTCTGTGTGGAGTTTGCACATTCTCCTCGTGTCTGCGTGGGTTTCCTCCGGGTGCTCCGGTTTCCTCCCACAGTCCAAAGATGTGCGGGTTAGGTTGATTGGCCAGGTTAAAAAATGCCCCTTGGAGTCCTGGGATGTGTAGGTTAGAGGGATTAGCGGGTAAAATATGTGGGGGTAGGGCCTGGGTGGGATTGTGGTCGTTGCAGACTCGATGGGCCGAATGGCCTCCTTCTGCACTGTAGGGTTTCTATGATTTCTATGATAAATGCGAAGTGATGCATTTTGGAAGAAATAATGTAGGGAGGAGTTATACAATAAATGGCAGAGTCATCAGGAGTATAGAAACACAGAGGGACCTAGGTGTGCAAGTCCACAAATCCTTGAAGGTGGCAACACAGGTGGAGAAGGTGGTGAAGAAGGCATATGGTATGCTTGCCTTTATAGGACGGGGTATAGAGTATAAAAGCTGGAGTCTGATGATGCAGCTGTATAGAACGCTGGTTAGGCCACATTTGGAGTACTGTGTCCAGTTCTGGTCGCCGCACTACCAGAAGGACGTGGAGGCGTTAGAGAGAGTGCAGAGAAGGTTTACCAGGATGTTGCCTGGTATGGAGGGTCTTAGCTATGAGGAGAGATTGGGTAAACTGGGGTTGTTCTCCCTGGAAAGACGGAGAATGAGGGGAGATCTAATAGAGGTGTACAAGATTATGAAGGGGATAGATAGGGTGAACAGTGGGAAGCTTTTTCCCAGGTCGGAGGTGACGATCACGAGGGATCACGGGCTCAAGGTGAGAGGGGCAAAGTATAACTCAGATATCAGAAGGATGTTTTTTACACAGAGGGTGGTGGGGGCCTGGAATGCGCTGCCAAGTAGGGTGGTGGAGGCAGGCACGCTGACATCGTTTAAGATTTACCTGGATAGTCACATGAGCAGCCTGGGAATGGAGGGATACAAACGATTGGTCTAGTTGGACCAAGGAGCGGCACAGGCTTGGAGGGCCGAAGGGCCTGTTTCCTGTGCTGTACTGTTCTTTGTTCTTTATTTGGTCTCCCAATAAGCCGTGAACAGTAGTTGCTGCTTCACCTGGGAGGCGTGTTTGGGACACACGGTGAAGGAGGAGGAGGTGAAAGGGCAGATGTTACACACACTGCGATTGAATGTCAAGGTGATATGGGAAGAGGAAGGCATTGGGGGAGATGTAGCAATGGACCAGGATGAAATGTGGGGAGGGGGAGCGGTGGTGGGATCATGCTGGAGTTGATGGAAATATCAGAGGATGAACATGTGGTGGGGTGGAAAGTGAGGACCTTATTATGACGATAAGAGGGAGGAGAAGGGGGAAGTAGGTCTTGTCAATCACAGTGGGGGAATTCTCAGTTGGGGTTGAAGGAAGACATGTGGGAGGTGGCATCATCAATGGAGATGGAGAAACTGCTCAAATGACAAGGAAGCAGGGTGTGAGATGGTGTAGCCGAGGTCGCTGTGGGAGTCGGCGGGCTTGGAAAGAATATTAGTAGACAGGCCAACTCCAGAAACAGAGCGGTCAAGGAAGGGAAAGGAAGTGTCGGAAATGAATCATAGAATCATAGAAACCTTACAGTACAGAAAGAGGCCATTTGGCCCATCGAGTCTGCACCGACCACAATCCCACCCAGGCCGTTCCCCCATATCCCTGCATATTTTACCCACTAATCCTTCTAACCTATGCATCTCAGGACACAAAGGGCAATTTTTAGCATGGCCAATCAACCTGTCCCGCATATCTTTGGACTGTGGGAGGAAACCGGAGCATCCGGAGGAAACCCACGCAGACACGAGGAGAATGTGCAAACTCCACACAGACAGTGACCCAAACCAGGAATCGAACCCAGGTCCCTGGCGCTGTGAAGCAGCAGTGCTAACCACTGTGCCACCCGTATGGACCATGTGAAGGTGGAGAGGGGTGGAAATTGGAGCAAAATTGACAAATTTTTCCAGGTCCAGACGAGAGCATGAAGCGGCCCTGATACAGTCATCGAGGTAATGGAAAAAGAGTTGCGGGATCGGAACTGAGGCATATGACATATTGAGGCACTGGTCAAAAAGAAGAAGGAGGCCTATAACATGCATAGGCAGCTGGGATCAAGTGGATCCGTTGAAGAATATAGATGTTGGAGTAGAGATAAGAGAGAAATCAGGAGGGCAAAATGGGGGCACGAGATTGCTTTGGCAGATAAGGCAGAGGAGAATCCACAGAGCTTCTACAAATATATAAAGGGCAAAAGAGTAACTAGAGAAAGAATAGGGCCTCTTAAGGATCAACAAGGTCATCTATATGCGGATCCACAAGAGATGGGTGAGATCCTAAATGAATATTTCTTGTCAGCATTTACTGTTGAGAAAAGCATGAATGTTAGGGAACTTGGGGAAATAAATAGTGATGTCTTGAGGAGTGTACATATTACAGAGAAAGAGGTGCTGGAAGTCTCAAAGTGCATCAAGGTAGATAAATCCCCAGGATCTGATGAAGTATATCCTAGGACGTTGTGGGAGGCTAGGGAGGAAATTGCGGTTCTCCGAGCAGAGATATTTGAATCATCGATAGTCACAGATGAGGTGCCTGAAGATTGGAGGGTGGCAAATATTGTGCCTGTTTAAAAAGGGCTGCAGGGAAAAGCCTGGGAACTACAGGCTGGTGAGCCTAACGTCTGTAGTGGGTAATTTGTTAGAAGGTATTTTGAGAGACAGGATCTACAGGCATTTAGAGATGCAAGGGCTGATTAAGGACAGTCAGCATGACTTTGTGAGTGGAAAATCATGTCTCATGAATTTGATTGAGTTTTTTGAAGGGGTAACCAAGAAGATAGATGAGGGCAGTGCAGTTGATGTTGTCTACATGGATTTTAGCAAGGCCTTTGACAAGGTATTGCATGGTATGTTGTTGCATAAGATTAAACCTCATGGGATCCAAGGTGAGGTAACCAATTGGATACAAAAGTGGCTTGATGACAGAAGACAGGGTGGTTGTAGAGGGTTGTTTTTCAAGTGTTTTTCAAGAGACCTGTGACCAGCGGGGTGCCTCAGGGATCGGTGCTGGGTCCACTGTTATTTGTCTTTATTTGTCTGAATTAGATGTATGGTTAGTAAGTTTGCTATGACATCAAGATTGGTGGCATAGTGGACATGAAGAAAGTTATCAAGGATTGCAACGGGAATCTTGATCAATTGGGCCATTGGACTGATGAATGGCAGATAGAGTTTAACTTAGATAAATGCGAAGTGATGCATTTTGGTAGATCAAACCAGGGCAGGACTTATCCAGTTATTGGCAGAGTGTTGGGGAGAACAAAGAGGTCTAGGGGTACATGTTCATAGCTCCTTGAAAGTGGAGTCACACGTAGACAGAGTGGTGAAGAAGGCATTCGGCATGTTTGGTTTCATTGGTCAGAACATTGAATACAGGAGTTGGGATATCTTGTTGAAGTTGTACAAGACATTGGTAAGGCCACACTTGGAATACTGTGTACAGTTCTGGTCACACTAATATAGAAAGGATATTATTAAACTAGAAAGAATGCAGAAAATATTTACTAGGATGCTACCGGGACTTGATGGTTTGAGTTATAAGGAGAGGCTGGATAGATTGAGACATTTTTCCCTGGAGCGTAGGAGGCTTAGGGGTGATCTTATAGAGGTCCACAAAATAATGATGGGCATAGACCAGCTAGATAGTCAACATCTTTTCCCAAAGGTAGGGGAGTCTAAAACTAGAGGGCATAGGTTTAAAGTGAGAGGGGAGAGATACAAAAGAGTCTGGGGGGGGGGGGCAATTGTTTCACACAGAAGGTGGTGAGTGTCTGGAACGAGCTGCCAGAGGTAATAGTGCAGGCAGGTACAATTTTGTCTTTTAAAAAGCATTTTGATAGTTTAATGGGTTTGGAGGAATATGAGCCAAACGCGGGCAATTGGGACTAGCTCAATGGTTAAAAACTGGTGACATAAACAAGTTGGGCCGAAGGGCCTGTTTTCATGCTGTAAACCTCTATGACTCTATAACAAGGCCTTTGACAAGGTCCCTCATGGGAGGTTAGTTAGGAAGGTTCAGTCGCTGGGTATACATGGGGAGGTAGTAAATTGGATAAGACACTGGCTCAATGGAAGAAGCCAGAGAGTGGTTGTGGAGGATTGCTTCTCTGAGTGGAGGCCTGTGACTAGTGGTGTGCCGCAGGGATCGGTGTTGGGTCCATTGTTGTTTGTCATCTATATCAATGATCTGGATGATAATGTGGTCAATTGGATCAGCAAGTTTGCTGATGATACAAAGATTGGAGGTGTAGTGGACAGTGAGGAAGGTTTTCAAAGCTTGCAGAGGGATTTGGACCAACTAGAAAAATGGGCTGAAAAATGGCAAATGGAATTTAACGCAGACAAGTGTGAGATATTGCACTTTGGAAGGACAAATCAAAGTAGAACGTACAGGGTAAATGGTAGGACTCTGAAGAGTGCAGTTGAACAGAGGGATCTGGGAATACAGGTACAGAATTCCCTAAAAGTGACGTCACAGGTGGATAGGGTCGTAAAGAGTGCCTTTGGTACATTGGCCTTTATAAATCGGAGTATCGAGTATAAAAGTTGGAGTGTTATGGTAAGGTTATATAAGGCATTGGTGAGGCCAAATTTGGAGTATTGTGTACAGTTTTGGTCACCTAGTTACAGGAAGGATGTAAATAAGATTGAAAGAGTGCAGAGAAGGTTCACAAGGATGTTGCCGGGACTTGAGAAGCTGAGTTACAGAGAGAGATTGAATAGGTTGGGACTTTATTCCCTGGAGCGTAGAAGATTGAGGGGAGATTTGATAGAGGTGTATAAGATTTTGATGGGTATAGATAGAGTGAATGCGAGCAGGCTTTTTCCGCTGAGGCTAGGGGAGAAAAAAACCAGAGGGCATGGGTTAAGGGTGAAAGGAGAAAAGTTTAAAGGGAATATTAGGGGGGGCTTCTTCACGCAGAGAGTGGTGGGAGTGTGGAATGAGCTGCCAGATAAAGTGGTAAATGCATTTTAACATTTTAACATTAACTTTTAACATTTAAGAAAAACTTGGATGGGTTCATGGATGAGAGGGGTGTGGAGGGATATGGTCCAAGTGCAGGTCGGTGGGACTAGGCATAAAATGGTTCGGCACAGACAAGAGGAGCCAAAAGGCCTGTTTCTGAGCTGTAATTTTCTATGGTTCTATGGTAACAGAGTAGAACTGGAACAAGGGGTGTTCCAGATAACCCACAAAATTTGCAACATTTAAGAAGCATCTGGACAAGCACTTAAATCGCCAAGGCACTGCAGGTTATGGACTAAATGCTGGAAAATGGGATTAGTATAGATTGTTATTTGATGTTTGGCATAGAACATGGTGGACCAAATGGCTTGTTCCTGTGCTGTATTACTGTGATTCTAAAGGACAGGCATAACTGAGGCCCAGGTGGGTACCCAGAGCCACACCTTTTATTTGGAGGAAGTGAGACAGCTTAAGACTAGATGGAGTTGATGTGGACGTGGGGAGGATATTTCCACTGGTAGGAAAAACTAGAACCAGATGGCACAACCTCAGGTTAAAGGGACGATCCTTTAGAACAGAGATGAGGAATTTCTTCAGCCAGAGAGTGGTGAATCTGTGGAACTCTTTGCTGCAGAGGACTGTGGAGGCCGGGTCATTGAATGTCTTTAAGACAGAGATAGATAGGTTCTTGATTAATAAGGGGATCAGGGGTTATGGGGAAAACGCAGGAGAATGGGGATGAGAAAATTATCAGCCATGATTGAATGGCGGAGCAGACTCGATGGGCCGAGTGGCCTATTTCTGCTCTGATGTCAAATGGACTAATGGCCTAAGAAAGACATTGTTGAATGAGAAATAGGTTCAGCATCTTCTCCCCGTGTCTGCATGGGTTTCCTCCCACAGTCCGAAAGACATGCATTGGCCATGTTAAAATTCTCCTTCAGTGAACCCGAACGGGTGGCACGGTAGCACAGTGGTTAGCACTGCTGCTTCACAGCTCCAGGGACCCGGGTTCGATTCCCGGTTTGGGTCACTGTCTGTGTGGAGTTTGCACATTCTCCTCGTGTCTGCGTGGGTTTCCTCCGGGTGCTCCGGTTTCCTCCCACAGTCCAAAGATGTGCGGGTTAGGTTGATTGGCCATGCTAAAATTGCCCCTTAGTGTCCTGAGATGTGTAGGTTAGAGGGGTTAGCGGGTAAATATGTAGGGATATGGGGGTAGGGCCTGGGTGGGATTGTGGTCAGTGCGGACTCAATGGGCCGAATGGCCTCTTTCTGCACTGTAGGGTTTCTATGAGTGTGGTGACTAGGGGATTTTCACAGTAACTTCATTGCAGCATTAATGTAAGCCTACTCATGACACTGGTAAATAAACTTTAAAGAAGAGACTGGAGAAGGGAAGAAAAAAATAGAGGCAAGATAGGAAGAAATAAGTTGAGTGAGGCAGGAAGAGACTGAGACGATAGGTTTACCAGGACAGTCCTAACTCTGTGGATTTGGGAAGTGAGCTGTAACCGGCTTTCTTAACCCTGTCTTTGTTGTAACTTCTATTTTCCTTTCCAAAGTGTACAGTTTGATTTTCAACTTTCTTGAGGAGGCAGTAAAGCTATCCCTCATGTCAGGGTGTGAGGCAAACCCCCTCACTGTGACGATGATACTTCAATCAGACCAGGTAGTGATTGGAGGAGGATCCACTGAGTTTATCAGATAAACTTTCAGAAATTCCTTTCCTGGAAAGCCAGTGTTGTGCGACTGAATGACTGAAATTGGAAAAGCAGCTGCTAACGGCTCTCCGCGCAGAAACCTTACCCCGAGTTCGATGTTTATCGAATATCTATTCACAATCCCTGAGCGTCACTCCTCTTTCTCAAGTTGGCGGCTGGGTTTCGATGGGGGCAGTGGGGGGGGGTTACAGGGGGGCGGGGAGGGGGATTATCAAGGGAAAATCAGAACTTTCCTTCTCATCACACTCCACTCAAAGAGTTGCTGAACTTCTGTTTAAATGAGTCACTAAGCCAAATCTAACCCATTGAGACAGGCAGAGTTTATTAAATAATAATAAAAGGTATGGACAAGAATGTTTACAAAATCATTACACAGAAACTTTACACAAGGTTTGTATTTGAACACATATTTATCATGAGTGGAGTTTGCAGCCCCTCCCAGGCGAAGGCTCAGTAAGAGGACTTGAGTGTGAGTTAGACACTGCACTTGTGTAGGCCCTAAGCCTCAGGCTCCTGGAGTTCTGTCCGAGTCCTAGCTCACATCCACTAGCTCCCCCGCCCCACTCCCACTTCAGTGCTGAACAGGGTGTGAACATTTTTCAACTGCTTGTGGGGACGGGTAAAAAAGGTTAGTATGACATCGTTAGATGGTTAACTCAAATGACTCCCAACATGGGAGATTGACACAGATCTACGAATTACAGCAACAAGCATAATATTGTGGATGCTGGAAGTCTGAAATAACAACAGGAAATTGTGGAAAGATTCTGCTGGCTGGATCGCCTTTCATCGGAACAGTAAGAAATTGGGGCATTTTCTTTTATTCTTTCATGGGACGTGGGCGTCACTGGCTGGACCAGCATGCATTGCCCATCCCTAGTTGTCCTTGAGATTGTGATGGTGAGCTGCCTCTTGAATTGCTGCAGTCCATGTGGTGTAGGTACATCCACAGTGCTCTTAGGGAGGAAATCCCAGCGAGAGTGAAGAAATGGTGATATATTTCCAAGTCAGGAAGGTGAGTGACTTGGAGGGGAACCTCCAGGTTGTGGTGTTCCCATGTATCTGCTGCCCTTGTCCTTCTAGATAGTAGTGGTTGTGTATTTGGAAGGTGCTGCCTAAGGAACATGGAATTAAAGTGAATTCACTAGAAGGTTTGGAAATTGCGAAATGCTTTGAGGAGTAAATTGCGAAAACTTGTTCCTTTAGTTTGGTGAGTCAATAACCCAGGACACGGACTGAAGATCCTCACTGGAGGATTGAAAAGAGACATCAGCGGGAAAGATTTACATAGATTTACTATTAGATTAGGGAATGGTCTACCAGGGGGCTATTGAAGCAGAGAATGGATAAGTTTTGGTAACAAGGAATAAAAATGTGGGGATCGACAGGAAAATGGGGATATAGGTCACAGCTCTAGTTGAAGGGCCAGCAGGAGCACAGTCTTGATGGGCTGATTGGCCTCCTTCAGTTGTTCTGCTTCTGTTGGCTCCTGTGTCTGACCAAAATACTTCCAGGAGAGGCTCTGAGTCACAGAGGAAGTTGCATAGGGTATTTATGGGTGTTCCAGTGTTACAAGTCACAGGTATCAGTGCTGGCGATGGTCAGACTGCCTCAGATTCGAATGTGGAAAGTGCTGAAGGGAAAAATAAAATATTCTCAGCTGCAGACACACTAACAGCAGAACTCAATGTACAGAGTGAGGCTAGGTAACTTCTACCCAGCAACTATAAACACCAATCATCTAGGACTGAAATACCCTTAGCACAGAGCTCCCAGTCAGGTGGCCTCCAGTGTCCGGAAGCACTTTCACAGCACAGCCGTGAGCAAAAGTGAGCAGTGAGCTACCAGATGTGCCAATCACACAGGGCAGGCCCCTCCGACAACAGGGACCAGGGCAGAGAAACCAACGGCACAATCGTCTCTGAAATCGGGGTGTGGAGCAAGTGTGGCAGTGGAGTGAATCCCATTGGCGGGTGTGACAGATGATCTTGTGCTGTTCAGCCTTGCATCAATGTGCGTCATGGCGAATTCCCAGGCAGGCCCAGGAAGTCACTGTCCTCATGGGGTCAAAGGACACACTACCCCTTCCACCTTTACCCAGCCAGTGCCACACCCTTCCCCACTAAACCTTTCTCCCTACTTGGTCATCTTCCATGCAACTCCCACTGCCACCATCCAGTCCAAACATAGGCTGGCATTTGCAGACCTCCTCCTCCAAGAGGACCATGTAGCAGCAACTCACTGTTAACCATGGACAGTCAACCCCACCTGCTGCATGTCACTTACACACATTTGTGTCATAGACTCAGAGTTTTACAGCACAGAGAGAGGCCCTTCAGACCATCATGTCTGCACCGGCCATCAAGCACCTATCTATTCTAATCCCATTTTCCAGCACTTGGTCCATAGCATTGTATGCTGTGGCATTTCGAGTGCTCATCTAAAAGCTTCTTAAATGTTGTGAGGGTTCCCACCTGTAGCATCCTTTCAGGCAGAGAGTTCGATTCTCACCATGCTCTGGGTGAAAAAACTTTTCCTCAAATTCCCTCTAAACCTCCTGCCCCTTACCTTAAATCGATGCCCCCACCTCCCCACTTGGTTATTGACCCCGCTACTAAGGGGAGAAGTTTCTTCCGTCTATTTTTTGTACATCTCAATTCCCCCCACACCCCCAATCCTGGTGATCTTTCAATGAGCACATATGGCATTCAGTTTTTCACTGATTTTTATCCACTCACCAAGCTGGTGGTCCACCAAGCTTCCTGTGGCTGGTGGTCCACCAAGCTTCCTGTGGCTGGTGGTCCACCAAGCTTCCTGTGGCTGGTGGCATCAGAATCAGAACAGATCTCACCAAAGATTCCAAACGTAGAGGCTGAGTGAGTTTGGAAGGCAGGGTAGGTAAAACAGGGAATGGTACCTGAGGAAATCAGGAGCACGGATGATCATGTGCTGGAAATCTTCCAAGGATAGTTTGCCGTCATTATCCAGATCCGATTCATCGAGCACCTTCTCACACACCAACCTCACTTCCTCTGGTGTCAATTCATTCCGAGTCAGTTTGATTAGTGTCTTCTCCAAATCCGATTTGCAGATAAAATTATCATTGTTAAAATCTAGTGTTTGAAAGAAATCAGCTTCATTGCTCAGGTCAAAGCAAAGTCACAGAGGCTGTCAAAAGATCAAAATGACAACCATGGACGTGATAGGTTGAACAGTGCTGTCTTTCAACAAAAATGCTTTCAAAAGATATGGGTGTCGCTGGTTCGGCCAACATTTATTGCCCATCCTAATTTCCTTCGAGAAGATGGTGGTGAGCTGCCACCTTGAACCGCTGCAGTCCCTGAGGTGTAGGTACACCCACAGTGCTGTTAGAGAGAGAGTTCCAGGGTTTTGGCCCAGTGACAGTGAAGGAATGGCTGATATATTTCCAAACAGAATGGTGAGTAACTTGGAGGGGAACCTCCAGACGACGGTTGGGCTACAACTGAA
This sequence comes from Mustelus asterias, assembly GCF_964213995.1. Lineage (NCBI taxonomy): Eukaryota > Metazoa > Chordata > Chondrichthyes > Carcharhiniformes > Triakidae > Mustelus > Mustelus asterias. The sequence goes on from NW_027590200.1 coordinate 408,396, forward strand.
CAGGACTGGGAGGAATATCCTCGCAGGGAGATTTGTTAGTGCTTTTGAGGGAGTTTAAACTAATGGAGTGGGAACCTGAAGGCAAATTCGGAGCAAGGAATGGGAATCATGGAATCATAGAATCATACAGTGCAGAAGAGGCTCTTTTGGCCCATCGAGTCTGCACTGACACATAAGAAATACCTGACCTCCCACCATTTACCAGCACTTGGCCCATAGCCTTGAATGTTATGATGTGCCAAGTGCTCATCCAGGTACTTTTTAAAGGATGTGAGGCAACTCGCCTCTACCATCTTCCCAGGCAGTGCATTCCAGACTGTCACCACCCTCTGGGCAAAAAAGCTTTTCCTCATCCCCCTAAACCCCCTGCTCCTCATCTTGAACTATGTCTCCTCGTGACTGACTCTTCAACTAAGGAGAACAGCTGCTCCCTATCCATTCTGTCCGTGCCCCTCATAATCTTGAACACCACAATCGCCCCTGAGTCTTCCCTGCTCCAATGAAAACAACCCAAGCCTATCCAACCTCTCTTCATAATTTAAAGTTCCATCCCAGGCAGCATTCCATGTGAATCTCCTCTGTACTCCCTCCAGTGCAATCACATCCTTCCTATCATGTGGTGACCAGAACTGCAGACAGTGCTCTAGCCGTGGCCTCACCAAAGTTCTATACAACTCCAACATGACTTCTCAGCATACAGGAGTTGGGATGTCTTGTTGAAGTTGTACAAGACATTGGTAAGGCCACACTTGGAATACTGTGTGCAATTCTGGTCACCCTATTATAGAAAGGATATTATTAAACTAGAAAGAGTGCAGAAAAGATTTACTAGGATGCTACCAGGGCTTGATGGTTTGAGTTATAAGGAGAGGCTGGATAGACTGGGACTTTTTTCTCTGGAGCGTAGGCGGCTGAGGGGTGAACTTATAGAGGTCTATAAAATAATGAGGGGCACAGATCAGCTAGATAGTCAATATCTTTTCCCAAGGGTAAGGGAGTCTAAAACTAGACAGCATAGGTTGATGTTGAGAGGGGAGAGATACAAAAGTGTCCAGAGGGACGACTGTTTCACACAGAGGGTGGTGAGTGTCTGGAACAAGCTGCCAGAGGTAGTAGTAGAGGCGAGTACAATTTGGTCTTTTAAAAAACATTTAGATAGTTACATGGATAAGATGGGTATAGAGGGATATGGGCCAAATGCGGGCAATTGGGATTAGCTTAGGGGTTTTAAAAAAAAAGGGCAGCATGGATAAGTTGGGCCGAAGGGCCTGTTTCCATGCTGTAAACCTCTATGACTCTGCTTTTGTAATTTATGCCTTGATTGATAAAGACAAGTGTCCCATATGCCTTTTTCATTACCCTACTAACACGCCTTCAGAAATCTATGGATAAACATGCCAAGGTCCCTTTGTTCCACAGAACTTCCTAGTGTCCTACCATTCATTGAGTACTTCCTTGTCAAATTACTCCTTCCAATGTGTATCACCTCACACTTTTCAGGATTAAATTCCATCTGCCACTTATGTGGCCATTTGACCATCCCATCTATGTCCCGTCTGTGCAGCCAAATTCCCCTCCAACTCGATTTTCAAGTTTGCTGATGACACCAGCGTAGTGGGTCGGATCTCAAACAATGACGAGACAGAGTACAGGAATGAGATAGAGAATCTGGTGAACTGGTGCGGCAACAATAATCTCTCCCTCAATGTCAACAAAACAAATTCAGGAAGTGTCGTGGAGAACATGCCCCTGTCCACATCAATGGGAGCAAAGTAGAAATGGTCGAGAGCTTTATATTTTAAGATATCCAGGTCACCAACAACCTGTCCTGGTCCCCTCATGCTGACACTATAGTTAAGAGATCCCCATCAACACCTCTACTTTCTCAGAAGACTAAGGAAATTTGGCATGTCAGCTACAACTCTCACCAACTTGTTCAGATGCACCATAGAAAGCATTCTTTCTGGTTGTATCACAGCTTGGTAAGGCTCCTGCTCTGCCCAAGACCACAAGGAACTACAAAAGGTCATGAATGTAGCCCAATCCATCATGCAAACCAGCCTCCCATCCATTGACTCTGACTACACTTCCCGTTGCCTTGGAAAAGCAGCCAGCATAATTGAGGACTCCACGCAGCCCAGACCTTCTCTCTTTCACCTTCTTCCAAAAAGATACACAGGTTTGAGGTCATGTACCAACCAACTCAAGAACAGCTTCTTCCCTGCTGCCATCAAACTTTTGAATGGACCTACCTTGCATTAAGTTGATTTTCCTCTACACCCTAGCTATGACTGTAACACTTCATTCTGCACTCTCTCGTTTCCTTCTCTATGTACGGTATGTTTTGTCTGTATAGCGCGCAAGAAACAATACTTTTTACTGTATACTAGTACATCTGACAATAATAATAAATCAAATCAAATCTCCCTGTAGCCCAATACACTCCACTTCATGTTAACCAACCGGCCAATCTTTGTGTCATCCGCAAACTTACTGATCCTACCCCTCACGTAGTGATCAATGTCATTTTATAAATGACAAATAATAGGAGACCCAGCACAGATCCTTGTGGTACACCACTAGACACTGGCTTCTAGTCAATAAAATGGCCTTCTGTCATCACCCTCTGTCTCCTATAACTGATCCAATTTTGAATCCACTTGATCAAATTACCCTGTAATCCATGTGTATTTGCTTTCTTTACAAGTCTCCCATGTGGGACCTTGTCAAAGGATTTGCTGAAATCCATATAAACCACATCAACTGCACTATCCTCATCTACACACTTGGTCACCTCCTCAGAAAATTGAGAATTGAGAGAATTAGTAAGTGACTGTGAATGACAGAAGCAGGTTACAAAGCAATGCAGCACAGGATGTTGGCAGTGTTAAAGGGTATGTGTGTCAATGCAAGGAGCATCGTAAATATAGTCAATGAGCTGAGGGCACAGATAGACAGACACATGGCAGCATGATATCATCACTATAATGGAAACTCAGCTTGGGGAGCTCAGCAGCACAGAGGAGGAAGAAGAACGGAAGAGCAATAATGATGGGGGATTCCGTAATCAGGGGATCAGACAGACATTTCTGTGATAGTAAACATGACTCCAGGATTTGTGTCGTCTCCCTGCTGCCAGGGTCAAGGACGTCACAGAGCAGCTGTGGACATTCTTTGTAGTGAGGAGGAAGTCAGCCAGAAGTCATAGTCCACATTGGTACCAAAGATATAAATGGGAAGAGGGATGAGGTCCTGAAAGCAGATTTCAGGGAGTTAGGAAGTAGATTAAAAAGCAGGACCTCAGGAGCAGTAATCTTAGAATCTTAGAAACCCTACAGCACAGAGAGAGGCCATTCGGCCCATCGAGTCCGCACCGACCACAATCCCACCCAGGCCCCACATATCCCCACATATTTACCCACTAATCCCTCTAACCTACGCATCCCAGGACACTAAGGGCAATTTTAGCATGGCCAATCAACTTAACCCGCACATCTTTGGACTGTGGGAGGAAACCGGAGCACCCGGAGGAAACCCACGCAGACACGAAGAGAATGTGCAAACTCCACACAGACAGTGACCCGAGCCGGGAATCGAACCCAGGTCCCTGGAGCTGTGAAGCAGCAGTGCTAACCACTGTGCTACCGTGCCGCCCTATCTCAGGGTTACTCCCAGTGCCACATGCTAGTGAGCATGGGAATAGGAGGATTGAACACATGGCTGGGGAATTGATGTAGGAGGGACGACATCAGATTTCTGAGACATCGGGACTGGTTCTAGGGCAGTTGGGACCTGTCGAAGCTGAACAGGTTACATCTTAAGAAGCCTCACAACACCAGGTTAAAGTCCAACAGGTTTATTTGGTAGCAAACGCCACTAGCTTTCGGAGCGCTGCTCCTTCATCAGGTAAGTGGGAGTTCTGTTCACAAACAGGGCATATAAAGACACAAACTCAATTTACAAAATAATGGTTGGAATGCGAATCTTTACAGGTAATCAAGTCTTAAAGGTACAGACAATGTGAGTGGAGAGAGGGTTAAGCACAGGTTAAAGAGATGTGTATTGTCTCCAGACAGGACAGTTAGTGAGATTTTGCAAGCCCAGGCAAGTCGTGGGGGTTACAGATAGTGTGACATGAACCCAAGATCCCGGTTGAGGCCGTCCTCATGTGTGCGGAACTTGGCTATCAGTCTCTGCTCAGCGACTCTGCGTTGTCGTGTGTCGTGAAGGTCGCCTTGGAGAACGCTTACCCGAAGATCAGAGGCTGAATGCCCGTGACCGCTGAAGTGTTCCCCAACAGGAAGAGAACACTCTTGCCTGGTGATTGTCGAGCGGTGTTCATTCATCCGTTGTCGTAGTGTCTGCATGGTCTCCCCAATGTACCATGCCTCGGGACATCCTTTGCTGCAGCGTATCAGGTAGGCAACGTTGGCCGAGTTGCAAGTGTATGTACCGTGTACCTGGTGGATGGTGTTCTCACGTGAGATGATGGCATCCGTGTCGATGATCCAGCACGTCTCGCATTCCAACCATTATTTTGTAAATTGAGTTTGTGTCTTTATATGCCCTGTTTGTGAACAGAACTCCCACTCACCTGATGAAGGGGCAGCACTCCGAAAGCTAGTGGCTTGTGCTACTAAATAAACATGTTGGACTTTAACCTGGTGTTGTGAGACTTCTTACTGTGCTTACCCCAGTCCAACGCCTGCATCTCCACATCAAGGTTACATCTAACAGGACTGGCTTCACAGCTCCAGGGACCTGGGTTCGATTCCCGGCTTGGGTCACTGTCTGTGTGGAGTTTGCACATTCTCCTCGTGTCCGCGTGGGTTTCCTCCGGGTGCTCCGGTTTCCTCCCACAGTCCAAAGATGTGCGGGTTAGGTTGATTGGCCAGGTTAAAAATTGCCCCTTAGAATCCTGAGATGCGTAGGTTAGAGGGATTAGCGGGTAAATACGTGGGGGTAGGGCCTGGGTGGGATTGTGGTCGGTGCAGTCGCGATGGGCCGAATGGCCTCCTTCTGCACTGTAGGGTTTATATGATTATATGATTAAAGGAACTGATATCCTCACAGGGAGATTTAGCAGTGCTTTCGGAGTGAGTTTAAACTAGATTGTCAGGGGGATGGGAACCTGACGTGTGGCCCAAATTGGAAGGAAGTAAAATTGGTAACAGGAAATCGTAATGGGACCAGAAAGCAGGAGAAACAAAGCAAAGTATGAAGTCTGCATTAAATGTGGAACAATGTCAAAAAGACAAAGTTAAGAGCGCTCTACCTGAATGCACGCAGCATTTGTAAGAAGGTCAATGATTTAAAGGCATAGAGGTAAATAGGTTTGATATAATGGCCTTTACAGAAAAATGGCTGCATGGTGACCAATATTGGGAACTGAATATTCAAGGATATTCAAGGTTTAGGAAGGACAGACAAGGAGGGAAAGGAGGTGGAATTGCGCTGATAATAAGGGATGGAATCAGTGCAGTAGTAAGGGAGGATCTCAAAGCAGAAGAACAATATGTGGAATCTGTTTGGGTGGAGCTAAGAAACAACAAAGGGCAGCAGACATTGGTTAGAGTTGTTTATAGGCCACCAAATAAGAATGGTAATGTGGGACATGGGATTAATCAGGAGACGAGAGAAGTATGTAACATGAGCAATATTGTGATCATGGGTGACTTCAGTCTTCACACAGAATGGTTAAACCAAGTAAGCACTCATGCTGAGAGAGATGGGTTTCTGGAGTCTATTAGGGATAGGTTTCTAGACCAGATGTTGAGGAGCCAACCAGAGAACAGTCTAGATCTCGCATTACGTAATGAAAAAGAGCTAATTAATGATCTAATTACAAAGGAATCTTTAGGAAAGAGTGACCACAATATGATAGAATTTTACATTATAGAAACATAGGAACATAGAAGACAGAAGCAGGAGAAGGCCTTTTGGGCCTTCGAGCCTGCTCCGCCATTCATTACGATCATGGCTGATCATCCAACTCAATAGCCTCATCCTGCTTTCTCCCCGTAACCTTTGATCCCATTCACCCCAAGTGCTATATCCAGCCGCCTCTTCAATACATTAAACATTATACGTTATGTTTGAAAGTGAGGGAGTTCAATCTGAAGCCAGGGTGTTAAAGAAAATTCTGAAGATATGAGGGACAAATTGGCTGAGGTCAATCGGGAAAATACATTAAAAGGTATGACTATGCGTAGACAATGGATACTCTTCAAAGAACGGCACGGTAGCACAGTGGTTAGCACTGCTGCTTCACAGCTCCAGAGACCTGGGTTCGATTCCCGGCTCGGGTCACTGTCTGTGTGGAGTGTGCACATTCTCCTCGTGTCTGCGTGGGTTTCCTCCGGGTGCTCCGGTTTCCTCCCACAGTCCAAAGATGTGCGGGTTAGGTTGATTGGCCATGCTAAAAAAAAATTGCCCTTAGTGTCCTGACATGTGTAGGTTAGAGGGATTAGTGGATAAATCTGTCGGGATATGGGGGTAGGGCCTGGGTGGGATTGTGGTCGGTGCAGACTCGATGGGCCGAATGGCCTCTTTCTGTACTGTAGGGTTTCTATGATTTCTATGATATTACATATCATACAGCACCTACACATTCCTTCAAGGTGCAAACACCCAAGAAAGCCAGTCAATCTTGGCTGACAAAGGAAGTTAAGGATTGTATAAGATTAAAAGTAAAGGCTTAGAAGGTTGCCAGAAATAGCAGTAAACCTGAGGATTGGGAAGTTTGTGGAATACAGGAAAGGAAGGCAAAGAAACTCAAAGAAAGGGAGAACAGAATACGAGTGTAATCCGGCAAAAACACAAGGCTGTAAAAGCTCCTATATGTAAAAAGGAAATGTTTGGCTGAGATAAATGTGGGTCCATTATAGGCAGAGTCAGGAGAATTTATAAAGGGGAATAGAGAAATGGCACAAAAGTTAAGTGATTACTTTGTGTCTGTTTTCACCAAGGAAGATACAGGAAATCTTCCAGATGGAGAGATCCAAGGGACCAGGGAGAATGTGGAGCTGAAGGAAATTAGTATAAGTAAAAAGTCTGTATTAGAGAAATTCACGGGACTGAAAGTTGGTATTTCCCTGGGACCTGATATTACAGGTTTTGAAAGAAGTTGATACAGAGATAGTGGATACATTGGTAATCATCTTCCAAAATGCCATAGATTCTGGAATGGTTTCTGAAGATTGGATGCTAACAAATGTCACCCCACTATTTAAGGAGCGAGAAAACAGAGCTGTTAGTTTTACATCAGTGGTAGGGGAAATGCTAGAAACTATTGAGGATATGATTAATGGACACTTGGACAATTATGATCTGATTGGGCCTGGGGTAGTATATTTAGATTTTGTTAAAGACCCTTGCAGGAGGTTGATTAGCAAAATAAAAGTATGTGGAATAGTGGGCAACATACTGTCATGGATTGAGGATTGGCTAACAGGCAGAAAACAGTAGGAATAAACAGGTAATTCTCACATTGGCAGGCTGTGGCTAGTGGAGAAACCACAAGGATCAGTACCTGGGGCCCCAGCTATTCACAATATTTATCAATGATTTAGATGTGGGGACCAAATGTAATATTCCAAAGTTGGCGGATGATACAAAGCTTGGCGGGACTGTCTGTTATGAGGAAGATGCAAAGTGGCTACAGGAAGATTTGATCAGACTTAGTGAGAGAGCAAAAACATGGCAGATGGAATATAATGTGGAAAAAGGTGAGCTAATCCCCTTTGGTACAAGGAACAGAGATGCAGGATATTTCCTAAATGGGAAGAAGTTAGAAAGTGTGAATGTACAGAGGGACCTGGGTGTCCTTGTCCATATGCCACTGAAGGCTAACATGCAGGTGCAGCAAGCTATATATAGTTAGCCACTATCACAAGAAGATTTGAGTACAGGAGTAGTGACGCTGGCTTCAATTGTATAGAAACTTGGTCAGACTGCACCTGGAATACTATGTGCAGTTTTGACCCCCTTAGTTCAGTAAAGAAATTATTGCCAGAGGGAGTGCAACAGAGGTTTACCAGATTTATTCCGGGGGTGTTTCACAAAGAGAGATTGGGCAAACTGGTTGTATTATCTAGAATTTCAAAGAATGAGAGGTGATCTCACTGAAACATACAAAATACTTAAAAGAATAGACAGGGTAGATGCAGGTAAGATGTTTCCCTTGGTTGGGGAGTCTCAAACCAGGGGACATAAATTCAAAATAAGGAGATGCCACTTAGGACTGAGATGAGGAGAAATTTCTTCACCCAGAGAGCCGTCAAGTCTTTCACATTCTCCATCCCAGAGAGCTGTGGAAGCTCAGTCATTGAGTACGTTTAAGGTAGAGATCGATAGCTTTCTGGTTCACAATAATGTAAAGGGTTGGGGGGATAGGGTATTTAAGTGTCTGATCAGCCATGATTGTATAAATAAATGGCAGAGCAGGCTCAATGGGCTGAATGGCCTACTCCTGTTCCTATGTCCCTAGGAGGGGCACAAATGGCAGGCTAGCTCAGTTGTGTGGAATGCGTGTCTTGCAGTATGTGGGAAGTAGTGGATGCTCCTAGTGTCCTAGACGACTACGTGTGTAGGAAATATCACCAGCTTCAGAACCTCGTGTTTTGGGTTTCAGAGTTTGAGCAGAGGCTGGAGTCACTGTGGCACATCCGTGAGACTGAGAATTGCATGGATAGTCTGTTCAGAGAGGTGGTCATACCGCAACACAGGAGCCTGGAGGCAGAAAGGGAATGGCCGACAGGCCAAGAGAACTATGCAGGTATTTCAGGAGTACCCTTGGGAGCTCCTCACCAATTGGTTTTCTGTTTTGGATATCGGAGAGGCCATTGGTTCCTCACAGGGGTGCCACTAAGACAGTTTTGGATCAGCTTGCCAAGTTACTCTGTATCCCACATGCTTTTACCTTCTTGACCAGTCTCCCGTGTGGGACATTATGAAAGGCTTTGCTGAAATTCATATAAACTACATCTGCACTGCACTCATCCACACACCTGGTCACCTCCTTGAAAAATTCAATCAAATTTGTTAGGCATGACCTCCCTCTGACAAAGCCATGCTGATTCTTGGTGAAGCCATTCTTGATCAAGCCTTGCCTCTCCGAGTGAGATTAATTCTCTCTTTCAGAATTGTGTAGGATGCAACATATTGGCATGGATAGAAGATTAGCTACCAACAGGAAACAGAGAGTTGGCATAAATGATTCATTTTCTGGTTGGCAAGAATGAGTGGTGTGCCCACAGGGATCAAAGCTGGGACCTCAACTGTTTACAATTTATAGAAATGACTCGGATGAAGGGACTGAGGGACAGTTGCTAAATTTGCTGATGACACAAAGATACGTAGGAACGTATGTTGTGCAGAGGAAATAAGAAGTCTACAATGAGACGTAGATAGGTTAAGTGAGTGGGCAAAGGTCTGGCAATTGGAATATAATGTGGGAAAATGTGAAATTGTCCGTTTTGGATTGAAGAATAAAAAAACCATATTATCTGGATGGTGAGAATTGCAGAACTCTGAGGCGCAGAGGGATCTGGGTGTCCTAGCACATGGATCATGGCAGATGGAGTTTAATTTAGATAAATGCAAGGTGATGCATTTTGGTAGACTGAACCAGGGCAGGACCTCAATTAATGGTAGGGCGTTAGGGAGAGTTATAGAACAAAGAGATCTAGGGGTACATGTTCATAGCTCCTTGAAAGTGGAGTCACAGGTGGACAGAATGGTGAAGAAGGCATTCAGCATGCTTAGTTTCATTGGTCAGAACATTGAAGTTGTACAAGACATTGGTAAGGCCACACTTGGAATAGCGTGTACAGATCTGGTCGTTCTATTATAGAAAGGATATTATTAAACTAGAAAGAGTGCAGAAAAGATTTACTTGGATGCTACCAGGACTTGATGGTTTGAGTTATAAGGAGAGGCTGGATAGACTGGGACTTTTTTCCCTGGAGCGTAGGAGGCTGAGGGATGATCTTATAGAGGTCATAAAAAGGGACACAGATCAGCTAGATAGTCAATATCTTTTCCCAAAGGTAGGGGAGTCCAAAACTAGAAGGCATAGGTTTAAGGTGAGAGGGGAGAGATACAAAAGTGTCCAGAGGGGCAATTGTTTCACACAGAGGGTGGTGAGTGTCTGGAACAAGCTGCCAGAGGTAGTAGTAGAGAAGGGTACAATTAAAAAGCATTTAGACAGTTACATAGAACCATAGAAAATTACAGCTCAGATACAGGCCTTTTGGCCCTTCTTGTCTGTGCCGAACCATTTTTTGCCTAGTCCCACTGACCTGCACTTGGACCATATCCCTCCACACCCCTCTCATCCATGAACCCGTCCAAGTTTTTCTTAAATGACATGGGTAAGATGAGTATATGGGCCAAATGCAGGCAATTGGGACGAGCTTAGGGGTTTAAAAAAAAGGGCGGCATGGACAAGTTGGACCGAAGGGCCTGTTTCCATGCTGTAAACCTCTATCAGTATGCAGGTAAAAAAGCTAATAGAATGCTAACGTTTATTGCGAGGGGAATTAAATACAAATGTAGTGCTTCAGTTATGTAGAGCATTTGTGAGACTATATTTGGAGTACCGTGTACAGTATTGGTCATCTTATTTAAGGAAAGATGTAAATGCGTTAGAAGCAGTTCAGATAAGGTTTATACTGGACTAATACCTGGAATGGGCAGGTTATCTTTTGAGAAAAGGTTGGAGAAGCGAGACTTGTATTTTTGGAGTTTAGAAGAGTAAGAGGCGACTTGATTGAAATGTTTAAGATCCTGAGGGGTGTTGACAGGGTGGATGTGAACAGGATATTTCCTCTTGTGGGAGAATCTAGAGCTTGGGGTCACTGTTTAAAAATAAGGGGTGGCCCATTTAAGGGAGAGATGAGGCTAATTTTTTTCTCCCAGAGAATTGTGTGGCTTTGAAACTCTCTTCCAGAAAAGGCAGTGGAAGCAGAATCTTTATGTTTAAGGCAGAGGTGGGTAGATTCCTGATTAACAAGGGGGTGAGAAGTTATCAGGTATAGACAGGAATGTGGGGTTAAAGTTACAGTCAGATCAGCCATGATCCTACTGAATGGCGGAGCAGGCTTGTACGGCCGAGTGGCCTAGTCCTGCTTCTAATCCATGTGTTTGTGTGTAACCTTCCTCACAATTTAGTTCCACAATTTTCCTACGTAGCAGGATTCCCAAAGACCCAGGATAGGCTTTAAAATAGGATTTCCTCCTCTGGGGAGTTCCAGCTGGCAAGGTCAGTTAGAATCATAGAGTCATAGGGGTTTATAGCATGGAAACAGTGCTGTCCCCTCGTCTGTTCAAAGGAATGAATGGACCCAACATTAGACTCATTCTGGAGGATCACGTTGGGATAACAAGTTGGGGAAGTATCATCATAGAATCCATAGAATCCTTACAGTGCAGAAGGAGGCCATTTGGCCCATCGAGCCTGCACCAACAGCAATCCCACCCTAGCCCTATTCACGTAACCCCACGTATTTACCCTGCTCATCCCCCTGACACGAAAGGACAATTTACCATGGCCACTCAACCTAACCCGCACATTTTTGGAGTGTGGGAGGAAACCGGAGCACCCGGAGGAAACCCATGCAGACATGGGGAGAACATGCAAACTCCACATAGCCAGTGAACCAAGCCGGGAATTGAACCCGGTTCCCTGGCACTGTGAAGCAGCAGTGCTAATCACTGTGCCACTGAGCCACCATGCCGCATGATGTTCATGAAGCAACAGTTCCTGACTCCAGCTGTAGAGGGTTAATTGTATATCGATTATGCTGAATTATAAATGAGAGAAGAGCATTCATTGGTCTTTCCATTGAGCACGTGTAAAGACACTTACTGAAACTGTTGTGGTTGAGTTAGGAGATATATGCTTGTAATGCTTCACTCTGCAAATTATTGTAGGGCTGGGATTTTCCAGCACCCTGTCACAGGTTCTTCCATGGCAGAAGAGGCAAACTGGTCAAAGGTCCATTGGCTTCCGTGGGACCAGAAGATCCGGCTGGTGGGCAGGACCAGACGATCCGGTCCAAAGACTGAGTAAAGATTGGATCCAGCATCACTGTTCACAAACCGGCTTCCCAGAATATAATGCCAGTGTGAAAAATCTTACATCGGTGAAGGTAGAAAAGAAGTCACCTCGAATCATTCAGATCAAGCAAAACTCACCATAGATTTTAAATGCATAGCATGCCTTCAGATCACGCGGGGCCATCTCACTCAGCACAGAGAACATATCCAGAAAGTCATCCAAGGTCATGTTCCCATCACTGTCCTCGGAGAATACCTCTGCAATCCTCTGACGGAAGGGATTATCCTGCAATTCGAGAAGAGCGACATACAACACTAACAAATAGTGTGAAACCTGCACCTTCACACCATGGCATCAGCTTTGATGTCAGAAACGGGGGGTAAATTAGCAGAGAGATTACAGGGGAACACACTGAGTAATTGCTCCAATTCCTGCTGGGGCAAACCTTCCCATTTACAGTCAGTCTAGGGAAAATGGGTTAGTTTGGCTTCAGATTGGATTGAAGTGCTTTCGCTGTGGAGGACTTAGAGGGACTCAAGCTATTTTAGGTGCAGTTAGGTGTTTGATGTGTGAGGTTTTGGGGTGCAGGATGTTTTGGGGAAAATGGTAGCAAAGTGGTAATGCTATTGGACAGAGTGCTGGACTGATGCTCCAGAGATAGGAGTTCAAATCCCACCATGACAGCTAGAGGAATATAAATTCAATTAATTAATAAATCTGGAATAAAATGCTAGTCTCACTAATAATGGTCATGAAATTACCAGATTGTCGTAAGAAAGGATTTGATTGACTATTGTCCATTCTGGAAGGATTCCAGCCCCACAGTAATGTGGCTCGCTCTAACTGCCCACTGAAATAGCTCAGCAAACCATTCCATTTCAAGGCTAATTTGAGATGAACAATAAATGCCGGCTTTGTGTTGGGCTCTTTGGGATTCTGAGCTTTCTAGTTCTGTTGGACTTTTTGGACCTGCACTTCATGCAACATTGATAAACAAGCAAATGAGCTGATAAATGGAAAACCCTTCAAATGAAAACAACGCACACATGACCAGTAAATGAACTGTTAATAATATTCTTTTCAGCTTCCACCTCTAGGCATCAGAGACTGTGTTTCATCCCTGCTCACTAGTGGGTTTCAGGTTGCTGGAAAGATACTGGAAGACTCGTGTCAATTAGTACTTGCTGAATTATTCAAAATGGAGCAGTGAGAGTGCTCTTGGCACTAACTGTGGGTTCCTGCACAGTTACCTTCAGCTCTGGCATGCTGCCAATCAGCTCATAAGGAATCTTCACATCAGGGTTGTCCTTGTAACTGAGTGGCACCAACTGCGGAGCCAGGTCTCGGTAGCGATGGAACAATCTGGAACAAGGCAGAGAGAGAGGGAGGGACAGAGTGAGTGCTTAATGTTTCACTGAGGTCAGATAGAGTTTGCCTGAAGTTCCTTCATTGAAGTGCCTTGTCACATCACTATTCCAAACTCAGAACGTTATCAGAGTCATGGCCAGTGAGGACACCACACACCATTGTGAATTATTTGAGAAGAGGCGTCTTGTGAGAGGAGATTGGAGTTTCTCAAAAGACTCACCTTTATAGAGAGCACCTGATGCCAGTCAACCAATCCCACAATGGAGATCAGTAGTTCTCTGATTGGCAATTTAACTTGTCTACATCCTGTTACAGAGTCGTGGCACATCACACCAATTACAGACATACCATAATGGCCCTCACTCCATTTTGTTCCTTATTCACTATTAACATTCCAAAACACAGGACTTTGAGATGCTCCCAATCAATACAATAATCTCTGAACACACTCACTAAACAGAGACATATGCAGGGACTTTTCACTCTCACATTCTTATCACTGATTTTTTACAAACTAACTGCAGGAGACTCCAAGGAGGTGATGATCGGTTTATTCAAGCCTCTGCCGGGAGAACACTACTTCAGGGAAAGGTCTTTGAGGCAGACTCTGGTGTTTACAGAAAAGCTGTGCATATTTATACAATGCTTCGCACGTATACAGACATTGTTTAAATTTCAATCTAACCATACATATAGGTTTTACAAAAACAGGCATATCTTGTACGAGTCATGTATTTACCTTTGCAGCCACTGCAGAGGCTTCTAGCTTACCTCACCATGACTACCGCCCTTATCTTTAACTGGTCCTAAAACCGTCGTTTTTGTTATCTGACTCCAGCGCTTCGTCATCACTAAAAAAGGTCAGTTTGTGCAATTCTTGTGAGGTGCTAATGTGCAGCTGGAAATTCTGCTGACTTGAAGCTATATGGAGACCAATTCCTACTCGAATCCTGCACGATGCTAATCTTTGTAACAAAGAGGAAAGCTGGTTCTCTGTAATAAAGGGATAGAACATAGAACAGTACAGCACAGAACAGGCCCTTCGGCCCACGATGTTGTGCCGAGCTTTATCCGAAACCAAGATCAAGCTATCCCACTCCCTATCATCCTGGTGTGCTCCATGTGCCTATCCAATAACCGCTTAAATGTTCCTAAAGTGTCTGACTCCACTATCACTGCAGGCAGTCCATTCCACACCCCAACCACTCTCTGCGTAAAGAACCTACCTCTGATATCCTTCCTATATCTCCCACCACGAACCCTATAGTTATGCCCCCTTGTAATAGCTCCATCCACCCGAGGAAATAGTCTTTGAACGTTCACTCTATCTATCCCCTTCATCATTTTATAAACCTCTATTAAGTCTCCCCTCAGCCTCCTCCGCTCCAGAGAGAGCAGCCCTAGCTCCCTCAACCTTTCCTCATAAGACCTACCCTCCAAACCAGGCAGCATCCTGGTAAATCTCCTCTGCACTCTTTCCAGCGCTTCATTCCTTCTTATAGTGAGGTGACCAGAACTGCACACAATATTCCAAATGTGGTCTCACCAAGGTCCTGTACAGTTGCAGCATAACCCCACGGCTCTTAAACTCCAACCCCCTGTTAATAAAAGCTAACACACTATAGGCCTTCTTCACAGCTCTATCCACTTGAGTGGCAACCTTTAGAGATCTGTGGATATGGACCCCAAGATCGCTCTGTTCCTCCACAGTCTTCAGAACCCTACCTTTGACCCTGTAATCCACATTTAAATTAGTCCTACCAAAATGAATCACCTCACATTTATCAGGGTTTAACTCCATTTGCCATTTTTCAGCCCAGCTTTGTATCCTATCTATGTCTCTTTGCAGCCTACAACAGCCCTCCACCTCATCCACTACTCCACCAATCTTGGTGTCATCAGCAAATTTACTGATCCACCCTTCAGCCCCCTCCTCTAAGTCATTAATAAAAATCACAAAGAGCAGAGGACCCAGCACTGATCCCTGTGGCACTCCGCTAGCAACCTGCCTCCAGTCCGAAAATTTTCCATCCACCACCACCCTCTGTCTTCGATCAGACACCCAGTTACCTATCCAATCGGCCAACTTTCACTCTATCCCACACCTCCTCACTTTCATCATAAGCCGACCATGGGGGACCTTATCAAACGCCTTACTAAAATCCATGTATATGACATCAACTGCCCTACCTTCATCAACACACTTAGTTCCCATTTGTAACCATTTCCTATTATTTTCTTATTAATTTTTAAACCTCACTACATAATTATATTGGAATCTCAACCAATTAAAGCTTCACCTTTTGTGCCAACAGCGTCAGGCTGGTTTGTTTGCACGAGTGGAAAAGACAGCAAGTAGGTGGTAGATGTGTTTACTGTTAACATAATGCAGGATGTGATCATTCACAATCACATGGGGGAAGCACACAGAGTGTAATGGTAGTAGGGACAGTATAGTGAGGGGGATTGACACTGTTCTCTGTAGCAAATTCAGTAAATGGCAGAACCCTTAAGAATATTAATAGGCAGAGGGATCCAGGTGTACAGGTCCACAGGTCACTGAAAGTGGCAATGCAGATAGAGAAAGTAGTCAAGAATCATATGGCATGATTGCCTTCATCGGCTGGGACTTTGAGTTAAAAATTAGCAAGTCATGTTGCAGATTTATAGAACCTTGGTTAGGCCTCACTTGGAATATAGTGTTCAATTCTGGTCTCCGCACTACCAGAAAGATGTTGAGGCTTTGGAGAGGGTACAGAAAAGATTTACCAGGCACTAGCCCTCCATACTAGAGAGGTTGGAGAAACTTGGTTTGTTCTCACTGGAACAACGGAGATTGAAAGGCAACCTGATAGAGGTCTCTACAAGATTATGAGGGGCATGGACAGAGTGGATAGTCAAAAGCTTTTTCCCAGGATGGAAGAGTCAATTACTAGGGGGCATAGGTTTAAGGTGCGAGGGGCAAGGTTTAAAGGAGATGTACGAGGCAAGTTTTTTTTACACAGAGGGTGGTGGGTGCCTGGAACTCGCTGCCGGGGGAGGTAGTGGAAGCAGATATGATAGTGAGTTTTAAGGGGTGTCTTGACAAATACATAAATAGGATGGGAATAGAGGAATATGATCCCCAGAAGGGTAGGGGGTTTTAGTTCAGTCGGGCAGCATGGTCGGTGCAGGCTTGGAGGGCCGAAGGGCCTGTTCCTGTGCTGTAATTTTCTTTGTTCTTTGCTCAAAGAGCCAGAGTCCAGGCAGCTGTGTTGTCTGCCCGGTGCCAGGGACCGGGACATTTGCTCCAGGCTGGAGAGGAACTTGCAGTGTGAGGGAGAGGGTCCAGTGGCCTTGGTCTATGAAGGTACCAACGACATAGGCAGGATGAGGAAGGAGGTTCTGCATGGTCAGTATGAGGAGGTGGGCACCAAATTAAGAAGCAGAACCTCAAAGGTCATAATTTCTGGATTATTACGTGCGCCACGTGCAAATTGGCATTGGACAAATCAGATTAGAGAGATGAATGTGTGGTTCAAAGACTGGTGTGGCAGAAATGGCTTCCAGTTTGTGGGACACCGGTACTGGGGAAAGTGGGATCTGTACCACTGGGATGGTCTACACCTGAACAGTGCTGGGGCTGATTTTGTAGCAAGTTAAATAACTAGGGAAGCAAAGAGAGTTTTAAACTGAATGGTGGGGATAAGGGGTCAAATTTGAGAAGACATGAAAGCCAAAGAGTAGAGACAAGGCAAGAGAGGAAGATACTAATCTGGGAAATGATAAACAGACCGTTGCAGGAAGGAACAGAGTACAAATCTAACAGTAAATCAACACATAAAAGATCACACTAAATGCTCGGTATGTAAATGCACACAGCATTCAAAACAATACAAATCAATTGATAGCACAAATGGAAATGAATAAGTTCGGCCTGATAGTCATTGATAGTCACTCCCACAAGTGACTTCCTGCTTTTATCATGTCTTATCTGAACCCAAACTGAACTTTGGTCTAATTTGCTTATGCCATCATTAATTAATAGAGCTACCCCTCCACCTTTTCTTAACTTCCTGTCTTTCCCAAATGTCACAAAACCCTCAATATTCCAGCCCCAATCTCATCCTGTAGTCACACCTCTGGCAATGACTATCAAGGATAGGACAGAATGTTAAAGGAAGAGATAATGAGAGCTTGTCAGAAAGGCACAGTGATAATTATGGGGGATTTTAATCGATATATAGATTGGAAAAATCAGATAGGCAAAGGTAGTGTAGATAGGAGTTCACTGAATGTTTTTGGGATAGTGTCTTAGAACAGCATGTTCTAGAGCCAACAAGAGAGCAAGTTACACTAGACCTGGTATTGTGCAACGAGTTAGGATTAATTGGTAACCTCAGTGAAGACATCCCTAGGTAGTAGTAATCATAATATGATTGAATTTTACATTCAGTTTGGGGCAGAGAAGAGTGATTCCAAGACTAGTATTTTAAACTTAAAGGAAATTATGAGAGCACTAAAATGGAGCTAGCTAAAGAGAACTGACAAATGAAATGAACTGAAAGATCGATACAGATGCAGTGGCGGACATTTCATAATACACAGAATAGACACATTCCAATCAGAAAAAAATTCCAAGGGGAGGGCCCACCATCCGTAGTTAAATAAAACAGATAAAGACAGTATCAGGCTTGAAGAAAAAACATATTGGCCGCAATTTTACTGGTTCGCTTGGCCACCAATGGACGGAGCAAGCAGGGAAAATTACACGAGAACCAAGAAATCAGGATCACGCCCGATTTCTCGGCTCTCGCGATCTTACCGGCACCGGATTTCCGGTGTAGTCAGCCTCGCGCCCATTTCCGGCGAGAGACTGAATATATTATTTAAATTTATTTAAATGATCATTTACATCTGTTTAGCGAGCCTGGCGCTCAATTGTTTATTTATTTATTATAATTATTATGTCCAGGCTCACTTGCCTTTGTGGCCTCGCTGGGAGAGATTTTCTCCGGCAAGGAAAACACCTGCTCCCCATGAACCCAGAACAGTCATAGAAACATAGACATAGAAACCCTACAGTGCAGAAGGAGGCCATTCGGCCCATCGAGTCTGCACCGACCACAATCCCACCCAGGCCCTACCCCCACATATTTTACCCACTAATCCCTCTAATCTACGCATCCCAGGACTCTAAGGGACAATTTTTAACCTGGCCAATCAACCTAACGGTCCAACGGTTTAACCTGGCCAATCAACCTAACCCGCGCCATGTTGGCCTCGCTGGTAGAACTGGAGGCCATTGAGGACCACTGCGGAGGTCAAGGGCAAGGGGGGGGGGGGAGGGTGGCAGAGGTTTTATTTTCGGGCAGTGGGGGCTCGCATTCAGCCATGGGCCCCTGTGATTGCAGTATGGGGGTGGGGCTGTGTAAGACTGGCTGCACATGTGCAATAGGTCCCTCTGCTGTTGGAATTGTGCATGTGCAGTCACAGAGGTCTGCACATGTGCAATAGGTCCCTCTGCTGCCTGATCAGACTGGCTGGTGCATTGAGCCCCACCCACTGCCTCTCATAGCTAGAAACAGTCTGGCTGTTTTTCAAGCACTGTGTGCATAAGATTGGGAGTAAAAACTCACCTAAAAAACAGATCTGCAATTCTCCCATTTTCACGCTAGCTGGACACTGAGAATTTTTCTCATAAAGCTTTGCAAAGATGGGTGGCAGGTCAGAAAATTGGACAGAATAAAAAAGGACAGCAAAAAATGACAAAAAGGTTAATAGAGATGGAAAAATTTGAGTACGGGAGATAGATAGCTAGAAATATAAAGATGGATAGCAAGAGTTTTTAATAGATATTTAAATAAGAAAAGAGATAACAAAGTGAGCAAAGTTGGACCTAGAGAAATCTGGGGGATTGATAATGGAAAGCAGGGCTGTGGTGGATGAATTGAACTGGTATTCACCATCAGTGACTGAGTACAGAAGTAACATCTTAGAAACAACTGTAAATCAAGAAACAGAAAGGAGGGAGGACCTGAGAAAAATTATAGTCAGAGGGGAAGTGATACTGAGCAAATTGTTGGAGCTGTGGTCTGACAAGTCCCAGGACCAAGCTGGACTTCATCCTAGGGTCTTGAAAGAAGCAGCTAGGGAGGTAGTGGGACTGGAGGGGGAGTTGGTTAGCTCAGGTGGCTGGATGGCTGCTTCGTGATACAGAGCGACGCCAACAGTTCAATTCCCGCACTGGCTGAGGATATTCATGAATAACTCTCAATCTTGCCCCTCATTTGAGATGTGGCGATCCTCAGGTTAAATCACCACCAGTCAACACTCCCCCTCAAAGGGCAGAGCAGGTCTATGGTCATTTGGGCCTATGGCGACTTTACATTGGATAGGAAAATAGCAAATATAACTCCATTATTCAAAAAGAAACGGAGACAGAAAGCGGGAAGCTACAGTCCAGTTAGCCTAACATCTGTCAGAGGGAAAATGTTAGAAACCATTATTAAAGATGGACACTTGGTAAAATTCAAGGTAATGAGGCAGAGTCAACATGGTTTTGTGAAAGAGAAATCATGTTTAACCAATTTTTTGGAGTTCTTTGAAGGAGTCACATGTTGTGGATAAAGGGGAACTGGTGGATGTGCTGTACTTAGAATTCCAGAAGGCATTTGATAAGGTGCCTCATTAAATGTTATTGTGGAAAATAAAAGTTCATAGTGTAGGGGGTAATATATTGATATAAATAAAAGATTGACTAGCTAAAGGAAACAGAATTGGCATAAATGGGTCTTTTTCTGATTGGCAGGATGTAACTAGTGGCTGCTGATCCAAAGGGATCAGTGATGGGGCCTCAACTGTTTATATTTTATTTAATGACTTAGATGAAGAGACATAGATAGATTAGCTGAGTGGGCAAAGATGCCTTATAAAAAGTGGGAAAATGTGAAATTGTTCATTTTGGCAGCTAAAATTAAAAAAGATACATTATTAAGGGTTTTTTAAAAAGACAAGTTGGGCCGAAGGGCCTGTTTCCATGCAGTAAACCTCTATGACTCTATGATTAGATGGTGAGTGATTGCAGAACTCTGAGATTCAGAGGGACCTGGGTATCCTAGTGCACAAATCACAAAAGGTTAGTGTACAGATACAGCAAATAATCAGGAAAGTTAATAGAATGATATTGCTTATTGTGATTGAATGTGATTATAAAAGTAAGGAGTTATGCTTCCCTTGTACAGAGCATTGGTGAGACCACATTTGGAGTACAGTGTACAGAATTGGTCTCCTCATTTAAGGAAAGGGCGGCACGGCAGCACAGTGGTTAGCACTGCTGCTTCACAGCTCCAGGGTCCCGGGTTCGATTCCCGGCTCGGGTCACTGTCTGTGTGGAGTTTGCACATTCTCCTCGTGTCTGCGTGGGTTTCCTCCCACAGTCCAAAGATGTGCGGGTTAGGTTGATTGGCCAGGTTAAAAAAAATTGCCCCTTAGAGTCCTGGGATGTGTAGGTTAGAGGGATTAGCGGGTAAAATATGTGGGGGTAGGGCCTGGGTGGGATTGTGATCGGTGCAGACTCGATGGGCCGAATGGCCTCCTTCTGCACTGTAGGGTTTCTATGTTTTCTATGATTTCTATTCTATGATTTAAATATGTTAGATACAGTTCAGAGAACGTTTACTAGACTAATACAAAGAATGGGCAGTGTTATGATGGCCACAGAGGATTGTCAATAGATCTCCCGTGGGCCTCATGGAGTGCATGCTCCCCTATTTGGTGAACGGAGGCTCGTCCATTAGGGAAAGAGCAGCGGTGGGTTTAAAACCAGCTGGCTCCACTCAGGCCAGCAGTCAAAGGACTTTGGGGCTGAGCTGTACACTGCAGCCACTGAGTGGCACTTTGAGCTTGTTTTCAATAAAGGGTGACGGTGATGGAAGACTGGCCTCAGTAAGATTATTACATTGGCGACAAAGAGTAAAGCGAGTTTTCTTTCTTGTCACCTGATAACCTTTACTGTTGAGACAAGTAATCCTCTGGTAAGACCTGAAACTCTCCATAATTCTCCAACGATACCACTTTAATACGGCAGGGTAAACCCCTGAGGAATCTGTCACTGAATTTCTGATGTGGAGATGCCGGCGTTGGACTGGAGTGGGCACAGTAAGAAGTCTCACAACGCCAGGTTAAAGTCCAACAGGTTTATTTGGCAACACAAGCTTTCGGAGTCTCAGGTTCCTTCATCAGGTGAGTGAGGGCTTGTGTTCACAAACAGGTCATATGCAGACACAAACTCAATTTACAAGATAATGGTTGGAATGCGAGTCACAATGGATGTCTCGGCACTCTACACCAGCATCCCCCACAATGACGGCATTGCTGCAACGGCCTCAGTACCCAACGCCGACAACTGCCAATCTCCAGATGCAATTCTACAACTCATCTGCTTCATCCTGGACCACAATGTCTTCACCTTCAACAACCAGTTCTTCATCCAGACACACGGAACAGCCATGGGGACCAAATTCGCAGCTCAATATGCCAACATCTTCATGCACAGGTTCAAACAAGACCTCTTCACTGCACAGAACCTTCAACCGATGCTATACACTGGATACATCGATGACATTTTCTTCCTTTGGACTCATGGTGAACAATCATTGAAACAACTATATGATGACATCAACAAGTTCCATCCCACCATCAGACTCACCATGGACTACTCTCCGGAATCGGTTGCATTCTTGGACACACGCATCTCCATCAAGGACGGTCACCTCAGCATCTCACTGTACCGCAAGCCCACAGGTAAGCTCACAATGCTCCACTTCTCCAGCTTCCACCCTAAACACATTAAAAAAGCCATTCCCCACGAACAAGCCCTCCGTATACACAGGATCTGCTCGGATGAGGAGGATCGCAACAGACACCTCCAGATGCCGAAAGACGCCCTCATAAGAACAGGATATGGCGCTCGACTCATCGATCAACAGTTCCGACGCGCCACAGCGAAAAACCGCACCGACCTCCTCAGAAGACAAACACGGGACACGGCAGACAGAGTACCCTTCGTCGTCCAGTACTTCCCCGGAGCGGAGAAGCTACAACATCTTCTCTGGAGCCTTCAACATGTCATCGATGAAGACGAACATCTCGCCAAGGCCATCCCCACACCCCCACTTCTTGCCTTCAAACAACCGCACAACCTCAAACAGACCATTGTCCGCAGCAAACTACCCAGCCTTCAGGAGAACAGTGACCACGACACCACACAACCCTGCCACAGCAACCTCTGCAAGACGTGCCGGATCATCGACACGGATGCCATCATCTCACGTGAGGACACCATCCACCAGATACAAGGTGCATACTCTTGCGACTCGGCCAACATTGTCTACCTGATACGCTGCAGGAAAGGATGTCCCGAGGCATGGTACATTGGGGAGACCATGCAGACGCTAAGACAATGAATGAATGAACACCACTCGACAATCACCAAGCAGGAGTGTTCCCTTCCAGTCGGGGAACACTTCAGCAGTCACGGGCATTCAGCCTCTGATCTTCGGGTAAGCATTCTCCAAGGCGGCCTTCACGACACACGACAACGCAGAATTGCTGAGCAGAAACTGATAGCCAAGTTCCGCACACATGAGGACGGCCTAAACCGGGATCTTGGGTTCATGTCACACTATCTGAAACCCCCACGACTTGCCTGGGCTTGCAAAATCTCACAAACTGTCCAGGCTCGAGACAACACACACCTCTTTCACCTGTGCTTGGCCCTCTCTCCACTCCATTGTCCATTGTCTGTACCTTTAAGACTTGATTAGCTGTAAAGACTCGCATTCCAACCATTATCTTGTAAACTGAGTTTGTGTCTTTATATGCCCTGTTTGTGAACAGAACTCCTCACTCACCTGATGAAGGAGCCTGAGACTCCGAAAGCTCGTGCTGCCAAATAAACCTGTTGGACTTTAACCTGGTGTTGTGAGACTTCTTCCTGAATATCTGACCACGCTATGAAACTTGGCAGAGCATTGTGAAGTCGGGCTACCCCTGAGTGATATGTTGCGAGATAGACTGGTCTGTGGCATTAACAATGTGACAGTCCAAAAAAATATTGGCAGAACCCAATTTGGATGTGAAGAAGGTGATTGAGATAGCTCCATCACTGGAGAATACAGAGAAAGGAGCTCAGCAACTACAGGGGACATCAGACAGTAGTGTCCTCCGATTGGGAGGAGGGGCCTCATGCAACATCCATCCCTCAACTGACTGCAATGGTATTGGTAAAATATCACAGAGTCCCTTACAGCGGTGGAGCCTGAGTCACCTCACCAGGCAGTCAAGGAAAGTCAGGGACAGCAACTATTTCATCTTGCAGCAGTTTAACTGAATTTGTTGGGTCGTTTAGAAAATTAAAATTAAAGTACAGCTACAGTGAGACAAACCTTGCAATGTCCCATTGAATCGACCCGATGTTGGCATTGGTCACGCTTTCACTTATTCAGATCTTCCAACCAACCACATTGACTCCGAGGTAGACCAGCCAGTCAGTGCAGCTCCACTTCCTTCACATCAACTGATTATTCAGCCTCCTGACTCAAACTGAAATGTTTACAAAGCTATTGTGATGTCTGATTTCCCCGTGATACACATTGTGATGGTGAGACTTGCACTGTGATGTCACATTCTGACCCTTCTGATGGTCAGCCAGGAACTGCAAGGAAGGAGCTCAGAGTGAGGCTGTTAAATCATCAGAAATAAAGCTCCATGCACCCAACTCGCTTTGAGCAATGGCTTGAAAGGTGTAGGCTGGAATATTCCCACCATTCATTCCAGTGGGATGTTCCCATCCCACAGCAGTGAATCGAGATTTGACTTTTCGCCAAATTCTCCATCTTTGCTGCAGCGGAAGCATTGGCATGAACGGGCAGTAAGATCCGGCCCATACTCGAAACAACAATCGCAAACATTCCCCCATACTGTATATCATATCATAGAATCATAGAAACCCTACAGTACAGAAAGAGGCCATTCGGCCCATCGAGTCTGCACCGACCACAATCCCACCCAGGCCCTACCCCCATACCCACCCACTAATCCCTCTAACCTACGCATCTCAGGACTCTAAGGGGCAATTTTTTTTTTTAGCATGGCCAATCAACCTAATCCGCACATCTTTGGACTGTGGGAGGAAACCGGAGCACCCGGAGGAAACCCACGCAGACACGAGGAGAATGTGCAAACTCCACACAGCCAGTGACCCAAATCGGGAATCGAACCCAGGTCCCTGGAGCTGTGAAGCAGCAGTGCTAACCACTGTGCTACCGTGCCGCCCATATCAGTATTACTATATTCCACATTTGTTATATCCATTCAAAAATTAAAATCTTGAATAAGTATGTAAACACACCTCGCTTTGTTTCCAACTTCCCATTGCATCTACTGATCAATGCCTTCAACATTGAACAGGCTCCCTTCACAGAGTAAATTATTCAGATCTTCTAACCAACCACATTCATTCCGAGGTAGATCAGACAGTCAGTGCAACATCCATCCCTCAACTGAGAGCAATGGTATTGATAAAATATCACAGAGCCGAGTCACATCACCAGGCAGTCAAGGAAGGTCAGGGACAGCCTTCAGCTCCACTTCCTTCACATCAACTGATTATTCAGCCTCCTGACTCAAACTGAAATGTTTACAAAGCTATTGTGATGTCTGATTTCCCCGTGATACACATTGTGATGGTGAGACTTGCACTGTGATGTCAAGGTATAATTGCAGAGATGCAGTCAGGACTCTCACATTAGGGTTAAACACGGACAACTCATGTGCATCACTCACCTCAGGATTTCCTTCCGCGTAAAAAAGGTACAATCCTTTAAAAAGACAATAAAAAAGCTGTTAAAATAGAATCATCCATCTACACAGAAGAATGGCGATAAAGATGACAGTTTAGGTTTGGAACAAGAAGGATCCTCACCTGATTCTCCCTGAATACCAACACTGCTGGCACTAGGCATGAGAAGTCATAGAGAGTGAGGTGGGACCTGAGATACAGAGACTGCTGCCACTGCAGTGGAGTAGATTCTAAAAATTCAAGGGTTTTGGTTGGGTGAATGCGGAAAGGTTATTTCCTCTGGTTACAGAGGAGAGAACATCAGTTTAACAAGTCACTGAGGCAGTGAGGGGAAGAGGTCACAGAGTTCAGCCTTTACACAAAGCATACAGGATGCAATCATTGGCCACAGGGAGTTGTCGATGCAGAGGCCACTGCACCTCCTGACTTATCAAATTGTCCCTCATGCTACACTTTCTCAGAGCCTTTTTTCTCTCCTGTGACCCCCTCTGTCACAATAACATGAAATGTAGACAATGTCAACCATTCCAGCAGCCAGCTGATTTAGGAACTTCACAATTTCTTTGTTCTATTTATTGCCACATCACACTGTTTGAACTGAGTGAATGACCATGCAACTAACAACCAAGTAACCATCCAATTAACTAACCATCCAAATGACAACCAAGTGAGAGGTTTTGAGTACAGGAGCAGGGATGTCTTGCTGCAATTATACAGGGTCCTGGTGAGGCCACATCTGGAATATTGTGCGCAGTTTTGGTCTCCTCATCCGAGGAAGGATGTTCTTGCTATGGAGGGAGTACAGAGAAGGTTTACCAGACTCATTCCTGGGAGGCAAGACTGATGTATGAGGAGAGATTGAGTCAGTTAGGATTGTTTTTGCTGAAGTTTAGAAGAATGAGGGGGATCTCATAGAAATGTATACAATTCCAACAGGACTAGACAGGGTAGATGCAGGAAGGATGTATCCGACGGTGAGGGGAGTCCAGAACCAAGGGTCAGTCTAAGGATACAGGGTAAACCATTTAGGACTGAGATGTGTGAAATTCCTTCTCCCAGAGAGTGGTGAGCCTGTGGAATTTGGTACCACAGAAAGTAGTTGAGGCCAAAACATTGTATGTTTGCAAGAAGGAATTAGATATAGCTCTTGGGGCGAAAGGGATCAAAGGATATTAAGAAGAGGCAACATGGATTTGTTAGAGGCAAAGTGTGTCTGACGCAGTTGAAGTTTTTGAGGTATCCAAGAAGGTCCATCAAGGTAACATAGAAACTAGAAGCAGAAGTGGGCCATTCGGCCCTTCGAGCCTGCTCCGTCATTCATTTTGATCATGGCTGATCATCAAATTCAATTTCCTGATCCCTTTAACTCCTGGAGCTATATCTAATTTCTTCTTGAAATCAGACAATGTCTTGGCTTCAACTACATTCTGCTGTAGTGAATTCCACACATGCACCACCCTCCGGGTGAAGAAATTTCTCCTCACCTCAGTTCTAAAAGGTTTATCCCTTATCCTCAAACTATGACCTCTAGTTTTGGACTGCCCCACCATCGAGAACGTTCTTTCTGAATCTACCCTGTCTAACTCTGTTAGAATTTTGTACATTTCTATGAGATCCCCTCTCACTCTTCCAAATTCTAGTGAACATAATCCTAACCGACTTGGCCTCTCCTCATATGACAGGAGAGTGCAATGAATGTTACATATAGAAACATAGAAAAACTACAGCACAAAACAGGCCCTTTGGCCCCACAAGTTGTGCCGAACATATCCCGACCTTTTAGGCCTATCTATAACCCTCCATCCTATTAAGTCCCATGTACTCATCCAGGAGTCTCTTAAAGGACACTATTGAGTTTGCCTCCACCACCACTGACGGCAGCCGATTCCACTCGCCCACCACCCTCTGTGTGAAAACATTCCCCCTAACATTTCCCCTGTACCTACCCCCCAGCACCTTAAACCTGTGTCCTCTCGTAGCAGCCATTTCTACCCTGTGAAAAAGCCTCTGAGAGTCCACCCGATCTATGCCTCTCAACATCTTATATACCTCTATTAGGTCTCCTCTCATCCTACGTCTCTCCAAGGAGAAAAGACCGAGCTCCCTCAGCCTATCCTCATAAGGCATGCCACTCAATCCAGGCAACATCCTTGTAAATCTCCTCCGCACCCTTTCAATCTTTTCCACATCCTTCCTGTAATGAGGTGACCAGAACTGAGCACAGTACTCCAAGTGGGGTCTGACGAGGGTCTTATATAGCTGCATCATTATCCCCGGACTCCTAAACTCAATCCCTCGATTGATAAAGGCCAGCACACCATACGCCTTCTTAACCACCTCCTCCACCTGCGGGGCCGATTTCAGAGTCCTATGGACCCGGACCCCAAGGTCCTTCTGATCCTCTACCGTACTAAGAGTCTTTCTCTTTATATTGTACTCCTTCATCCCATTTGACCTGCCAAAATGGACCACTACGCATTTATCTGGGTTGAAGTCCATCTGCCACTCCTCTGCCCAGTCTTGCATCCTATCTATGTCCCTCTGTAACTTCTGACATATGTGAACTTTTAGAAAGCATTCAAGGAACGCCACACATTGAATTGATTTGTTATTGTCACATGCATTGGGATCCATTATTCTTTCTTGCGAGCTGTTACAGACAAAACATACCATTCATAGAGTACAAAGGGGAGAATGTAGTCAGGAGGCTTATTAAATAGGAAATGAAAGTGAGTGAAGTGAAGGCAAGAGTGGAACGGACACAGAATATACTGGAGGAGAGAATGTTTTTCACATTGGGAGGGGACTCGCATGAATAAGAGTTAGTTTGGGGTCTATTATCCTTTACTATTTTAATGTATGATCTAGATTTGGGTGTTTCCTATGTCAGGAACAGCATTATGAAATTTGCAGTTCGCACCAAACGTAGCAAAATATTCGATAATGGTGAGGATAGTTAAGATAACCTAGACATTATGGTGAAAAGGGCAGTGATATTGAGTTCTACGAGGAGAAGTGAGGTGCTGCACTTTGAAAGGGCTACTATGAAGATACATATTATGAATGTTATGATTCTGAAAAGTATAGATAAGCAGAGTGACACTTTTGTGTCCATGTACACCAATTGGCAGGGGAAGCTGATAAGGCGGTTGAAAAATGCACATTATTTACTCGAGTTTATAAATAGAGGAACAGAATTCTGAGCACTATGTCAGGCAAAATGCAGCGGCATTAGAAAGGAAACAGAGAAGATTTACCTGTACGTGACCAGGGATGAGGGACTTCAATTATGAAGAGAGCTTAGAAAAGTTAGGACTGTTCTCCTTTGAACAGCAAAGGTTAGGATATGTTTTCAACATTATAAGTTTTCAAAGGGTAAGTTGGGAGGAAATGTTCCCTCTGGCAAGTGGGCCAATAACTGGAGGTCATGCATTTGAATTTGATCAAAAGGGAAAATGTTTTCACTCAGTTATTGGAATCTGGAATTCCTTGCCTGGAAAGTTGATTCCTTGATGACTTGAAAAGGAGTTGGGACAGCTAGGATGAAATATATTGACAAAAAGCAGGGATCTGGGTCGATGAACAACTGTTCTTTCTAAGAGCCAGTACAGGCAAGATAGGCTAAACGGGTTGTAAGTTTCTATAGTTCTAGAACTGTGAAAGATAGGCAAGTGGGCCACATGAGTCATTTGTCATTTCAGTGGGCCACAGGAAAGGGCGTCTTGACAAATACATGAATAAGATGGGAATAGAGGGATATGGTCCCGGAAGGGTAGGGGGTTTTGGTTCAGTCGGGCAGCATGGTCGGTGCAGGCTGGGAGGGCTGAATGGCCTGTTCCTGTGCTGTAATTTTCTTTGTTCTTTGATATGTGGGGGAAAGGGGAACATGTTACTGAGCTGGATGATCAACGATGACCATAATGAATGGTGAAGCAGGCTCGAAGGGCCGAATGGCATCTTCCTGCTCCTATTTTTTATATTTCTATGTTTCTAACCATTCCATTAATAACCAACTAGCCAGGTAACCATTTCATAGAAACCCTACAGTACAGAAAGAGGCCATTCGGCCCATCGAGTCTGCACCGACCACAATCCCACCCAGGCCCTACCCCCATATCCCTACATACTTACCCACTAATCCCTCTAACCTACACATCTCAAGACACTAAGGGCAATTTCTTTTAGCATGGCCAATCAACCTAACCCGCACATCTTTGGACTGTGGGAGGAAACCGGAGCACCCGGAGGAAACCCATGCAGACACGAGGAGAATGTGCAAACTCCACACAGACAGTGACCCAAGCCGGGAATCGAACCCAGGCCCCTGGAGCTGTGAAGCAGCAGTGCTAACCACTGTGCTACCGTGCCGCCCCTAAACTAACTAACTAACAACCAACTAACTTACCTGGGATTCGGAGCGAACCAATTAGCTGCTCGGAATCAGCCCATGCTGAGTTCGAAAGGAGTGAGATAAACAAATGGTGACATCACAGGAAAACCACAAGTTCGTTGGTTGGTAAGAAATTGCTGATAGGGACTGTCTTTAAATTAATGTAAATGAGGAAAGTGTAATCTTTCTAAACAAGTAGCTATACTCGGATTTAAGTGAGAAACACCAGGAATAAGGGAAAGTCAGGGCCAGTATAATAAAGAAATATACGTTCAGAGACTATTTCCTTGGCTGGATGTAACTGTTACTATGGGGCATAACTATAGGGTTCATGGTGGGAGATATAGGAAGGATGTCCGAGGTAGATTTTTTACTCAGAGAGTGGTTGGGGTGTGGAATGGACTGCCTGCTGTGATAGTGGAGTCAGACACTTGGAACTTTCAAGCGGTTATTGGATAGGCTCGTGGAGCACACCAGGATGATAGGGAGTGGGATAGCTTGATCTTGGTTTCAGATAAAGCTCGGCACAACATCGAGGGCCGAAGGGCCTGTACTGTGCTGTACTGTTCTATGTTCTATAATTCAAAGTAGAATAAAGTCGACATAAAGCGAGTAAAGTTGAGACATGGCAGGTCAGGGCAGCTCGATTGAGTGGAATGCATGGCCTGTAAAAGCTGGGAAGTCCTGGAGGCTCCCAGGTGATCATATAGGCAGGAACGCCAACTAGTGAGGAGGATGTAGAGGAACAAACATGCAGGGAAATCACGGAGAAATATAAATATTAGAGTAGTTTTAATGGGGGACTTTAAGGATCGAAACGTAGTCTGGGACAGTGGGAGTGTAAAGGGCGGAGAAAGTTACTCAATTGTCCAGGAGAATTTTCTACAGCAGTCTGTGTGCAGTCCAACAAGAAAGGATGCACTGTTGGACCTGGTTTTTGGAAATAAGGTGGGCCAAATAGATTAAGGACCAATGGGGAATATTTAGGAAACAATGATCATTGTATTGTAAGGTTCAAGATGATATTAGAACAGGATAATAGACAATCCAGAGTAAAAATGAATAACTGGGGAAGAGCCGACTTCAATAGGACAAGAACTCCAAATCCAGAACTCCCTAGCTGAAAAAGAAGATAGGAATTAATAAAGGAAGTAAAAGTGTACTTATGACAGGTGTCAGGTAGAAAATACAGTTGGGAACCAAGAAAAACACAGAAGGTTCAGAGGGGATTGAAAAAGTCCATTGGAGAAGCAAAGAGGGATTATGAGAAAAGACTGACAGCCAACAAAGGGGAATCCCAAATTATTCTATAGGCACATAATTAGTAAAAGGCTGGTAAAAGGAAGAATAAGACTGATTAGGGACCTAAAAAGGAATTTACACACAGAGGCTGGGGGCATGGTTGAGGAACTAGATATGAATTGTCCCATTGGTAAGACGCAGCATGGGTTCATGAAGGGAAGGTCATGTTTGACTAGATGATGAAGTCAATGTGGAGAAGTGTGAGGTGATGCATTTTGGTGGGAAGAACATGGAGAGACAGTATAAAATAAAGGGGTAAAATTCTTAAATGGGTGCAAGAGCAGAGGGACCTGGGTGTATAGAACCATAGAACCATAGAAAATTACAGCTCAGAAACAGGCCTTTTGGCCCTTCTTGTCTGTGCCGAACCATTTTTTGCCTAGTCCCACTGACCTGCACTTGGACCATATCCCTCCACACCCCTCTCATCCATGAACCCGTCCAAGTTTTTCTTAAATGTTAAAAGTGACCCTGCATTTACCACTTTATCCGGCAGCTCATTCCACACTCCCACCACTCTCTGCGTGAAGAAGCCCCCCCTAATATTCCCTTTAAACTTTTCCCCTTTCACCCTTAACCCATGCCCTCTGGTTTTTTTCTCCCCTAGCCTCAGCGGAAAAAGCCTGCTTGCATTCACTCTATCTATACCCATCAAAATCTTATACACCTCTATCAAATCTCCCCTCAATCTTCTACGCTCCAGGGAATAAAGTCCCAACCTATTCAATCTCTCTCTGTAACTCAGCTTCTCAAGTCTCAGCAACATCCTTGTGAACCTTCTCTGCACTCTTTCAACCTTATTTACATCCTTCCTGGAACTAGGTGACCAAAACTGTACACAATACTCCAAATTCGGCCTCACCAATGCCTTATATAACCTTACCATAACACTCCAACTTTTATACTCGATACTCCGATTTATAAAGGCCAATGTACCAAAGGCACCCTTTACGACCCTATCCACCTGTGACGTCACTTTTAGGGAATTCTGTACCTGTATTCCCAGATCCCTCTGTTCAACTGCACTCTTCAGAGTCCTACCATTTACCCTGTACGTTCTACTTTGGTTTGTCCTTCCAATGTGCAATATCTCACACTTGTCCGCATTAAATTCCATTTGCCATTTGTTTAATATGTGCAGAGATCATTGAAGGTGGCAGGTGGAGAGCCAGGTGGAGAGGGTAATTAATAAAGCTTACAACCAACTAATTGTAGAGCTAACCAACTAATTTCTATTTGACTTATTGTCCAGCTTGACTTTGTGGTTGCATTAAAACATAACATTTTCATGTAATCACTGTTGATAATGTGATTCAGTTTATGTACCAACTTGTAGGTACTCCTTTTCATCACCACAATTCCCCCTCAATAAAACATCCACCTTTGACTCCTTCATGGGAAATCTGCTAATGACTGAAAGACTTGGTGACGAGAGTATGATATTTGCAGTTAAACCTTCCATTTCACCTTGGGCAACATTTTTATATTGACACCTAATCTCTCAAACCCACAACCACTTCCATCTAGTGATGTGTGGAAGTGCAGCAGATACATGGGAACACCACCACCTGCACATTCCCCTCCAAGTCACAAACCATCCTGACTTGGAAATATATCGCCGCCTCTTCACAGTTGCTGGGTCAAAATCCTGGAATTCCCTCCCTAACGGCATTGTGGGTCAACCCACAGAACATGAACTACAGCGATTCAAGAAGGCAGCTCACCAGCAACTAGGGATGGGCAATAAATGCTGGCCAGCCAGCGATGCCTGTGTCCCACAAATGGATAAAAAAAATAGAAATCAGATAAAGAGGAAAAACAATATCTAGGAAGCAAACTAGATGTCACAAGTCTATCCAAAAGATGAAGAGGGATAAAGATGCAAGAGGATTCTTGAAACAATGACCTTGTATCATTGGATGGTCAGTGTTTGTAAAAGTATTGCAGTTCTTTTTGTTTCAGGAGATGAAAGGTCCATAGAGCACATTCAGGAATAAAAAGCAGCCAATTAACCATCCAAATGATAACCAGCTAGCTATGAAACTAACAACAAAATGATAACCAACTAACAACTAATTTATCATCCAACTAACTAACTATCCAACTAACAATTAACTAACCATCCAAATAATAACCAACTAACCATCCAACTAACAATCAACTAACAACTAACCATCCAACTAATAACTAACTAACATCTAACCATCCAACTAATAACTAACTAACCATCCAACTAACAACTAACCATCCAAATAATAACCAACTAACATCTAACCATCCAACTAATAACTAACGAACCATCCAACTAACAACTAACAATCCAAATAATAACTAACATCTAACCATCCAACTAATAACTAACTAACCATCCAACTAACAACTAACCATCCAAATAATAACCAACTAACATCTAACCATCCAACTAATAACTGACTAACCATCCAACTAACATCTAACTAACCATCCAACTAATAACTAACCATCCAACTAACAACTAAGTAACCATCCAACTAACAATTAACTAACCATCCAACTAACAATTAACTAACCATCCAACTAACGTCTAACTAACTATCCAACTAACAACTAACTAGCCATCCAACTAATAACTAACGAACCATCAAACTAATAACTAATGAACCATCCAGCGAACAACTAACCAACCAACCAACAACTAACTAACCATCCAATGAACAACTAAACAACCAACAACTAACCATCCAACTAGTAACTAACTAACCATCCAACTAATAACTAACCATCCAACTAACAACTGATTAACTATCCAACTAACTTACCATCCAACTAACAGCTAACTAACCATCCAACTAGTAAGTAACTAACAACTCCAGATGTTTTCACCCTCCTGCCGGCTGAGTTTAATCCCAGGGTTCAGTGTCACACCGCTGTCCTATCATTGAGCAGTTTGTGTCGGGTTCTCTCTGTAAGACGCTGGTTACTTGGTATGAATTAACCGCTCAGTTCCAAATCTAACTCTCAGTGAAACAGGAGGGGAAACGGCACAGACAACTTTGGAGCTCAACTGCTGAAGCAGAATGGAGGCTTGATAAGCGTGTATAGGATCATGCTCAGATATGTGTTCTCATTGACTAAAGGACAATTGGACACAGATTTAAACTTTTGGGCAAGGGATTTGGGAGAATTTGAGGAAGAATGTTCCTGTGCATCGAGAGGGAAAGTCCTGGAACTTGCTGCCCATGAGGGTGCTGGAAGCGGAAACAATCAATGATTTCAAAATAAATTGTACAGGCACTTGAAGGAAATGATTTTGCAGCATGATGGGGCTCAAGGGGGAACTAGAGAGGAAAGGTCCCTCTGCCATTGTGACTCGGAGACTCAATGGTCAGATTTTTCTAGCTGCTCTCACTGGCAGAATCTTCTAGTGGCACTGACACCAAGCAACCGCCCCCCCCCCCCCCCCGGGGGTTTACCGGCAGTGGGGGGGGTGCATAAGGTGGGAAACCCAGCTGACAGCGGCTGGCCAATGGCGGGCTACCCACTGGGGGGGGGGGGGGGGTGTGGAGGCAGAAAGGGGGGGGTGGAGGCAGAAAGGGGGGGGGTGGTGGAGGCAGAAAGGGGGGGGTGGAGGCAGAAAGGGGAGGGGGGGGTGGAGGCAGAAAGGGGGGGAGGGTGGAGGCAGAAAGGGGAGGGGGGGGTGGAGGCAGAAAGGGGGGGAGGGTGGAGGCAGAAAGGGGAGGGGGGGTGGAGGCAGAAAGGAGAGGGGGGGGGTGGAGGCAGAAAGGGGGGGGGTGGAGGCAGAAAGGGGGGGGTGGAGGCAGAAAGGGGAGGGGGGGGTGGAGGCAGAAAGGGGGGGGTGGAGGCAGAAAGGGGAGGGGGGGGTGGAGGCAGAAAGGGGAGGGGGTGGTGGAGGCAGAAAGGGGAGGGGGGGGTGGAGGCAGAAAGGGGAGGGGGTGGTGGAGGCAGAAAGAGGGGGTGGGGGGGGTGGGGGGGGTGGGGGGGTGGGTTCAATGTATCTGAAGACATGGGTGCCAAGGTGTTTTGAAGGTGGCGACATTTTGTCAGTAGATACATTGGCCTGGATTTTCCTCCCATTGGTAGATTTGTGTTGGAATGGTCCCAAACCAGCCAATGTGCTGCCATGACCAGGCTGGAATTCCCTCCTGGAATGCTGATTGATCGCACAGAATAAGCCTAACCTCACTGACTCAGCAATCCCTGGCAGAGAGCCATACACATCACTTCCTTCAGGAGCAGCCTCGGGCAATCTGGAAAAGTGCCAGATTCTGGCACTGACCCTCTGGCTGGGGGTCAAGAACTGGGGACATGGTCTCACTCGGGGGTTGCAGGGAGGTTGCAGAAACCACAGCGTTCCTTGGTGCCACACTAAATCACCTTGGCCCAAGACTACCACACCCTCTCCTTCAAAACAGTTTCACTCAACTCGTAGCCTTTCTAAACTCACCCATTTTATTCTCTTCTTCCAACGGAAGGGGTACAGAAGGACAACTGGGCCAGGGGTGGGGCGCGGGTAGTTGGGGGAGGAGGGGGATTGTGACTCACAGGCAGCTAGAAGAGCCTGTGGAATAGGATGAGGTCAGAGGTTAACTTGTGTTAAGATCAGCAAAGGGTGGCCCAGGGGTCCTTACAGACAAAGTTATCTGAAGTTTACTGAATAGAGTTCCTCAAAGAATTGCAACATCCTTCCAGCAGCTAATTCAGAAAGGGCGTGTGAGAGTCAGTGAACCAACTGTTCTGAAGATGATGGCCTCTTGGGGATGTCCAGATCCACAGCTGATGCTGCATCTTCACCAACTCAATCTGATTCAAGATTGGACAGACCTGCCCACTGTTTGTCTTTCACAGATAGGTTCTTGTTATACAAGCACTTTGGCTTTAGATTATTGAGGCCTATTATGCGACTAGATCAGGATAACGAGCCACATATTAATCCTGCCTCCCTCTGAATAGCGAGTTGGAGGAGAAATTGAAATTAAGTTAGAGTTGCAGGAGAAGTCGCCTTGAGGAGAGTGTTACAGGAGAAGTTATAACTAGCAGAGTGTTAGAACAAAGAACAAAGAACAGTACAGCACAGGAAACAGGCCCTTCGGCCCTCCAAGCCTGTGCCACTCCTTGGTCCAACTAGACCAATCGTTTGTATCCCTCCATTCCCAGGCTGCTCATGTGACTATCCAGGTAAGTCTTAAACGATGTCAGCGTGCCTGCCTCCAGCACCCTACTTGGCAGCGCATTCCAGGCCCCCACCACCCTCTGTGTAAAAAACGTCCCTCTGATGTCTGAGTTATACTTCGCCCCTCTCAGCTTGAGCCCGTGACCCCTCGTGATCGTCACCTCCGACCTGGGAAAAAACTTCCCACTGTTCACCCTATCTATCCCCTTCATAATCTTGTACACCTCTATTAGATCTCCCCTCATTCTCCGTCTTTCCAAGGAGAACAACCCCAGTCTACCCAATCTCTCCTCATAGCTAAGACCCTCCATACCAGGCAACATCCTGGTAAACCTTTTCTGCACTCTCTCTAACGCCTCCACATCCTTCTGGTAGTGCGGCGACCAGAACTGGACGCAGTACTCCAAATGTGGCCTAACCAGCGTTCTATACAGCTGCATCATCAGACTCCAGCTTTTATACTCTATACCCCGTCCTATAAAGGCAAGTATACCTTATGCCTTCTTCACCACCTTCTCCACCTGTGTTGCCACCTTCAAGGATTTGTGGACTTGCACACCTAGGTCCCTCTGTGTTTCTATACTCCTGATGACTCTGCCATTTATTGTATAACTCCTCCCTACATTATTTCTTCCAAAATGCATCACTTCGCATTTATCCGGATTAAACTCCATCTGCCACCTCTCCGCCCAATTTTCCAGCCTATCTATATCCTGCTGTATTGCCCGACAATGCTCTTCGCTATCCTCAAGTCCAGCCATCTTCGTGTCATCCGCAAACTTGCTGATTACACCAGTTACACCTTCTTCCAAATCATTTATATATATCACAAATAGAGGAGAGAATGTAACCAGGCGGTGTTAAAGGAGAGAGTTAGATGAGAGATTTGAATTCGGTGAGCAATACAGGAGAGATTAAGAGAGGTGTGGAATATAAGTGAGGTATTGGTTATGTTAGTGCTGTATGAAACACGAGTTAGACTGCACCGCGAGATCACTGCGTACAGTTCTGGACACCACAGGCCGGATTTTGGGAGCCCAAGAGCCATAAACTCAAACCCTGTACTGACTGCATAACATTGCAAAAGGCCAAAGATAGGATTTGCGCCGTTGATCTCCCTGTGGCGCCATTGATCTCCCTGTGTCCCACTGGTGCCGTGACCAGGTTCACGCTGAGAAAGGGCATGACCCTGATTTGCATGACTTTAAATAAATTTTAATATCAATAAGCAGCTTTATGCCATAGCGCTGGCCACATTGAATCTTCCCCTGAAACCCCGGACTCGTGAATCACACCGGTGTAAATCACTCCAGGTGTTCAAAGATGAAAACCTGTGATGACAGGGCCACAGAGTGCCTGGGAGCCTGGGCTGGGGGGCCTGTTCCAGGGCCTAGGCTAGGAATCGCCCCTGACATCCTGGCAGTGCCGGGGGCACATGGAGGAGGGCACTGCCAGGGGAGCTCTGGCAGGGGGCTAACCTTCCTCCAATGGGGGTGGGGGGGCGGTAGGGTTCCCCTTATGTGTGGTGGGGAAGGTGGGGAGAGGGGTGAGCCCCGATGACAGAAAGGAGAGGGGACGATGGCAGTGAAGGAGGAGCATTGCCCTCTGATACCAATGCTTGTGAGTGGGTCCCTCCTTGCCCATGGCAGGCTTGGGGGAGGTTATTGCAAACACAGATCGGGTGCCATTTGCAGATGGCACCCCGATCTGTGTGGCCTTGATGGCTCTATCAGGCCCTGTCCTGTCGGAGTGACAGCGTTAACCAGGCCCCCAGGTTGTTCTTTGCACTGAGTGCCAGAAACTCTGCTCTGAGACCCCAGCCTATTTCTGAAAGCTGGTTTTTATTTTGGGAAATTTCCGCCCCACATTTTAGGAAGGATGTGATTGATGAGGATGTTTGTCCGGCTGCAGCGATGAAGACGGATTGGATGGACTGGCCGTGTTTCCCCTGAGGGGAGATTTAACAGAGGTGTATACAGTTAGAGTGGGCAGGGAGGATCGACCCGGTTAGCAGTGAGGTCAATAACCCCAGGTCGTAGCGGTCGACCCCGAGCCTGCACTCTCCGTCCACATAATCAGCAGCGAGAGCTCAAGCGGCGGCTAATCACGCCGGCTCCCCCATAATGGGTGTGAACCTAATTTAAATACATTTACATATAATTATACACCCCCTCGTCATATATTCCTCCCGGGGCTTATTTTCAAAACCTCACTGACGTGACGTGGGTGTGGCTTACAACAGGTTCACCTCGACGTGAACTTATCATGGGATCTCCCAAACTGGCAGTGCCAACCAGTGCCGGGGGCAGCGCCAGGGCAGGACCCTGGTGAGAGCCTCATGGAGTGGGGAGGGACTCATTTATTTGTAGCGGTTGGGGGGGGGGGACGTGGAAGCTGGGGATGCCGGTGATGGCTGTTTGGAGGGGGGAGGGTGATGTTCGGGGGGAAAGTGGGGGTCTCTGGCATTGACTATTTGGGGGTGCGGGTGGAGGGATTAAGGTTCTGACCATGGAGGTGGTGGGGGGGCGAGGGGGGAGAAGATGCCAGCACTGATTCTGGGGATGGGAGTGGGGCTGAAGCCATCCCTGGTGGGGTGGTGGGAGGTTACCTTTTGCTTTCATCGGGGTGCCCTTTAAAAACGGCACCCTGACTTCAGTGCAGCCGAGCTTTACTGCAGTGTTTAGGTCCCCCCCCCCTCAACATGGCAACATGAATCATGCCCCTGTTTTGTTTTGACAAAATTACAGAAGATCCGGAGAGAAAAGCGGCCTGTTTCTCTGGAGAGAAACACATTGTTTTCAGTCAGATGCTGACGCTTTGGGGGCGAACTTACCAAAAATATTCTAAGTGCTGAACGAGCGTGAAAATGGGTGAGATTTGCACCTACTTCTTGGGCGAACTCCCAGACGCAAAAGAAAATGCCCAAATGTGATTCTCACCGGTGGGGGGAGTGGGCGGAGCCTATTCATGTTGGGAAATCAGCTGCTGAGCTCTAGGGGCGCCATTGCACGGGCGCCCCGATTTCAAAGTGCATTGTGTACAGTGTGTACACAGTGCACTGGGAGATCTGTCACTTCCCCCCATCCCCCCCAATCGTCCTCCTGGACATTGCCACCCCCAATGTCTGCCCTAGCCGAACCCCACCTCCCCTGACCGCCACCCCCCCAATCATTGCCCCCTGATCCCCACCCCCCAATGCAGAGTAACCCCCTTCCTTCACCACTCTGCGGAGCTCCCTCCTGCTTCCCCATCATTGCATCAACCCCCCGCCTCTCCCCGCCATGGCCTGCTCCCTTCAGGCCCACCCTCCCCTCAGGCCCCACCCCCTTGGCACTGCCCAGTGGCAATGCCAGGGTTCCTGGTGGGCACTGCCTTGGTGCCAGACCACCGGGTGAGGGGCATCAATGGCCTCCAGTCCCACCGGCAAAACACCACGTCAGGTCTCGGTTGCCGGGGGCTGTACTTGATCCTCGCCGGTGAGGACCTCCACCAGTGAGCAGGTAAGG
Organism: Mustelus asterias; assembly: GCF_964213995.1. Taxonomy (NCBI): domain Eukaryota; kingdom Metazoa; phylum Chordata; class Chondrichthyes; order Carcharhiniformes; family Triakidae; genus Mustelus; species Mustelus asterias. The sequence continues at coordinate 448,035 of NW_027590200.1, forward strand.
AGGACAAGTGGGTCTGGGCGAAAGCGTCCAAGACTCACTAATTATATTTAATTAAGCTGATGAATTTTGAAATCAGCTCTGTGTCCTTCATGGGCGTGAGGTGAATTTCGCTGGCAGAACGGGGCTGGTAAGATCGCGAGAGGTGAGAAACCGGGCATGAACCCAAATTTCTGCCTCTCGCCCCATCTAAGCGGTTTGTCATGCCAATGAACTGGCATCACGAGCTGGTAAGACCATCCCCTTTGCCACGTTTTGGTATGATTCCACCCATTGACTTGGACTAATTGGGAGGCGGGTAAGAGGGGGGTTGAGGAGAAATCTTTACACCCAGAAAGTGTCTGGAACTCGTTGCACGAGAGGGTGGTCAAGACAGAAACACTCAACTGACTGAAGAGAAAGATCTTGGATATTCAACTGCGGTGTCAAATCCGACAGAGCTGGAGTGGGAAAGTGGGAGAGGTTGTACCTGGTATGCATCCAGTTGTTGAGCTGTGAAGATGGATTGCTTGTTGCCCATGTTTCCTGGAGGTGGATGAATTCTTCACCTCCTCGCAGTTCTTTCTCCTCTCTCAATGTTCAGATATGAAGAGATCTAACATGGAGCTGGGCTGGAGGATCAGGTTGCTGCTCTCATTGGCCTGGTATTGCAGAATGATAATGGCATCACCTCATCCATTCTCTCATGTAAAAAGCTTCTGAATATAAAACGAAACGCTCCTGCCTGACCTTGTGTACACACCTCTCACTGTGCCACCAACATGTTCAATTGTAGCTCATGTTACACACATCTACAGCTAGACAGTCATATTCCAACAATATTCCAATTCATTATTTACAAGGATCTGACATTAACTCTCTGTATGCTCCTAACCATGAGATTAAACCCATCCGTGACAGTTACTTTGACACTCAATATGGTCATTATATGCCCATTACATCGATTCGTGAAGGGCAAGTCGTGCCTCACAAATTTGATTGAATTTATTGAGGAGGTAACGAAGTGTGTTGATGAAGGTAGGGCAGTTGATGTCATATACATGGATTTTAGTAAGGCGTTTGATAAGGTCCCCCATGGTCGGCTTATGATGAAAGTGAGGAGGTGTGGGATAGAGGGAAAGTTGGCCGATTGGATAGGTAACTGGCTGATCGAAGACAGAGGGTGGTGGTGGATGGAAAATTTTCGGATTGGAGGCAGGTTGCTAGCGGAGTGCCGCAGGGATCAGTGCTTGGTCCTCTGCTCTTTGTGATTTTTATTAATGACTTAGAGGAGGGGGCTGAAGGGTGGATCAGTAAATTTGCTGATCACACCAAGATTGGTGGAGTAGTGGATGAGGTGGAGGGCTGTTGTAGGCTGCAAAGAGACATAGATAGGATGCAAAGCTGGGCAGAAAAATGGCAAATGGAGTTAAACCCTGATAAATGTGAGGTGATTCATTTTGGTAGGACTAATTTAAATGTGGATTACAGGGTCAAAGGTAGGGTTCTGAAGACTGTGGAAGAACAGAGAGATCTTGGGGTCCATATCCACAGATCTCTAAAGGTTGCCACTCAAGTGGATAGAGCTGTGAAGAAGGCCTATAGTGTGTTAGCTTTTATTAACGGGGGTTGGAGTTTAAGAGCCGTGGGGTTATGCTGCAACTGTACAGGACCTTGGTGAGACCACATTTGGAATATTGTGTGCAGTTCTGGTCACCTCACTATAAGAAGGATGTGGAAGCGCTGGAAAGAGTGCAGAGGAGATTTACCAGGATGCTGCCTGGTTTGGAGGGTAGGTCTTATGAGGAAAGGTTGAGGGAGCTAGGGCTGCTCTCTCTGGAGCGGAGGAGGCTGAGGGGCGGCTTAATAGAGGTTTATAAAATGATGAAGGGGACAGATAGAGTGAACGTTCAAAGACTATTTCCTCGGGTGGATGGAGCTATTACAAGGGGGCATAACTATAGGGTTCATGGTGGGAGATATAGGAAGGATATCAGAGGTAAGTTCTTTACTCAGAGAGTGGTTGGGGTGTGGAATGGACTGCCTGCAGTGATAGTGGAGTCAGACACTTTAGGAACATTTAAGCGGTTATTGGATAGGCACATGGAGCACACCAGGATGATAGGGAGTGGGATAGCTTGATCTTGGTTTCAGATAAAGCTCGGCACAACATCGTGGGCCGAAGGGCCTGTTCTGTGCTGTACTGTTCTATGCTCTACAGTAAACAACAGTCCAAAATCCACCCCAAATAACCTCAACACAAACATGATGACACAATATTTGAAGCATGGGTGAGGCTGGCACCTCTGCCAGTCGGTGTCAATATGCACATTGCCTGCTGGTTGCAATGATGCCCGCATGCAGACAGTGATAACCTCTTGGGATCGAAAACAGGAAGGCCAGGGTTCTACTTAAAAAAAAACAACATCTCTTAAAGGGGTGTCACATTCTGGCTGCCAGACCAGTACTGCATTCATTTCTGAAAGACTTGCTTTAAGGACTGATGCTACGCTGGAGGACTTGGTTCAAGCAGTGGTGAGGGAGACTATAAGAAATGGGAACAGGAGTAGGCCTGTTCGCCATTCAACAGGATCATGGCTGATCCGACATTCCTCAGGTCCGCTTTCCTGTCCTCTCCCCTTCATTCCCTTACTGATCAAAAATCTATCTATCTTGGCTTTAAATCTACACACGGACTCTGCGCCCACGGCTCTCTGTGACACGGAGTTCCAAAGACTCACAGCCCTCTGAGAGAAGAAAGTCCTCCTCATCTCCGTCTTAAATTGGCACCCCTTTATTCTGAGACAATGCCTAGACTCTCCCATGAGGGGAAACATCCTCTCAGCATTTACCCTGTCAAGGCCCTTAAGAATCCTTTATGTTTCAATGAGATCACCTCTCATTTTTCTAAATTCCAATGAGTCTCAATCTATTTAACCTTTCCTCATAAGACAACCCCTCCATGCCGGGATCATCCTCGTAAATCTTCTCTGAACAGCCTCCAATGAAATAATATCTTTCCTTAAATAAAGGGACCAAAACTGTTCACAGTGCTCCAGATGTAGTCTCACCAGTACCTTGTACAGTTACAAGATTTCTCTAGTCCTATACTCCAACCCCTTTGAAATAAGGACCAACATTCCATTAGCCTTCCTGATTATCTGCTGTACCTGCGTGCTAGCTTTCTGTGTTTTGTATACAAGTCCCCCAAAGTCCCTTTGTGTTGCAGCTTTCTGCAGTTTTTACTCTATTTAAATAATACTCTGTTCTTCTGTTCTCGCTTCCAAAATGAACAACTTCACATTTTCCCATATTATACTCCATTAACCAACTTTTTGCCCACTTACTTGACCTTCAATATCTCTTTGTAAACTGTTTGTATCCATTTCACAACTTGCCTTTCCACCTATTTTTGTCTTGTCTGCAAATTTGGCTGTAGTATATTCGCTTCCTTTTTCCAAGTTATTAATATATATTGTAAACAGTTGCAGTCCCAGCACTGATCCCTGTGGAACCCCACTGGTTACAGGCCACCAACCAGAAAAATAACCCCTTATCCCCTTATGCTGTTTCCAGCCCATTGGTCAATTCTCTATCCATGTCAATATACTGCCTCCAACACTATGGGCGCTTATGACTTAACCTTTTGTGAGGTACCTTGTCGAATGCCTCTGGAAGTCCAAATACATCTCCTGGCCCGCCCCTATCCACTCTGGTTGAGACTTCCTCGAAAATCTCTAATAAATTAGTCAGACATGATTTTTCTTTCATGAAGCCATGCCGAATCTGCTTGATTAGATCATGATTTTCCAAATGTGCTGCTATTACTGCCTTAATAACGGATTCCAACATTTTCCCAACAATAGATGTTAGACTAATCGGCCTATAATTACTCACTTTTTACCTCCCTCCCTTTTTGAATAAGGTGTCTCACATTGGCAGGTTTCCAATCCTCCGCATACTTGCATCACATTGGCCAGTTCATAGAAATCATAGAAATCATAGAAACCCTACAGGACAGAAAGAGGCCATTCGGCCCATCGAGTCTGCACCGACCACAATCCCACCCAGGCCCTACCCCCATAACCCTCCATATTTTACCAACTAATCCCTCTAATCTACGCATCCCAGGACACTAAGGGGCAATTTTAGCATGGCCAATCAACCCATCCCGCACATCTTTGGACTGTGGGTGGAAACCGGAGCACCCGGAGGAAACCCACGCAGACACGAGGAGAAGGTGCAAACTCCACACAGACAGTGACCTAAGCCGGGAATCGAACCCAGGTCCCTGGAGCTGTGAAGCAGCAGTGCTAACCACTGTGCTCTGTAGCTATTTCTTTCAGGATCCTCAGATCTAAGCCATCAGGATCAGGGTACCCACCTGCCTTCTCTAGTAATGGTACGTAATTCCTCCCCAGTGATCTTCAGTATTCATGGGATGTTCGAATTATCTTCCACTGTAAAGGCTGATGCAAAATATCTGTTTAACTCCTCTGCCATTTCCTTGTTCCCCAGTGTGGGGAGGAAGGGCAGAGCCGAAGCTAGCTGGTGAAGCCGGCTGCAGACTGCTTGGGGCACCATGGTGGCACAATGGTTAGCACTGCAGCCTCACAGCGCCAGGGACCTGGGTTCAATTCTGGCCTCGGGGCATTATCTGTGTGGAGTTTGCATGTTCTCCCCGTGTCTACGTGGGTTTCCTCCGGGTGCTCCGGTTTCCTCCCACAGTCCAAAGATGTGCGGGTTAGGTTGATTGGCCATGCTAAAATTGCCCCTTAGTGTCAGGGGGATTAGCAGGGTAAATATGTGGGATTACAGGAATAGGGCCCGGGTGGGATTGTGGTCGGTGCAGACTCGATGGGCCGGATGGCCTCCTTCTGCACAGTAGGGATTCTATGATAACTATCTCACCAGATTCATTTTCTAAGGGGACCATGTTCACTTGGACCTCTCTCTTCCTTTTTATATATTTAAAGAAGCTCTTATTATCAGGTTTTATATTCCTCGCTAGTTTGCCTTGTAGTTTCTTTTCATATTTAAGAATTATTTAGATGAGCACTTGAAACACCATAGCATACAAGGCTATGGGTCAAGTGCTGGAAAACAGATAGGTGTTTGATGTCAGGAACATACATGATGAGCTGAAGGGCCTCTATCTGAGCTGTAAAACACTATGGGCGTCACCATCCCAAAAAAATCCTAAGTGCCAAACGGATGAGAAAACGGGAGACTTTCAGGCCTGTTTTTTGGGCAGTTGGAAAATGCAATCTTATGGCACTCTGTCACTTGTTTGGACAGCAGTGATAATCACCAGTACGGGGAGGGAGGGCAGAGCCTAAGCTAGCTGGTGAAGCTGGCTGGAGACTGCTCGGGGCACCATTGCATTCTCCCCTCCCCCCGGCTAGGCATGTCATTAATATGCAAATTGGCTTTGCGACCTTTTTGCATGCTGCGCAAACCCGAATTTCAGTTCCACACGCTATCTTACTGGCACGGTGAGCTGGTAAGATTGCGCCTATGTGGGCATCTTAACAAAAGATGGTAGAGTGTTGATTCCGGTGAGAAAAATGGCGTGTTTCTCTCCAGAGAAACTGGTCGGGTTTCTCTCCAGATCTTCTGAAACTCTACCTAAAAATTCAGGGTGCATGGTTCACGCCGTCATGCAGGGGGGTGGGGCCTCAACATGCTGACCAAGCCCGGCGGCACTGAGATCGAGGCACCCTGATCACAACAGGAATAAACCTCCCCCACCCAGCCCACGATGGAGGTCTCAGGGGTTGTCCTCCCTATCCCTGATTGGAGTCGGCATTTCACTTCCTCCCCCTTCCCCCCAATCATCAGTTCCTTCCCTCCAACCCCCCTGATCATCAGTCCCCTCCCCCCCCCCCCCCCCGAGTCAGAGCTGGCACCCACCCCCCCACCATTCCGCTAACGGCCATCACCGGTATCCCCTACTCCTCCATCCGCTCCCAGCGCACAATCAAATCTGACTGATTCCCCCACCACCCCCCATGCGGCTCCCACTGGCGCCTGTGCTTTGCCAGAGATTGGCAAGTTCCAACCTGGCAGTTCCAACCTGTGCCAAGGGACATTGCTGGGAGGCATTACCAGGCCACTGACTGGGAATGTCCTCTCCTCTGGGGGCTATACTCACCTTTACACCTCCGGGGAGCCCCCAGGACAGGTTCACATCTCAGTGAACCTGTTGTAAAGGGCTCTGGTGTGGCATCACACCATTGCTCACTGAATACCCAACAAGGGCAGAAATCCCGGAGCGAGTGCTCGCTCCTGACACACTAACGCATTAAAATGAGCTTCCGGGCTCCCGCCGTGTGTTTCACACGACTCTGCCGGTGAGGAGGCTGGAAAATCGGAAATCGGAAACTCGCCAGCGCAAGTCTCTTCAAACACAAAGAGAGACATGGCTGCTGCTCACAACACCAAGAGTTCCTGGGACCTTGAGACATGAGAAGCTTCACTGCTTCTTGTAAAATCTTGTTCAATAATTCTACTTGATTCATAAATACTAGTGATTCATACCTTGTAGATCAAGCACAACTCCAGTGTTAGAAATTTGAAAGTTGGACCTTAGGGCACGGTGGTTAGCACTGCTGCCTCACAACATCAGGGTTCAATTCCCGGCTTGGGTCACTGTCTGTGTGGAGTCTGCATGTTCTCTGTGTGGGATTCCTCCGGGTGCTCTGGTTTCCTCCCAAAGTCCGAAAGACGTGCTAGTTAGGTGAATTGGCCATGCTAAATTCTCCCTCAGTGTACCCGAACAGGCGCCGGAGTGTGGCGACTAAGGGATTTTCACAGTAACTTCGGCCGCGATTCTCCCATCGCGACCTGCAACTTTTCTGGCAGGTCGCGCCGGGAGATGCGCGTGTGGCCATTTCATGGGTTCCCCGTCAGCTTTTACAACCCGCATGCATCTCCCAGCCAGAGAAAAATGGCACTGACAGAAACCCGCTGAAAACCAGCAGACCGCTGATTAGCATGAGTTTATATATCTTTATATGCCATTATCGGGATCCACATGGCAATCTCCACCCACATCTGCGTCTCCCACCTCTTTGGCATGATATAACTTTGGCGCGAATCAGACTCGCTATTTAAAAGTCTCAAACTGGCGTGGCAGCCTTGAACTGGCATGAGGAGGTAAGTGCTGCTGGCAGAGTGCAGGGGATGTTGCAGGTAGGCCCTGGAGATGCCTGGTGGCCTTCCTCCTGCTGTCTTCAGAACAGCTGGCCCATGGACCAGTGATATCTGGGGTGTGGGGGTGGGTCTGGGGGCATCTATTTCCTCACAGCTCTCTGGGTGAGGTTCCGTCAGGGAGTCCTGCTCACCCCCCCCCCCCCCCCCCGCCTCCACTCCCCCGGGGCAGCGCTGTAGTGCAGTGTAGGAGGCAGCCTCAAGTGCTCCCGTTCCCCTCCCCCTCCAGGGCACTTGGTGTGGGGTGTAGTCAGGGACTGTACTAAATGCAGGTGTCCCGGGGTGGGGGAGGAGTGCACCATGTGCTGACTGAGGCCTAACCAGATGAAGCAGCTGCTGCTCCAGGCCGGGGTGCAGAGGTTCAGACATGGACTGCATGGAATCTGCTGTCACTGGGCTCACATCAGGTGCTGCTTTGCAATCTGTCCCTGCCCGGTGACACGGACCAGCAACACATGCCTGTAAAGGATGCTGCAGTTGCACACATAGCAATGGCTCAAGGATGCACATTGTCCACGGCTGCACACCGACCTGGAGAATCTGTGCCAGCAATTGTCATGATGGGAATCTCACACAACCCTAATCGGGCCACGCATGGCACCATGGATTGTGTGGTGTTGCCAGCACCCACAAGTGGGAGTTTTGGCCCAAGTGAGGGATTGGGGTGGTGCTGGGTCTATGCAGCAAATGATAATAATCCGTCGTTCTATGCTCTTTCCAAACCCCCATGCCGATGGATCTGGGTTTGCTCGGTCTGGAGCTGGCCATGTTGGTGGCAGCCGGGGGTGGAGGAGGAGGAGGAGGCAGTGGCTCAGGAGGTGGCGGGCATGGAGAGACCACCACAGGAGCAGCCACCACCAGACCCTCAGGAAGGAGGGCAGGGGGCTGCCACTGAGGGCCAGGAGGTGGGTGAGCAGGCTCCCGAGAGGGTGCACAGAAGGCGGAGGATGCCGAGGGCAAGGAGGCCCCGCAATTCACTCGAGGCGCCTGTCCAAGACCACGGTGCAACACACCTGTGAGGTGCTCTCACACCTGGCACCTCAGGGGAGGGGCGACCACCCGCTCCCTGTGGATGTGAAGGTGACGGCTGCCCTCAATTTCTATGCCTCCGGGTCATTCCAGGCTCCCAGTGGCGACCGAGCTGGGATCTCCCAGGCCTCCGTGCACTGATGTGTGCGACAGGTCACAGATGCCCTGTATGCCCGGGCAGGGCAGTGCATTAAATTAGATGTGGGCCGTGCACAGCAGGAGGCTCGGGCTCTCGGCTTTGCTTCCATTGCTGGGATTCCCAATGTCCAGGGAGCAGTGAATGGGACACACATCACCCCGCGGGGGCCCCCCATGCAGGGCCGCAGCAATGTTTGAACCGGAAGGGGTTCCACTCCCTGAACGTCCAAATTGTCTGTGACCATCAGCTGAAGATCATGCAGGTCGATGCACGCCACCCAGGGAGTGTCCATGACAGCTTTGTGATCCAGCAGTCGGACATCTCTGGGCTCTCTGAAGACCAGCCCAGGCTCCCGGGATGGCTACTAGGTGACAAGGGTTACCCGCAAAGGTCATGGCTGATGACGCCTGTGTGGAGGCCCGAGGCAGAGACCCGCTACAACGAGGCCCATGCAGCCACCTGGTTCGTCATTGAGCGGTGCATCAGCCTGGTGAAGATGAGGTTCCGCTGTTTGGACCGCTCTGGGGGGGGGCCCTCCTGTATGACCCTGTGCGTGCTTCACGCATCATTATCGTTCGCTGCGCTCTGCACAACATCACCCAGCAGCGGGGAAACCAGCCGGAGCAGGAGGAGGAGGAGCGGCGAGGGGGTGAGGTGGGCGCCCCACCATATGAAGAGCCAGAGGAAAGACGGGCGGCGATGGCAGGTGTCCGGCAGGGAACGGCAGCGAGGGACGCCTTGATTGCAGCCCGCTTCACCCAGGAACAAGAGCAGCCGCTATTCCCCCTCCAAACAGACCTGGGCCCTCAAACCACCACATCACCCTTCCCCTGCTTCTGTCATCCCACCACCATCTCCCCCAGAAACACCCGACCCTATTAATGTGCCGGGGCTGGCAATGGTGTGAGTCTTGGTTGAAGGCTGGAGGATGATGATGACTCGCTGTTGTGCGCACTGGGATCCTGCCGCTGGTGCAACTCAAGTCTGACTCCTACCTGTTCTCCAAATGCACTCTGCCACCCTGGCCCACATAGCTGTAAGGGTTGAAGACACGTATTTTGGCCAAGAGGGGGGAAGGGAGCGGGGGGGGGGGGGGAGGTGAGGGGGCACTTGCACCAAGGGTCTGGTGGATGTTGGGGAAGGTGGGGCAGGCACTCTGAAACATGTGGCTGAGTCTGCAAGGCTCAACAGACAGCACCTCTATGTTTGGGAGTTGGGAACACTGAGCTGTGGGCTGTGGGGAGGGGGGGGGGAGGGGGGAGAATCAGAGACACATTAGTCACAGCGTGATGTGCAATTAACAGTTTATTGTGCTCTTAACATAAATGATTACCAAACCCTGATTAATGCTGACCTTCACCCATACTGCTGTTTCTCAATTTTATTAATGACCTGGATGAGGGCGTGGAATTTGTAAATTTGCCAGTAAAGGAGCCTTAAGAAGGGGCTTAAGGCTCCGAAAGCTAATGGTGTTTGCTACCAAATAAACCTGTTGGACTTTAACCTGGTGTTGTTAAACTTCTTACTGTGTCTCCAGAATGCCAGCGAAAGTCTCAGCCATGGTCAGCAGTGTCTCCCACATGCCCACGACACCCATGGCCATCGAACACTGCGCCTCCTGAATGCCGGAAACACACTCGCCCATGGCCCGTAGTGTCTCCAGGATGCCCTGGACCCTGTCACCCATGAGGACAGACCCCTGAGCCAGACATTCCACTGCGGTTGCCACCCTTGCAGTGTTGGCCTGGGTCTCACGCTGTATCAGCATCACCTCCTGCAACAGAGCTGTTTGACTCCCCTAGTCGCAGCATGGTTGCTGACAACCTTCCACAACTCCCTGGGTTTCCTGATGCATCTCCACCAGCCTTTGAGGAACAAACCCAGAGGCCCAGCAGTTGGCTTGGGGACAGCTGAATCCTGGCCTCTGGCAGACCTCCGTGTGACCGAGCCCTCAGATGTGCCTGCCTCCACCCGATATGCATCAGCGTCTGTGATGTGATCACCAGTTCGTGACCCAGAAGCCCCAAAACTAAAGGTACCCACTGTGGCGATCGTCTCTGCGTTGGTGGGTTGTGTGGTATATGACGGTGCCGCTTTAGTGGTGCTGCCCTTGGAGGATTCTTCAGTGCCTCCCTCCGAGGTGTCATCAGGGGGTCGTGGGCAGTTTGCTCCAGAGCAGCGGAGGCGGCAGCAACACCCGAAGGGCCGGGTTCCTCTGGGTCCAGAGCTGTAAAAAATAACACACATTAGGGGGAGGGAAGCAAGACATTCCATGCAGCATCGCACTTACTTAGAGCATGCTGGACAGCGACCTGGCTGTCGGTGACCATTCGTGGTAACCCATCACCCCCTGCCAGCTCCATGGCACGCTCCTCCATGCTACTCAGCTGCCCCAGGTCAGGCACAGCACCACCAGTCTGTGTCATTTCCCGTGCATTATGGATGTTCTCTTCCTGTGGGAACATAAGGTGGATAGCAAGCATTAACATATTGCAGTGCATGGTGCGCAATGCGTGCCTGTGTCTCGGGCGTTGTGCTGACAGTTTCGGAGAGAGCAGTCACCACTGAAGGGTGCTCATTAAGGGGTGAGGGGAAGGGGTTAGATTCTGTTCCTGGGGGAAGGGTCACTTGTTGCATTGCCCTTCAGGTGTATAAGCAGGGTTGGAGATCCGTGCCAGGCATATGCGCGGTTCCAAGTGGGATGCTCACTCACCCTTGCTGCTCGCAGAAGGTCGTATATTTTTTTGCGACACTGCCGGCCAGAGCGCGGTGTCAGGCTCCTGGCATTCACCACTTCTATCACCTCCTCCCACAATACCGTGGCAGATGCAGCCCTTGGGTTCGGGCCATGGCTGGGGAACAGACGATGACGCCTCTCCTCTACAGCATCGAGCAGGTGCTCCTGGTCGGCCTCTGAAAATCTGGGAGCAGGTTTCCGCGCAGACATCTTTGTGGCGTGATTGGCTGTGTGTCCATTCCTGTAGCTTATATACAGCTCTGGCTTATTAGGGGAGTGCGGGTGCAGTGAGTGTGGTCAGTCAGGGGAGTGCGGGTGCAGTGAGTGCGGCCAGTCAGGGGAGTGCGGGCGCAGTGAGTGTGGCCAGTCAGGGGAGTGCGGGTGCAGTGAGTGTGGCCAGTCAGGGGAGTGCGGGTGCAGTGAGTGCGGCCAGTCAGGGGAGTGCGGGTGCAATGAGTGCGGCCACTCAGGGGAGTGCGGGTGCAGTGAGTGCGGCCAGTCAGGGGAGTGCAGGTGCAGTGAGTGCGGCCAGTCAGGGGAGTGCGGGTGCAGTGAGTGCGGCCAGTCAGGGGAGTGCAGGTGCAGTGAGTGCGGCCAGTCAGGGGAGTGCGGGTGCAGTGAGTGCGGCCAGTCAGGGGAGTGCGGGCGCAGTGAGAGCGGCCAGTCAGGGGAGTGCAGGTGCAGTGAGTGCGGCCAGTCAGGGGAGTGCGGGTGCAGTGAGTGCGGCCAGTCAGGGGAGTGCGGGTGCAGTGAGTGCGGCCAGTCAGGGGAGTGCGGGTGCAGTGAGTGCGGCCAGTCAGGGGAGTACGGGTGCAGTGAGTGCGGCCAGTCAGGGGAGTGAGGGTGCAGTGAGTGTGGCCAGTCAGGGGAGTGCGGGTGCAGTGACTGCGGCCAGTCAGGGGAGCGTGGGTGCAGTGAGTGCGGTCAGTCAGGGGAGTGCGGGGGCAGTGAGTGCAGCCAGTCAGGGGAGTGCGGGTGCAGTGACTCTGGCCAGTCAGGGGAGAGCGGGTGCAGTGACTGCGGCCAGTCAGGGGAGCGTGGGTGCAGTGAGTGCGGTCAGTCAGGGGAGTGCGGGGGCAGTGAGTGTGGCCAGTCAGGGGAGTGCAGGTGCAGTGAGTGTGGCCAGTCAGGGGAGTGCGGTGAGTGCGGCCAGTCAGGGGAGTGCGGGTGCAGTGAGTGCGGTCAGTCAGGGGAGTGCGGGTGCAGTGAGTGTGGCCAGTCAAGGGAGTGCGGGTGCAGTGAGTGCGGCCAGTCAGAGGAGTGCGGGTGCAGGGAGTGTGGCCAGTCAGGGGAGAGGGGGTGCAGTGAGTGTGGCCAGTCAGAGGAGTGCGGGTGCAGTGAGTGTGGCCAGTCAGGGGAGAGGGGGTGCAGTGAGTGTAGCCAGTCAGGGGAGAGGGGGTGCAGTGAGTGTAGCCAGTCAGGGGAGTGCGGGGGCAGTGAGTGCGGCCAGTCAGGGGAGTGCGGGTGCAGTGAGTGTGGCCAGTCAGGGGAGTGCGGGGGCAGTGAGTGTGGCCAGTCAGGGGAGTGTGGGTGCAGTGAGTGCGGTCAGTCAGGGGAGTGCGGGGGCAGTGAGTGCAGCCAGTCAGGGGAGTGCGGGTGCAGTGAGTGCGGCCAGTCAGGGGAGTGCAGGTGCAGTGAGTGTGGCCAGTCAGGGGAGTGCGGTGAGTGCGGCCAGTCAGGGGAGTGCGGGTGCAGTGAGTGCGGTCAGTCAGGGGAGTGCGGGTGCAGTGAGTGTGGCCAGTCAGGGGAGAGTGGGGGCAGTGAGTGTGGTCAGTCAGGGGAGTGCGGGTGCAGTGAGTGTGGCCAGTCAGAGGAGTGCGGGTGCAGTGACTGCGGCCAGTCAGGGGAGCGTGGGTGCAGTGAGTGCGGTCAGTCAGGGGAGTGTGGGTGCAGTTAGTGCGGTCAGTCAGGGGAGTGCGGGGGCAGTGAGTGCAGCCAGCCAGGGGAGTGCGGATGCAGTGACTCTGGCCAGTCAGGGGAGAGCGGGTGCAGTGACTGCGGCCAGTCAGGAGAGCGTGGGTGCAGTGAGTGCGGTCAGTCAGGGGAGTGCGGGGGCAGTGAGTGTGGCCAGTCAGGGGAGTGCAGGTGCAGTGAGTGTGGCCAGTCAGGGGAGTGCGGTGAGTGCGGCCAGTCAGGGGAGTGCGGGTGCAGTGAGTGCGGTCAGTCAGGGGAGTGCGGGTGCAGTGAGTGTGGCCAGTCAAGGGAGTGCGGGTGCAGTGAGTGCGGCCAGTCAGAGGAGTGCGGGTGCAGGGAGTGTGGCCAGTCAGGGGAGAGGGGGTGCAGTGAGTGTAGCCAGTCAGAGGAGTGCCGGTGCAGTGAGTGTGGCCAGTCAGAGGAGTGCGGGTGCAGTGAGTGTGGCCAGTCAGGGGAGAGGGGGTGCAGTGAGTGTAGCCAGTCAGGGGAGAGGGGGTGCAGTGAGTGTAGCCAGTCAGGGGAGAGGGGGTGCAGTGAGTGTAGCCAGTCAGGGGAGTGCGGGGGCAGTGAGTGCGGCCAGTCAGGGGAGTGCGGGTGCAGTGAGTGCGGCCAGTCAGGGGAGCGTGGGTGCAGTGAGTGCGGTCAGTCAGGGGAGTGCGGGGGCAGTGAGTGTGGCCAGTCAGGGGAGTGTGGGTGCAGTGAGTGCGGTCAGTCAGGGGAGTGCGGGGCAGTGAGTGCAGCCAGTCAGGGGAGTGCGGTGAGTGCGGCCAGTCAGGGGAGTGCGGGTGCAGTGAGTGCGGTCAGTCAGGGGAGTGCGGGTGCAGTGAGTGTGGCCAGTCAAGGGAGTGCGGGTGCAGTGAGTGCGGCCAGTCAGAGGAGTGCGGGTGCAGGGAGTGTGGCCAGTCAGGGGAGAGGGGGTGCAGTGAGTGTGGCCAGTCAGAGGAGTGCGGGTGCAGTGAGTGTGGCCAGTCAGGGGAGAGGGGGTGCAGTGAGTGTAGCCAGTCAGGGGAGAGGGGGTGCAGTGAGTGTAGCCAGTCAGGGGAGTGCGGGGGCAGTGAGTGCGGCCAGTCAGGGGAGTGCGGGTGCAGTGACTGCGGCCAGTCAGGGGAGTGTGGGGGCAGTGAGTGTGGCCAGTCAGGGGAGTGTGGGTGCAGTGAGTGCGGTCAGTCAGGGGAGTGCGGGTGCAGTGAGTGCAGCCAGTCAGGGGAGTGCGGGTGCAGTGAGTGTGGCCAGTCAGGGGAGAGCGGGTGCAGTGAGTGCGGCCAGTCAGGGGAGCGTGGGTGCAGTGAGTGCGGTGAGTCAGGGGAGTGCGGGGGCAGTGAGTGTGGCCAGTCAGGGGAGTGCAGGTGCAGTGAGTGTGGCCAGTCAGGGGAGTGCGGTGAGTGCGGCCAGTCAGGGGAGTGCGGGTGCAGTGAGTGCGGTCAGTCAGGGGAGTGCGGGTGCAGTGAGTGTGGCCAGTCAGGGGAGAGCGGGGGCAGTGAGTGTGGTCAGTCAGGGGAGTGCGGGTGCAGTGAGTGTGGCCAGTCAGAGGAGTGCGGGTGCAGTGACTGCGGCCAGTCAGGGGAGCGTGGGTGCAGTGAGTGCGGTCAGTCAGGGGAGTGTGGGTGCAGTTAGTGCGGTCAGTCAGGGGAGTGCGGGGGCAGTGAGTGCAGCCAGCCAGGGGAGTGCGGATGCAGTGACTCTGGCCAGTCAGGGGAGAGCGGGTGCAGTGACTGCGGCCAGTCAGGGGAGCGTGGGTGCAGTGAGTGCGGTCAGTCAGGGGAGTGCGGGGGCAGTGAGTGTGGCCAGTCAGGGGAGTGCAGGTGCAGTGAGTGTGGCCAGTCAGGGGAGTGCGGTGAGTGCGGCCAGTCAGGGGAGTGCGGGTGCAGTGAGTGCGGTCAGTCAGGGGAGTGCGGGTGCAGTGAGTGTGGCCAGTCAAGGGAGTGCGGGTGCAGTGAGTGCGGCCAGTCAGAGGAGTGCGGGTGCAGGGAGTGTGGCCAGTCAGGGGAGAGGGGGTGCAGTGACTGTAGCCAGTCAGAGGAGTGCCGGTGCAGTGAGTGTGGCCAGTCAGAGGAGTGCGGGTGCAGTGAGTGTGGCCAGTCAGGGGAGAGGGGGTGCAGTGAGTGTAGCCAGTCAGGGGAGAGGGGGTGCAGTGAGTGTAGCCAGTCAGGGGAGAGGGGGTGCAGTGAGTGTAGCCAGTCAGGGGAGTGCGGGGGCAGTGAGTGCGGCCAGTCAGGGGAGTGCGGGTGCAGTGAGTGCGGCCAGTCAGGGGAGCGTGGGTGCAGTGAGTGCGGTCAGTCAGGGGAGTGCGGGGGCAGTGAGTGTGGCCAGTCAGGGGAGTGTGGGTGCAGTGAGTGCGGTCAGTCAGGGGAGTGCGGGGCAGTGAGTGCAGCCAGTCAGGGGAGTGCGGGTGCAGTGACTCTGGCCAGTCAGGGGAGAGCGGGTGCAGTGACTGCGGCCAGTGAGGGGAGCGTGGGTGCAGTGAGTGCGGCCAGTCAGGGGAGTGCGGGGGCAGTGAGTGTGGCCAGTCAGGGGAGTGCAGGTGCAGTGAGTGTGGCCAGTCAGGGGAGTGCGGTGAGTGCGGCCAGTCAGGGGAGTGCGGGTGCAGTGAGTGCGGTCAGTCAGGGGAGTGCGGGTGCAGTGAGTGTGGCCAGTCAGGGGAGTGCGGGTGCAGTGAGTGCGGTCAGTCAGGGGAGTGCGGGTGCAGTGAGTGCGGTCAGTCAGGGGAGTGCGGGTGCAGTGAGTGCGGTCAGTCAAGGGAGTGCGGGTGCAGTGAGTGCGGCCAGTCAGAGGAGTGCGGGTGCAGGGAGTGTGGCCAGTCAGGGGAGTGCGGGTGCAGTGAGTGTGGCCAGTCAGAGGAGTGCAGGTGCAGTGAGTGTGGCCAGTCAGGGGAGTGCGGGTGCAGTGAGTGTGGCCAGTCAGAGGAGTGCGGGTGCAGTGAGTGTGGCCAGTCAGGGGAGAGGGGGTGCAGTGAGTGTAGCCAGTCAGGGGAGAGGGGGTGCAGTGAGTGTAGCCAGTCAGGGGAGTGCGGGTGCAGTGAGTGCGGTCAGTCAGGGGAGTGCGGGTGCAGTGAGTGCGGCCAGTCAGAGGAGTGCGGGTGCAGTGAGTGTGGCCAGTCAGGGGAGTGCGGGGGCAGTGAGTGCTGCCAGTCAGGGGAGTGCGGGTGCAGTGAGTGTGGCCAGTCAGGGGATTGCGGGTGCAGTGAGTGTGGCCAGTCAGAGGAGAGCGGGTGCAGTGAGTGCAGCCAGTCAGGGGAGTGCGGGTGCAGTGAGTGCGGTCAGTCAGGGGAGTGCGGGTGCAGTGTGTGAGGCCAGTCAGGGGAGTGCTGGTGAAGTGAGTGTGGCCTGTCAGGGGAGTGTGGGTGTCGTGAGTGTGGCCAGTCGGGGGAGTGCAGGTGCAGTGAGTGCGGCCAGTCAGGGGAGTGCGGGTGCAGTGAGTGTGGCCAGTCAGGGGAGAGCGGGTGCAGTGAGTGCAGCCAGTCAGGGGAGTGCGGGTGCAGTGAGTGTGGCCAGTCAGGGGAGTGCGGGTGCAGTGAGTGCGGTCATTCAGGGGAGTGCAGGTGCAGTGTGTGAGGCCAGTCAGGGGAGTGCTGGTGAAGTGAGGGTGGCCTGTCAGGGGAGTGTGGGTGTAGTGAGTGTGGCCAGTCGGGGGAGTGCAGGTGCAGTGAGTGCGGCCAGTCAGGGGAGTGCGGGTGCAGTGAGTGTGGCCAGTCAGGGGAGTGCGGGGGCAGTGAGTGCAGCCAGTCAGGGGAGTGCGGGTGCAGTGAGTGTGGCCAGTCAGGGGAGAGCGGGTGCAGTGAGTGCGGCCAGTCAGGGGAGCGTGGGTGCAGTGAGTGCGGTCAGTCAGGGGAGTGCGGGGGCAGTGAGTGTGGCCAGTCAGGGGAGTGCAGGTGCAGTGAGTGTGGCCAGTCAGGGGAGTGCGGTGAGTGCGGCCAGTCAGGGGAGTGCGGGTGCAGTGAGTGCGGTCAGTCAGGGGAGTGCGGGTGCAGTGAGTGTGGCCAGTCAGGGGAGAGCGGGGGCAGTGAGTGTGGTCAGTCAGGGGAGTGCGGGTGCAGTGAGTGTGGCCAGTCAGAGGAGTGCGGGTGCAGTGACTGCGGCCAGTCAGGGGAGCGTGGGTGCAGTGAGTGCGGTCAGTCAGGGGAGTGTGGGTGCAGTTAGTGCGGTCAGTCAGGGGAGTGCGGGGGCAGTGAGTGCAGCCAGCCAGGGGAGTGCGGATGCAGTGACTCTGGCCAGTCAGGGGAGAGCGGGTGCAGTGACTGCGGCCAGTCAGGGGAGCGTGGGTGCAGTGAGTGCGGTCAGTCAGGGGAGTGCGGGGGCAGTGAGTGTGGCCAGTCAGGGGAGTGCAGGTGCAGTGAGTGTGGCCAGTCAGGGGAGTGCGGTGAGTGCGGCCAGTCAGGGGAGTGCGGGTGCAGTGAGTGCGGTCAGTCAGGGGAGTGCGGGTGCAGTGAGTGTGGCCAGTCAAGGGAGTGCGGGTGCAGTGAGTGCGGCCAGTCAGAGGAGTGCGGGTGCAGGGAGTGTGGCCAGTCAGGGGAGAGGGGGTGCAGTGAGTGTAGCCAGTCAGAGGAGTGCCGGTGCAGTGAGTGTGGCCAGTCAGAGGAGTGCGGGTGCAGTGAGTGTGGCCAGTCAGGGGAGAGGGGGTGCAGTGAGTGTAGCCAGTCAGGGGAGAGGGGGTGCAGTGAGTGTAGCCAGTCAGGGGAGAGGGGGTGCAGTGAGTGTAGCCAGTCAGGGGAGTGCGGGGGCAGTGAGTGCGGCCAGTCAGGGGAGTGCGGGTGCAGTGAGTGCGGCCAGTCAGGGGAGCGTGGGTGCAGTGAGTGCGGTCAGTCAGGGGAGTGCGGGGGCAGTGAGTGTGGCCAGTCAGGGGAGTGTGGGTGCAGTGAGTGCGGTCAGTCAGGGGAGTGCGGGGCAGTGAGTGCAGCCAGTCAGGGGAGTGCGGTGAGTGCGGCCAGTCAGGGGAGTGCGGGTGCAGTGAGTGCGGTCAGTCAGGGGAGTGCGGGTGCAGTGAGTGTGGCCAGTCAAGGGAGTGCGGGTGCAGTGAGTGCGGCCAGTCAGAGGAGTGCGGGTGCAGGGAGTGTGGCCAGTCAGGGGAGAGGGGGTGGAGTGAGTGTGGCCAGTCAGAGGAGTGCGGGTGCAGTGAGTGTGGCCAGTCAGGGGAGAGGGGGTGCAGTGAGTGTAGCCAGTCAGGGGAGAGGGGGTGCAGTGAGTGTAGCCAGTCAGGGGAGTGCGGGGGCAGTGAGTGCGGCCAGTCAGGGGAATGCGGGTGCAGTGACTGCGGCCAGTCAGGGGAGTGTGGGGGCAGTGAGTGTGGCCAGTCAGGGGAGTGTGGGTGCAGTGAGTGCGGTCAGTCAGGGGAGTGCGGGGGCAGTGAGTGCAGCCAGTCAGGGGAGTGCGGGTGCAGTGAGTGTGGCCAGTCAGGGGAGAGCGGGTGCAGTGAGTGCGGCCAGTCAGGGGAGCGTGGGTGCAGTGAGTGCGGTCAGTCAGGGGAGTGCGGGGGCAGTGAGTGTGGCCAGTCAGGGGAGTGCAGGTGCAGTGAGTGTGGCCAGTCAGGGGAGTGCGGTGAGTGCGGCCAGTCAGGGGAGTGCGGGTGCAGTGAGTGCGGTCAGTCAGGGGAGTGCGGGTGCAGTGAGTGTGGCCAGTCAGGGGAGAGCGGGGGCAGTGAGTGTGGTCAGTCAGGGGAGTGCGGGTGCAGTGAGTGTGGCCAGTCAGAGGAGTGCGGGTGCAGTGACTGCGGCCAGTCAGGGGAGCGTGGGTGCAGTGAGTGCGGTCAGTCAGGGGAGTGTGGGTGCAGTTAGTGCGGTCAGTCAGGGGAGTGCGGGGGCAGTGAGTGCAGCCAGCCAGGGGAGTGCGGATGCAGTGACTCTGGCCAGTCAGGGGAGAGCGGGTGCAGTGACTGCGGCCAGTCAGGGGAGCGTGGGTGCAGTGAGTGCGGTCAGTCAGGGGAGTGCGGGGGCAGTGAGTGTGGCCAGTCAGGGGAGTGCAGGTGCAGTGAGTGTGGCCAGTCAGGGGAGTGCGGTGAGTGCGGCCAGTCAGGGGAGTGCGGGTGCAGTGAGTGCGGTCAGTCAGGGGAGTGCGGGTGCAGTGAGTGTGGCCAGTCAAGGGAGTGCGGGTGCAGTGAGTGCGGCCAGTCAGAGGAGTGCGGGTGCAGGGAGTGTGGCCAGTCAGGGGAGAGGGGGTGCAGTGAGTGTAGCCAGTCAGAGGAGTGCCGGTGCAGTGAGTGTGGCCAGTCAGAGGAGTGCGGGTGCAGTGAGTGTGGCCAGTCAGGGGAGAGGGGGTGCAGTGAGTGTAGCCAGTCAGGGGAGAGGGGGTGCAGTGAGTGTAGCCAGTCAGGGGAGAGGGGGTGCAGTGAGTGTAGCCAGTCAGGGGAGTGCGGGGGCAGTGAGTGCGGCCAGTCAGGGGAGTGCGGGTGTAGTGAGTGCGGCCAGTCAGGGGAGCGTGGGTGCAGTGAGTGCGGTCAGTCAGGGGAGTGCGGGGGCAGTGAGTGTGGCCAGTCAGGGGAGTGTGGGTGCAGTGAGTGCGGTCAGTCAGGGGAGTGCGGGGCAGTGAGTGCAGCCAGTCAGGGGAGTGCGGGTGCAGTGACTCTGGCCAGTCAGGGGAGAGCGGGTGCAGTGACTGCGGCCAGTGAGGGGAGCGTGGGTGCAGTGAGTGCGGCCAGTCAGGGGAGTGCGGGGGCAGTGAGTGTGGCCAGTCAGGGGAGTGCAGGTGCAGTGAGTGTGGCCAGTCAGGGGAGTGCGGTGAGTGCGGCCAGTCAGGGGAGTGCGGGTGCAGTGAGTGCGGTCAGTCAGGGGAGTGCGGGTGCAGTGAGTGTGGCCAGTCAGGGGAGTGCGGGTGCAGTGAGTGCGGTCAGTCAGGGGAGTGCGGGTGCAGTGAGTGCGGTCAGTCAGGGGAGTGCGGGTGCAGTGAGTGCGGTCAGTCAAGGGAGTGCGGGTGCAGTGAGTGCGGCCAGTCAGAGGAGTGCGGGTGCAGGGAGTGTGGCCAGTCAGGGGAGTGCGGGTGCAGTGAGTGTGGCCAGTCAGAGGAGTGCAGGTGCAGTGAGTGTGGCCAGTCAGGGGAGTGCGGGTGCAGTGAGTGTGGCCAGTCAGAGGAGTGCGGGTGCAGTGAGTGTGGCCAGTCAGGGGAGAGGGGGTGCAGTGAGTGTAGCCAGTCAGGGGAGAGGGGGTGCAGTGAGTGTAGCCAGTCAGGGGAGTGCGGGTGCAGTGAGTGCGGTCAGTCAGGGGAGTGCGGGTGCAGTGAGTGCGGCCAGTCAGAGGAGTGCGGGTGCAGTGAGTGTGGCCAGTCAGGGGAGTGCGGGGGCAGTGAGTGCTGCCAGTCAGGGGAGTGCGGGTGCAGTGAGTGTGGCCAGTCAGGGGATTGCGGGTGCAGTGAGTGTGGCCAGTCAGAGGAGAGCGGGTGCAGTGAGTGCAGCCAGTCAGGGGAGTGCGGGTGCAGTGAGTGCGGTCAGTCAGGGGAGTGCGGGTGCAGTGTGTGAGGCCAGTCAGGGGAGTGCTGGTGAAGTGAGTGTGGCCTGTCAGGGGAGTGTGGGTGTCGTGAGTGTGGCCAGTCGGGGGAGTGCAGGTGCAGTGAGTGCGGCCAGTCAGGGGAGTGCGGGTGCAGTGAGTGTGGCCAGTCAGGGGAGAGCGGGTGCAGTGAGTGCAGCCAGTCAGGGGAGTGCGGGTGCAGTGAGTGTGGCCAGTCAGGGGAGTGCGGGTGCAGTGAGTGCGGTCATTCAGGGGAGTGCAGGTGCAGTGTGTGAGGCCAGTCAGGGGAGTGCTGGTGAAGTGAGGGTGGCCTGTCAGGGGAGTGTGGGTGTAGTGAGTGTGGCCAGTCGGGGGAGTGCAGGTGCAGTGAGTGCGGCCAGTCAGGGGAGTGCAGGTGCAGTGAGTGCGGCCAGTCAGGGGAGTGTGGGTGCAGTGAGTGCGGCCAGTCAGGGGAGTGCAGGTGCAGTGAGTGCGGTCAGTCAGGGGAGTGCGGGTGCAGTGCGTGTGGCCAGTCAGGGGAGTGTCTTTGCAATGAATGTGGCCAGTCAGGGGAGTGTCTTTGCAATGAGTGCGGCCAGTCAGTGGAGTGCGGGTGCAGTGAGTGTGGCCAGTCAGGGGAGAGTGGGTGCAGTGAGTGTGGCCAGTCAGGGGAGTGCGGGTGCAGTGAGTGTGGCCAGTCAGGGGAGTGCGGGTGCAGTGAGTGCGGCCAGTCAGGGGAGTGCGTGTGCAGTGAGTGTGGCCAGTCAGGGGAGTGTGGGCGCAGTGAGTGCGGCCAGTCAGGGGAGTGTGGGTGCAGTGAGTGTGGCCAGTCAGGGGAGAGCTGCTCCAGTGAGTGAGGCCAGTCAGGGGAGTGCGGGTGCAGTGAGTGTGGCCAGTCAGGGGAGTGCGGGTGCAGTGAGTGCGGCCAGTCAGAGGAGTGCGGGTGCAGTGAGTGTGGCCAGTCAGGGGAGTGCGGGGGCAGTGAGTGCTGCTAGTCAGGGGAGTGCGGGTGCAGTGAGTGCGGTCAGTCAGGGGAGTGCGGGTGCAGTGAGTGTGGCCAGGCAGGGGAGTGCGGGTGCAGTGAGTGCGGTCAGTCAGGGGAGTGCGGGTGCAGTGAGTGCGGTCAGTCAGGGGAGTGCGGGTGCAGTGAGTGCGGTCAGTCAAGGGAGTGCGGGTGCAGTGAGTGCGGCCAGTCAGAGGAGTGCGGGTGCAGGGAGAGTGGCCAGTCAGGTGAGTGCGGGTGCAGTGAGTGTGGCCAGTCAGAGGAGTGCAGGTGCAGTGAGTGTGGCCAGTCAGGGGAGTGCGGGTGCAGTGAGTGTGGCCAGTCAGAGGAGTGCGGGTGCAGTGAGTGTGGCCAGTCAGGGGAGAGGGGGTGCAGTGAGTGTAGCCAGTCAGGGGAGAGGGGGTGCAGTGAGTGTAGCCAGTCAGGGGAGTGCGGGTGCAGTGAGTGCGGTCAGTCAGGGGAGTGCGGGTGCAGTGAGTGCAGCCAGTCAGAGGAGTGCGGGTGCAGTGAGTGTGGCCAGTCAGGGGAGTGCGGGGGCAGTGAGTGCTGCCAGTCAGGGGAGTGCGGGTGCAGTGAGTGTGGCCAGTCAGGGGATTGCGGGTGCAGTGAGTGTGGCCAGTCAGAGGAGAGCGGGTGCAGTGAGTGCAGCCAGTCAGGGGAGTGCGGGTGCAGTGAGTGCGGTCAGTCAGGGGAGTGCGGGTGCAGTGTGTGAGGCCAGTCAGGGGAGTGCTGGTGAAGTGAGGGTGGCCTGTCAGGGGAGTGTGGGTGTCGTGAGTGTGGCCAGTCGGGGGAGTGCGGGTGCAGTGAGTGTGGCCAGTCAGGGGAGAGCGGGTGCAGTGAGTGCAGCCAAACAGGGGAGTGCGGGTGCAGTGAGTGCGGCCAGTCAGGGGAGTGCGGGTGCAGTGAGTGTGGCCAGTCAGGGGAGTGCGGGTGCAGTGAGTGCGGTCATTCAGGGGAGTGCGGGTGCAGTGTGTGAGGCCAGTCAGGGGAGTGCTGGTGAAGTGAGGGTGGCCTGTCAGGGGAGTGTGGGTGTAGTGAGTGTGGCCAGTCAGGGGAGTGCGGGTGCAGTGAGTGTGGTCAGTCGGGGGAGTGCAGGTGCAGTGAGTGTGGCCAGTCAGGGGAGTGCGCGTGCAGTGCGTGTGGCCAGTCAGGGGAGTGCGGGTGCAATGAGTGCGGTCAGTCAGGGGAGTGTGGGTGCAGTGAGTGCGGCCAGTCAGGGGAGTGCGTGTGCAGTGAGTGTGGCCAGTCGGGGGAGTGCGGGTGCAGTGAGTGCGGCCAGTCAGGGGAGTGCAGGTGCAGTGAGTGCGGCCAGTCAGGGGAGTGCGGGTGCAATGAGTGCGGTCAGTCAGGGGAGTGTGGGTGCAGTGAGTGCGGCCAGTCAGGGGAGTGCGTGTGCAGTGAGTGTGGCCAGTCAGGGGAGTGTGGGCGCAGTGAGTGCGGCCAGTCAGGGGAGTGTGGGTGCAGTGAGTGTGGCCAGTCAGGGGAGTGCGGGTGCAGTGAGTGCGGCCAGTCAGAGGAGTGCGGGTGCAGTGAGTGTGGCCAGTCAGGGGAGTGCGGGGGCAGTGAGTGCTGCTAGTCAGGGGAGTGCGGGTGCAGTGAGTGTGGCCAGTCAGGGGATTGCGGGTGCAGTGAGTGCGGCCAGTCAGAGGAGAGCGGGTGCAGTGAGTGCAGCCAGTCAGGGGAATGCGGGTGCAGTGAGTGCGGTCAGTCAGGGGAGTGCGGGTGCAGTGTGTGAGGCCAGTCAGGGGAGTGCTGGTGAAGTGAGGGTGGCCTGTCAGGGGAGTGTGGGTGTAGTGAGTGTGGCCAGTCGGGGGAGTGCAGGCGCAGTGAGTGCGGCCAGTCAGGGGAGTGCGGGTGCAGTGAGTGTGGCCAGTCAGGGGAGAGCGGGTGCAGTGAGTGCAGCCAGTCAGGGGAGTGCGGGTGCAGTGAGTGCGGCCAGTCAGGGGAGTGCGGGTGCAGTGAGTGTGGCCAGTCAGGGGAGTGCGGGTGCAGTGAGTGCGGTCATTCAGGGGAGTGCGGGTGCAGTGTGTGAGGCCAGTCAGGGGAGTGCTGGTGAAGTGAGGGTGGCCTGTCAGGGGAGTGTGGGTGTAGTGAGTGTGGCCAGTCGGGGGAGTGCGGGTGCAGTGAGTGCGGCCAGTCAGGGGAGTGCAGGTGCAGTGAGTGCGGCCAGTCAGGGGAGTGCGGGTGCAGTGAGTGTGGCCAGTCAGGGGAGAGCGGGTGCAGTGAGTGCAGCCAGTCAGGGGAGTGCGGGTGCAGTGAGTGCGGCCAGTCAGGGGAGTGCGGGTGCAGTGAGTGTGGCCAGTCAGGGCAGAGCGGGTGCAGTGAGTGCAGCCAGTCAGGGGAGTGCGGGTGCAGTGAGTGTGGCCAGTCAGGGGAGTGCAGGTGCAGTGAGTGCGGCCAGTCAGGGGAGTGCGGGTGCAGTGAGTGTGGCCAGTCAGGGGAGTGCGGGTGCAGTGAGTGCAGCCAGTCAGGGGAGTGCGGGTGCAGTGAGTGTGGCCAGTCAGAGGAGTGCAGGTGCAGTGACTGTGGCCAGTCAGGGGAGTGCGGGTGCAGTGAGTGTGGCCAGTCAGGGGAGAGGGGGTGCAGTGAGTGTAGCCAGTCAGGGGAGAGGGGGTGCAGTGAGTGTAGCCAGTCAGGGGAGAGGCGGTGCAGTGAGTGTAGCCAGTCAGGGGAGTGCGGGGGCAGTGAGTGCGGCCAGTCAGGGGAGTGCGGGTGCAGTGAGTGCGGCCAGTCAGGGGAGCGTGGGTGCAGTGAGTGCGGTCAGTCAGGGGAGTGCGGGGGCAGTGAGTGTGGCCAGTCAGGGGAGTGTGGGTGCAGTGAGTGCGGTCAGTCAGGGGAGTGCGGGGCAGTGAGTGCAGCCAGTCAGGGGAGTGCGGGTGCAGTGACACTGGCCAGTCAGGGGAGAGCGGGTGCAGTGACTGCGGCCAGTCAGGGGAGCGTGGGTGCAGTGAGTGCGGTCAGTCAGGGGAGTGCGGGGGCAGTGAGTGTGGCCAGTCAGGGGAGTGTGGGTGCAGTGAGTGCGGCCAGTCAGGGGAGTGCGGGTGCAGTGAGTGTGGCCAGTCAGGGGAGAGCGTGTGCAGTGAGTGCAGCCAGTCAGGGGAGTGCGGGTGCAGTGTGTGAGGCCAGTCAGGGGAGTGCTGGTGAAGTGAGGGTGGCCTGTCAGGGGAGTGCGGGTGCAGTGAGTGCGGTCATTCAGGGGAGTGCGGGTGCAGTGTGTGAGGCCAGTCAGGGGAGTGTTGGTGAAGTGAGGGTGGCCTGTCAGGGGAGTGTGGGTGTAGTGAGTGTGGCCAGTCGGGGGAGTGCAGGTGCAGTGAGTGCGGCCAGTCAGGGGAGTGCAGATGCAGTGAGTGCGGCCAGTCAGGGGTGTGCGGGTGCAGTGCGTGTGGCCAGTCAGGGGAGTGTGGGTGCCGTGAGTGCGGCCAGTCAGGGGAGTGCAGTTGCAGTGAGTGCGGCCAGTCAGGGGAGTGCGGGTGCAATGAGTGCGGTCAGTCAGGGGAGTGTGGGTGCAGTGTGTGAGGCCAGTCAGGGGAGTGCGGGTGCAGTGAGTGAGGCCAGTCAGGGGAGTGTGGGTGCAGTGTGTCAGGCCAGTCAGGGGAGTGCGGGTGCAGTGAGTGAGGCCAGTCAGGGGAGTGCGGGTGCAGTGTGTGAGGCCAGTCAGGGGAGTGCGGGTGCAGTGCGTGTGGCCAGTCAGGGGAGTGTCTTTGCAATGAGTGTGGCCAGTCAGGGGAGTGTCTTTGCAATGAGTGCGGCCAGTCAGTGGAGAGCGGGTGCAGTGAGTGTGGCCAGTCAGGGGAGTGTGGGTGCAGTGAGTGTGGCCAGTCAGGGGAGTGCGGGCGCAGTGAGTGCGGCCAGTCAGGGGAGTGCGTGTGCAGTGAGTGTGGCCAGTCAGGGGAGTGTGGGCGCAGTGAGTGCGGCCAGTCAGGGGAGTGTGCGTGCAGTGAGTGTGGCCAGTCAGGGGAGAGCTGATCCAGTGAGTGAGGCCAGTCAGGGGAGTGCGGGTGCAGTGAGTGTGGCCAGTCAGGGGAGAGCTGATCCAGTGAGTGTGGCCAGTCAGGGGAGTGCGGGTGCAGTGAGTGTGGCCAGTCGGGGGAGTGCGGGTGCAGTGAGTGTGGCCAGTCGGGGGAGTGCGGGTGCAGTGAGTGTGGCCAGTCAGGGGAGTGTGGGTGCAGTGAGTGTGGCCAGTCAGGGGAGTGCGGGTGCAGTGGCTGCGGCCAGTTAGGGGAGCGTGGGTGCAGTGAGTGCGGTCAGTCAGGGGAGTGCGGGGGCAGTGAGTGCAGCCAGTCAGGGGAGTGCGGGTGCAGTGACTCTGGCCAGTCAGGGGAGAGCGGGTGCAGTGACTGCGGCCAGTCAGGGGAGCGTGGGTGCAGTGAGTGCGGTCAGTCAGGGGAGTGCGGGGGCAGTGAGTGTGGCCAGTCAGGGGAGTGTGGGTGCAGTGAGTGCGGTCAGTCAGGGGAGTGCGGGGGCAGTGAGTGCAGCCAGTCAGGGGAGTGCGGGTGCAGTGACTCTGGCCAGTCAGGGGAGAGCGGGTGCAGTGACTGCGGCCAGTCAGGGGAGCGTGGGTGCAGTGAGTGCGGTCAGTCAGGGGAGTGCGGGGGCAGTGAGTGTGGCCAGTCAGGGGAGTGCAGGTGCAGTGAGTGTGGCCAGTCAGGGGAGTGCGGTGAGTGCGGCCAGTCAGGGGAGTGCGGGTGCAGTGAGTGTGACCAGTCAGGGGAGTGCAGGTGCAGTGAGTGCGGCCAGTCAGGGGAGTGCGGTGAGTGCGGCCAGTCAGGGGAGTGCGGGTGCAGTGAGTGCGGTCAGTCAGGGGAGTGCGGGTGCAGTGAGTGCGGTCAGTCAGGGGAGTGCGGGGGCAGTGAGTGTGGCCAGTCAGGGGAGTGCAGGTGCAGTGAGTGTGGCCAGTCAGGGGAGTGCGGTGAGTGCGGCCAGTCAGGGGAGTGCGGGTGCAGTGAGTGCGGCCAGTCAGAGGAGTGCGGGTGCAGGGAGTGCGGTCAGTCAGGGGAGTGCGGGTGCAGTGAGTGTGGCCAGTCAGGGGAGTGCGGGTGCAGTGAGTGTGGCCAGTCAGGGGAGAGGGGGTGCAGTGAGTGTAGCCAGTCAGGGGAGAGGGGGTGCAGTGAGTGTAGCCAGTCAGGGGAGTGCGGGTGCAGTGAGTGTGGCCAGTCAGGGGAGAGGGGGTGCAGTGAGTGCGGCCAGTCAGGGGAGTGCGGGTGCAGTGAGTGTGGCCAGTCAGGGGAGTGCGGGTGCAGTGAGTGTGGCCAGTCAGGGGAGTGCGGGTGCAGTGAGTGTGGCCAGTCCGGGGAGAGCGGGTGCAGTGAGTGCAGCCAGTCAGGGGAGTGCGGGTGCAGTGAGTGCGGTCAGTCAGGGGAGTGCGGGTGCAGTGTGTGAGGCCAGTCAGGGGAGTGTTGGTGAAGTGAGGGTGGCCTGTCAGGGGAGTGTGGGTGTAGTGAGTGTGGCCAGTCGGGGGAGTGCAGGTGCAGTGAGTGCGGCCAGTCAGGGGAGTGCAGGTGCAGTGAGGGCGGCCAGTCAGGGGAGTGCGCGTGCAGTGAGTGTGGCCAGTCAGGGGAGTGTGGGTGCAGTGTGTGAGGTCAGTCAGGGGAGTGTGGGTGCAGTGTGTGAGGCCAGTCATGGGAGTGCGGGTGCAGTGCGTGTGGCCAGTCAGGGGAGTGTCTTTGCAATGAGTGCGGCCAGTCAGTGGAGTGCGGGTGCAGTGAGTGTGGCCAGTCAGTGGAGTGCGGGTGCAGTGAGTGTGGCCAGTCAGGGGAGTGCGGGCGCAGTGAGTGTGGCCAGTCAGGGGAGTGTGGGCGCAGTGAGTGCGGCCAGTCAGGGGAGTGTGGGTGCAGTGAGTGTGGCCAGTCAGGGGAGAGCTGATCCAGTGAGTGAGGCCAGTCAGGGGAGTGCGGGTGC
Source organism: Mustelus asterias (assembly GCF_964213995.1). Taxonomy (NCBI): domain Eukaryota; kingdom Metazoa; phylum Chordata; class Chondrichthyes; order Carcharhiniformes; family Triakidae; genus Mustelus; species Mustelus asterias. The sequence goes on from NW_027590200.1 coordinate 475,351, forward strand.
AGTGAGTGTGGCCAGTCAGGGGAGTGCGGGTGCAGTGAGGGTGGCCTGTCAGGGGAGTGTGTTTGCAGTGAGTGTGGCCAGTCAGGGGAGTGCGGGTGCAGTGAGTGTGGCCAATCAGGGGAGTGCGGGGGCAGTGAGTGCAGCCAGTCAGGGGAGTGCGGGTGCAGTGAGTGCGGTCAGTCAGGGGAGTGCGGGGGCAGTCAGTCCGGCCAGTCAGGGGAGTGCTGGTGCAGTGAGTGTGGCCATTCAGGGGACTGAGGGGGCAGAGACTGTGGCCAGTCAGGGGAGTGCAGGTGCAATGACTGTGGCCAGTCAGGGGAGTGTGGGTGCAGTGAGTGTGGGTGCAGTGAGAGCGGGTGCAGTGAGTGTGGGTGCAGTGAGGGCGGGTGCAGTGAGTGTGAGTGCAGTGAGTGTGGGTGCAGTGAGGGCGGGTGCAGTGAGTGTGGGTGCAGTGAGAGCGGGTGCAGTGAGTGTGGGTGCAGTGAGTGTGGGTGCAGTGAGTGCGGCCAGTCAGGGGAGTGTGGGTGCAGTGAGTGCGGCCAGTCAGGGGAGTGCAGGTGCAGTGAGTGCGGCCAGTCAGGGGTGTGCGGGTGCAGTGCGTGCGGTCAGTCAGGGGAGTGCGGGTGCAGTGAGTGCGGCCAGTCAGTGGAGTGCGGGTGCAGTGCGTGTGGCCAGTCAGGGGAGTGCGGGTGCAATGAGTGCGGTCAGTCAGGGGAATGTGGGTGCAGTGCGTGTGGTCAGTCAGGGGAGTGCGGGTGCAGTGAGTGTGGTCAGTCAGGGGAGTGTGGGTGCAGTGCGTGTGGCCAGTCAGGGGAGTGCGGGTGCAGTGAGTGTGGTCAGTCAGGGGAGTGTGGGTGCAGTGCGTGTGGCCAGTCAGGGGAGTGCGGGTGCAGTGCGTGTGGCCAGTCAGGGGAGTGTCTTTGCAATGAGTGCGGCCAGTCAGTGGAGTGCGGGTGCAGTGAGTGTGGCCAGTCAGGGGAGTGCGTGTGCAGTGAGTGTGGCCAGTCAGGGGAGTGTGGGCGCAGTGAGTGCGGCCAGTCAGGGGAGTGCGTGTGCAGTGAGTGTGGCCAGTCAGGGGAGTGTGGGCGCAGTGAGTGCGGCCAGTCAGGGGAGTGTGGGTGCAGTGAGTGTGGCCAGTCGGGGGAGAGCTGATCCAGTGAGTGAGGCCAGTCAGGGGAGTGCGGGTGCAGTGAGTGTGGCCAGTCAGGGGAGAGCTGATCCAGTGAGTGTGGCCAGTCAGTGGAGTGCGGGTGCAGTGAGTGTGGCCAGTCAGGGGAGTGCGGGTGCAGTGAGTGTGGCCAGTCGGGGGAGTGCGGGTGCAGTGAGTGTGGCCAGTCAGGGGAGTGCGGGGGCAGTGAGTGCAGCCAGTCAGGGGAGTGCGGGTGCAGTGACTCTGGCCAGTCAGGGGAGAGCGGGTGCAGTGACTGCGGCCAGTCAGGGGAGCGTGGGTGCAGTGAGTGCGGTCAGTCAGGGGAGTGCAGGTGCAGTGAGTGTGGCCAGTCAGGGGAGTGCGGTGAGTGCGGCCAGTCAGGGGAGTGCGGGTGCAGTGAGTGCGGCCAGTCAGAGGAGTGCGGGTGCAGTGAGTGTGGCCAGTCAGGGGAGAGGGGGTGCAGTGAGTGTAGCCAGTCAGGGGAGAGGGGGTGCAGTGAGTGTAGCCAGTCAGGGGAGTGCGGGTGCAGTGAGTGTGGCCAGTCAGGGGAGAGGGGGTGCAGTGAGTGCGGCCAGTCAGGGGAGTGCGGGTGCAGTGAGTGTGGCCAGTCAGGGGAGGGCGGGTGCAGTGAGTGTGGCTAGTCAGGGGAGTGCGGGGGCAGTGAGTGCTGCCAGTCAGGGGAGTGCGGGTGCAGTGAGTGTGGCCAGTCAGGGGAGTGCGGGTGCAGTGAGTGTGGCCAGTCAGGGGAGAGCGGGTGCAGTGAGTGCAGCCAGTCTGGGGAGTGCGGGTGCAGTGAGTGCGGCCAGTCAGGGGAGTGCGGGTGCAGTGAGTGCGGTCAGTCAGGGGAGTGCGGGTGCAGTGTGTGAGGCCAGTCAGGGGAGTGTTGGTGAAGTGAGGGTGGCCTGTCAGGGGAGTGCGGGTGCAGTGCGTGTGGCCAGTCAGGGGAGTGTGGGTGCAGTGAGTGTGGCCAGTCAGGGGTGTGCGGGCGCAGTGAGTGTGGCCAGTCAGGGGAGTGCGGGTGCAGTGAGTGTGGCCAGTCAGTGGAGTGCGGGTGCAGTGAGTGCGGCCAGTCAGGGGAGTGCGGGTGCAGTGAGTGTGGCCAGTCAGGGGAGTGTGGGCGCAGTGAGTGCGGCCAGTCAGGGGAGTGTGGGTGCAGTGAGTGTGGCCAGTCAGGGGAGAGCTGATCCAGTGAGTGAGGCCAGTCAGGGGAGTGTGTTTGCAGTGAGTGCGGTCAGTCAGGGGAGTGTGGGTGCAGTGAGTGCGGCCAGTCAGGGGAGTGCGGGTGCAGTGAGTGTGGCCAATCAGGGGAGTGCGGGGGCAGTGAGTGCAGCCAGTCAGGGGAGTGCGGGTGCACTGAGTGCGGTCAGTCAGGGGAGTGCGGGGGCAGTCAGTCCGGCCAGTCAGGGGAGTGCTGGTGCAGTGAGTGTGGCCATTCAGGGGACTGAGGGGGCAGAGACTGTGGCCAGTCAGGGGAGTGCAGGTGCAATGACTGTGGCCAGTCAGGGGAGTGTGGGTGCAGTGAGTGTGGGTGCAGTGAGAGCGGGTGCAGTGAGTGTGGGTGCAGTGAGGGCGGGGGTGCAGTGAGTGTGAGTGCAGTGAGTGTGGGTGCAGTGAGGGCGGGTGCAGTGAGTGTGGGTGCAGTGAGAGTGGGTGCAGTGAGTGTGGGTGCAGTGAGTGCAGCCAGTCAGGGGAGTGCAGGTGCAGTGAGTGCGGCCAGTCAGGGGAGTGTGGGTGCAGTGAGTGCGGCCAGTCAGGGGAGTGCAGGTGCAGTGAGTGCGGCCAGTCAGGGGAGTGCGGGTGCAGTGCGTGTGGCCAGTCAGGGGAGTGTCTTTGCAATGAGTGTGGCCAGTCAGGGGAGTGTCTTTGCAATGAGTGCGGCCAGTCAGTGGAGTGCGGGTGCAGTGAGTGTGGCCAGTCAGGGGAGTGTCTTTGCAATGAGTGTGGCCAGTCAGGGGAGTGTCTTTGCAATGAGTGCGGCCAGTCAGTGGAGTGCGGGTGCAGTGAGTGTGGCCAGTCAGGGGAGCGGGTGCAGTGAGTGTGGCCAGTCAGGGGAGCGGGTGCAGTGAGTGTGGCCAGTCAGGGGAGAGCTGATCCAGTGAGTGTGGCCAGTCAGGGGAGTGCGGGTGCAGTGAGTGTGGCCAGTCAGGGGAGAGCGGGTGCAGTGAGTGTGGCCAGTCAGGGGAGTGCGGGCGCAGTGAGTGCGGCCAGTCAGGGGAGTGTGGGCGCAGTGAGTGCGGCCAGTCAGGGGAGTGTGGGTGCAGTGAGTGTGGCCAGTCAGGGGAGAGCTGATCCAGTGAGTGAGGCCAGTCAGGGGAGTGCGGGTGCAGTGAGTGTGGCCAGTCAGGGGAGAGCTGATCCAGTGAGTGTGGCCAGTCAGGGGAGTGCGGGTGCAGTGAGTGTGGCCAGTCGGGGGAGTGCGGGTGCAGTGAGTGTGGCCAGTCAGGGGAGTGTGGGTGCAGTGAGTGTGGCCAGTCAGGGGAGTGTGGGTGCAGTGAGTGTGGCCAGTCAGGGGAGTGCGGGTGCAGTGACTGCGGCCAGTTAGGGGAGCGTGGGTGCAGTGAGTGTGGCCAGTCAGGGGAGTGCGGGTGCAGTGACTGTGGCCAGTCAGGGGAGTGTGGGTGCAGTGAGTGTGGCCAGTCAGGGGAGTGCGGGTGCAGTGACTGCGGCCAGTTAGGGGAGCGTGGGTGCAGTGAGTGCGGTCAGTCAGGGGAGTGCGGGGGCAGTGAGTGCAGCCAGTCAGGGGAGTGTGGGCGCAGTGAGTGCGGCCAGTCAGGGGAGTGTGGGTGCAGTGAGTGTGGCCAGTCAGGGGAGAGCTGATCCAGTGAGTGAGGCCAGTCAGGGGAGTGTGTTTGCAGTGAGTGCGGTCAGTCAGGGGAGTGTGGGTGCAGTGAGTGCGGCCAGTCAGGGGAGTGCGGGTGCAGTGAGTGTGGCCAATCAGGGGAGTGCGGGGGCAGTGAGTGCAGCCAGTCAGGGGAGTGCGGATGCAGTGAGTGCGGTCAGTCAGGGGAGTGCGGGGGCAGTCAGTCCGGCCAGTCAGGGGAGTGCTGGTGCAGTGAGTGTGGCCATTCAGGGGACTGAGGGGGCAGAGACTGTGGCCAGTCAGGGGAGTGCAGGTGCAATGACTGTGGCCAGTCAGGGGAGTGTGGGTGCAGTGAGTGTGGGTGCAGTGAGAGCGGGTGCAGTGAGTGTGGGTGCAGTGAGGGCGGGTGCAGTGAGTGTGAGTGCAGTGAGTGTGGGTGCAGTGAGGGCGGGTGCAGTGAGTGTGGGTGCAGTGAGAGCGGGTGCAGTGAGTGTGGGTGCAGTGAGTGTGGGTGCAGTGAGTGCGGCCAGTCAGGGGATTGTGGGTGCAGTGAGTGCGGCCAGTCAGGGGAGTGCGGGTGCAGTGAGTGCGGCCAGTCAGGGGTGTGCGGGTGCAGTGCGTGCGGTCAGTCAGGGGAGTGCGGGTGCAGTGAGTGCGGCCAGTCAGTGGAGTGCGGGTGCAGTGCGTGTGGCCAGTCAGGGGAGTGCGGGTGCAATGAGTGCGGTCAGTCAGGGGAGTGTGGGTGCAGTGAGTGTGGCCAGTCAGGGGAGTGCGGGTGCAATGAGTGCAGCCAGTCAGGGGAGTGCGGGGGCAGTGAGTGTAGCCAGTCAGGGGAGAGGGGGTGCAGTGAGTGTAGCCAGTCAGGGGAGTGCGGGTGCAGTGAGTGCGGCCAGTCAGGGGAGTGCGGGTGCAGTGAGTGTGGCCAGTCAGGGGAGGGCGGGTGCAGTGAGTGTGGCCAGTCAGGGGAGAGCGGGTGCAGTGAGTGTGGCTAGTCAGGGGAGTGCGGGTGCAGTGAGTGTGGCCAGTCAGGGGAGAGCGGGTGCAGTGAGTGCAGCCAGTCTGGGGAGTGCGGGTGCAGTGAGTGCGGCCAGTCAGGGGAGTGCGGGTGCAGTGAGTGCGGTCAGTCAGGGGAGTGCGGGTGCAGTGTGTGAGGCCAGTCAGGGGAGTGTTGGTGAAGTGAGGGTGGCCTGTCAGGGGAGTGCGGGTGCAGTGCGTGTGGCCAATCAGGGGAGTGCGGGTGCAGTGTGTGTGGCCAGTCAGTGGAGTGCGGGTGCAGTGAGTGTGACCAGTCTGGGGAGTGCGGGTGCAGTGAGTGCGGCCAGTCAGGGGTGTGCGGGCGCAGTGAGTGTGGCCAGTCAGGGGAGTGCGGGTGCAGTGAGTGTGGCCAGTCAGGGGAGTGTGGGCGCAGTGAGTGCGGCCAGTCAGGGGAGTGTGGGTGCAGTGAGTGTGGCCAGTCAGGGGAGAGCTGATCCAGTGAGTGAGGCCAGTCAGTGGAGTGTGGGTGCAGTGAGTGTAGCCAGTCAGGGGAGTGCGGGTGCAGTGAGTGCGGTCAGTCAGGGGAGTGTGGGTGCAGTGAGTGCGGCCAGTCAGGGGAGTGCGGGGGCAGTGAGTGCAGCCAGTCAGGGGAGTGTGGGTGCAGTGACTGTGGCCAATCAGGGGAGTGCGGGGGCAGTGAGTGCAGCCAGTCAGGGGAGTGTGGGTGCAGTGAGTGTGGCCAGTCAGGGGAGAGCTGATCCAGTGAGTGAGGCCAGTCAGGGGAGTGCGGGTGCAGTGAGTGTGGCCAGTCAGGGGAGTGCGGGTGCAGTGAGGGTGGCCTGTCAGGGGAGTGTGTTTGCAGTGAGTGTGGCCAGTCAGGGGAGTGCGGGTGCAGTGAGTGTGGCCAATCAGGGGAGTGCGGGGGCAGTGAGTGCAGCCAGTCAGGGGAGTGCGGGTGCAGTGAGTGCAGCCAGTCAGGGGAGTGCGGGTGCAGTGAGTGTGGCCAATCAGGGGAGTGCGGGTGCAGTGAGTGCGGTCAGTCAGGGGAGTGCGGGGGCAGTCAGTCCGGCCAGTCAGGGGAGTGCTGGTGCAGTGAGTGTGGCCATTCAGGGGACTGAGGGGGCAGAGACTGTGGCCAGTCAGGGGAGTGCAGGTGCAATGACTGTGGCCAGTCAGGGGAGTGTGGGTGCAGTGAGTGTGGGTGCAGTGAGAGCGGGTGCAGTGAGTGTGGGTGCAGTGAGGGCGGGTGCAGTGAGTGTGAGTGCAGTGAGTGTGGGTGCAGTGAGGGCGGGTGCAGTGAGTGTGGGTGCAGTGAGAGCGGGTGCAGTGAGTGTGGGTGCAGTGAGTGTGGGTGCAGTGAGTGCGGCCAGTCAGGGGATTGTGGGTGCAGTGAGTGCGGCCAGTCAGGGGAGTGCGGGTGCAGTGAGTGCGGCCAGTCAGGGGTGTGCGGGTGCAGTGCGTGCGGTCAGTCAGGGGAGTGCGGGTGCAGTGAGTGCGGCCAGTCAGTGGAGTGCGGGTGCAGTGCGTGTGGCCAGTCAGGGGAGTGCGGGTGCAATGAGTGCGGTCAGTCAGGGGAGTGTGGGTGCAGTGAGTGTGGCCAGTCAGGGGAGTGTGGGTGCAGTGAGTGTGGCCAGTCAGGGGAGTGCGGGTGCAATGAGTGCAGCCAGTCAGGGGAGTGCGGGGGCAGTGAGTGTAGCCAGTCAGGGGAGAGGGGGTGCAGTGAGTGTAGCCAGTCAGGGGAGTGCGGGTGCAGTGAGTGCGGCCAGTCAGGGGAGTGCGGGTGCAGTGAGTGTGGCCAGTCAGGGGAGGGCGGGTGCAGTGAGTGTGGCCAGTCAGGGGAGAGCGGGTGCAGTGAGTGTGGCTAGTCAGGGGAGTGCGGGTGCAGTGAGTGTGGCCAGTCAGGGGAGAGCGGGTGCAGTGAGTGCAGCCAGTCTGGGGAGTGCGGGTGCAGTGAGTGCGGCCAGTCAGGGGAGTGCGGGTGCAGTGAGTGCGGTCAGTCAGGGGAGTGCGGGTGCAGTGTGTGAGGCCAGTCAGGGGAGTGTTGGTGAAGTGAGGGTGGCCTGTCAGGGGAGTGCGGGTGCAGTGCGTGTGGCCAGTCAGGGGAGTGTGGGTGCAGTGAGTGTGGCCAATCAGGGGAGTGCGGGTGCAGTGTGTGTGGCCAGTCAGTGGAGTGCGGGTGCAGTGAGTGTGACCAGTCTGGGGAGTGCGGGTGCAGTGAGTGTGGCCAGTCAGGGGAGTGCGGGCGCAGTGAGTGCGGCCAGTCAGGGGAGTGCGTGTGCAGTGAGTGTGGCCAGTCAGGGGAGTGTGGGCGCAGTGAGTGCGGCCAGTCAGGGGAGTGTGCGTGCAGTGAGTGTGGCCAGTCAGGGGAGAGCTGATCCAGTGAGTGAGGCCAGTCAGGGGAGTGCGGGTGCAGTGAGTGTGGCCAGTCAGGGGAGAGCTGATCCAGTGAGTGTGGCCAGTCAGGGGAGTGCGGGTGCAGTGAGTGTGGCCAGTCGGGGGAGTGCGGGTGCAGTGAGTGTGGCCAGTCGGGGGAGTGCGGGTGCAGTGAGTGTGGCCAGTCAGGGGAGTGTGGGTGCAGTGAGTGTGGCCAGTCAGGGGAGTGCGGGTGCAGTGGCTGCGGCCAGTTAGGGGAGCGTGGGTGCAGTGAGTGCGGTCAGTCAGGGGAGTGCGGGGGCAGTGAGTGCAGCCAGTCAGGGGAGTGCGGGTGCAGTGACTCTGGCCAGTCAGGGGAGAGCGGGTGCAGTGACTGCGGCCAGTCAGGGGAGCGTGGGTGCAGTGAGTGCGGTCAGTCAGGGGAGTGCGGGGGCAGTGAGTGTGGCCAGTCAGGGGAGTGTGGGTGCAGTGAGTGCGGTCAGTCAGGGGAGTGCGGGGGCAGTGAGTGCAGCCAGTCAGGGGAGTGCGGGTGCAGTGACTCTGGCCAGTCAGGGGAGAGCGGGTGCAGTGACTGCGGCCAGTCAGGGGAGCGTGGGTGCAGTGAGTGCGGTCAGTCAGGGGAGTGCGGGGGCAGTGAGTGTGGCCAGTCAGGGGAGTGCAGGTGCAGTGAGTGTGGCCAGTCAGGGGAGTGCGGTGAGTGCGGCCAGTCAGGGGAGTGCGGGTGCAGTGAGTGTGACCAGTCAGGGGAGTGCAGGTGCAGTGAGTGCGGCCAGTCAGGGGAGTGCGGTGAGTGCGGCCAGTCAGGGGAGTGCGGGTGCAGTGAGTGCGGTCAGTCAGGGGAGTGCGGGTGCAGTGAGTGCGGTCAGTCAGGGGAGTGCGGGGGCAGTGAGTGTGGCCAGTCAGGGGAGTGCAGGTGCAGTGAGTGTGGCCAGTCAGGGGAGTGCGGTGAGTGCGGCCAGTCAGGGGAGTGCGGGTGCAGTGAGTGCGGCCAGTCAGAGGAGTGCGGGTGCAGGGAGTGCGGTCAGTCAGGGGAGTGCGGGTGCAGTGAGTGTGGCCAGTCAGGGGAGTGCGGGTGCAGTGAGTGTGGCCAGTCAGGGGAGAGGGGGTGCAGTGAGTGTAGCCAGTCAGGGGAGAGGGGGTGCAGTGAGTGTAGCCAGTCAGGGGAGTGCGGGTGCAGTGAGTGTGGCCAGTCAGGGGAGAGGGGGTGCAGTGAGTGCGGCCAGTCAGGGGAGTGCGGGTGCAGTGAGTGTGGCCAGTCAGGGGAGTGCGGGTGCAGTGAGTGTGGCCAGTCAGGGGAGTGCGGGTGCAGTGAGTGTGGCCAGTCCGGGGAGAGCGGGTGCAGTGAGTGCAGCCAGTCAGGGGAGTGCGGGTGCAGTGAGTGCGGTCAGTCAGGGGAGTGCGGGTGCAGTGTGTGAGGCCAGTCAGGGGAGTGTTGGTGAAGTGAGGGTGGCCTGTCAGGGGAGTGTGGGTGTAGTGAGTGTGGCCAGTCGGGGGAGTGCAGGTGCAGTGAGTGCGGCCAGTCAGGGGAGTGCAGGTGCAGTGAGGGCGGCCAGTCAGGGGAGTGCGCGTGCAGTGAGTGTGGCCAGTCAGGGGAGTGTGGGTGCAGTGTGTGAGGTCAGTCAGGGGAGTGTGGGTGCAGTGTGTGAGGCCAGTCATGGGAGTGCGGGTGCAGTGCGTGTGGCCAGTCAGGGGAGTGTCTTTGCAATGAGTGCGGCCAGTCAGTGGAGTGCGGGTGCAGTGAGTGTGGCCAGTCAGTGGAGTGCGGGTGCAGTGAGTGTGGCCAGTCAGGGGAGTGCGGGCGCAGTGAGTGTGGCCAGTCAGGGGAGTGTGGGCGCAGTGAGTGCGGCCAGTCAGGGGAGTGTGGGTGCAGTGAGTGTGGCCAGTCAGGGGAGAGCTGATCCAGTGAGTGAGGCCAGTCAGGGGAGTGCGGGTGCAGTGAGTGTGGCCAGTCAGGGGAGTGCGGGTGCAGTGAGGGTGGCCTGTCAGGGGAGTGTGTTTGCAGTGAGTGTGGCCAGTCAGGGGAGTGCGGGTGCAGTGAGTGTGGCCAATCAGGGGAGTGCGGGGGCAGTGAGTGCAGCCAGTCAGGGGAGTGCGGGTGCAGTGAGTGCGGTCAGTCAGGGGAGTGCGGGGGCAGTCAGTCCGGCCAGTCAGGGGAGTGCTGGTGCAGTGAGTGTGGCCATTCAGGGGACTGAGGGGGCAGAGACTGTGGCCAGTCAGGGGAGTGCAGGTGCAATGACTGTGGCCAGTCAGGGGAGTGTGGGTGCAGTGAGTGTGGGTGCAGTGAGAGCGGGTGCAGTGAGTGTGGGTGCAGTGAGGGCGGGTGCAGTGAGTGTGAGTGCAGTGAGTGTGGGTGCAGTGAGGGCGGGTGCAGTGAGTGTGGGTGCAGTGAGAGCGGGTGCAGTGAGTGTGGGTGCAGTGAGTGTGGGTGCAGTGAGTGCGGCCAGTCAGGGGAGTGTGGGTGCAGTGAGTGCGGCCAGTCAGGGGAGTGCAGGTGCAGTGAGTGCGGCCAGTCAGGGGTGTGCGGGTGCAGTGCGTGCGGTCAGTCAGGGGAGTGCGGGTGCAGTGAGTGCGGCCAGTCAGTGGAGTGCGGGTGCAGTGCGTGTGGCCAGTCAGGGGAGTGCGGGTGCAATGAGTGCGGTCAGTCAGGGGAATGTGGGTGCAGTGCGTGTGGTCAGTCAGGGGAGTGCGGGTGCAATGAGTGCGGTCAGTCAGGGGAGTGTGGGTGCAGTGCGTGTGGCCAGTCAGGGGAGTGCGGGTGCAGTGAGTGTGGTCAGTCAGGGGAGTGTGGGTGCAGTGCGTGTGGCCAGTCAGGGGAGTGCGGGTGCAGTGCGTGTGGCCAGTCAGGGGAGTGTCTTTGCAATGAGTGCGGCCAGTCAGTGGAGTGCGGGTGCAGTGAGTGTGGCCAGTCAGGGGAGTGCGTGTGCAGTGAGTGTGGCCAGTCAGGGGAGTGTGGGCGCAGTGAGTGCGGCCAGTCAGGGGAGTGCGTGTGCAGTGAGTGTGGCCAGTCAGGGGAGTGTGGGCGCAGTGAGTGCGGCCAGTCAGGGGAGTGTGGGTGCAGTGAGTGTGGCCAGTCGGGGGAGAGCTGATCCAGTGAGTGAGGCCAGTCAGGGGAGTGCGGGTGCAGTGAGTGTGGCCAGTCAGGGGAGAGCTGATCCAGTGAGTGTGGCCAGTCAGTGGAGTGCGGGTGCAGTGAGTGTGGCCAGTCAGGGGAGTGCGGGTGCAGTGAGTGTGGCCAGTCGGGGGAGTGCGGGTGCAGTGAGTGTGGCCAGTCAGGGGAGTGCGGGGGCAGTGAGTGCAGCCAGTCAGGGGAGTGCGGGTGCAGTGACTCTGGCCAGTCAGGGGAGAGCGGGTGCAGTGACTGCGGCCAGTCAGGGGAGCGTGGGTGCAGTGAGTGCGGTCAGTCAGGGGAGTGCAGGTGCAGTGAGTGTGGCCAGTCAGGGGAGTGCGGTGAGTGCGGCCAGTCAGGGGAGTGCGGGTGCAGTGAGTGCGGCCAGTCAGAGGAGTGCGGGTGCAGTGAGTGTGGCCAGTCAGGGGAGAGGGGGTGCAGTGAGTGTAGCCAGTCAGGGGAGAGGGGGTGCAGTGAGTGTAGCCAGTCAGGGGAGTGCGGGTGCAGTGAGTGTGGCCAGTCAGGGGAGAGGGGGTGCAGTGAGTGCGGCCAGTCAGGGGAGTGCGGGTGCAGTGAGTGTGGCCAGTCAGGGGAGGGCGGGTGCAGTGAGTGTGGCTAGTCAGGGGAGTGCGGGGGCAGTGAGTGCTGCCAGTCAGGGGAGTGCGGGTGCAGTGAGTGTGGCCAGTCAGGGGAGTGCGGGTGCAGTGAGTGTGGCCAGTCAGGGGAGAGCGGGTGCAGTGAGTGCAGCCAGTCTGGGGAGTGCGGGTGCAGTGAGTGCGGCCAGTCAGGGGAGTGCGGGTGCAGTGAGTGCGGTCAGTCAGGGGAGTGCGGGTGCAGTGTGTGAGGCCAGTCAGGGGAGTGTTGGTGAAGTGAGGGTGGCCTGTCAGGGGAGTGCGGGTGCAGTGCGTGTGGCCAGTCAGGGGAGTGTGGGTGCAGTGAGTGTGGCCAGTCAGGGGTGTGCGGGCGCAGTGAGTGTGGCCAGTCAGGGGAGTGCGGGTGCAGTGAGTGTGGCCAGTCAGTGGAGTGCGGGTGCAGTGAGTGCGGCCAGTCAGGGGAGTGCGGGTGCAGTGAGTGTGGCCAGTCAGGGGAGTGTGGGCGCAGTGAGTGCGGCCAGTGAGGGGAGTGTGGGTGCAGTGAGTGTGGCCAGTCAGGGGAGAGCTGATCCAGTGAGTGAGGCCAGTCAGGGGAGTGTGTTTGCAGTGAGTGCGGTCAGTCAGTGGAGTGCGGGTGCAGTGAGTGCGGCCAGTCAGGGGAGTGCGGGTGCAGTGAGTGTGGCCAGTCAGGGGAGTGTGGGCGCAGTGAGTGCGGCCAGTCAGGGGAGTGTGGGTGCAGTGAGTGTGGCCAGTCAGGGGAGAGCTGATCCAGTGAGTGAGGCCAGTCAGGGGAGTGTGTTTGCAGTGAGTGCGGTCAGTCAGGGGAGTGTGGGTGCAGTGAGTGCGGCCAGTCAGGGGAGTGCGGGTGCAGTGAGTGTGGCCAATCAGGGGAGTGCGGGGGCAGTGAGTGCAGCCAGTCAGGGGAGTGCGGGTGCACTGAGTGCGGTCAGTCAGGGGAGTGCGGGGGCAGTCAGTCCGGCCAGTCAGGGGAGTGCTGGTGCAGTGAGTGTGGCCATTCAGGGGACTGAGGGGGCAGAGACTGTGGCCAGTCAGGGGAGTGCAGGTGCAATGACTGTGGCCAGTCAGGGGAGTGTGGGTGCAGTGAGTGTGGGTGCAGTGAGAGCGGGTGCAGTGAGTGTGGGTGCAGTGAGGGCGGGGGTGCAGTGAGTGTGAGTGCAGTGAGTGTGGGTGCAGTGAGGGCGGGTGCAGTGAGTGTGGGTGCAGTGAGAGTGGGTGCAGTGAGTGTGGGTGCAGTGAGTGCAGCCAGTCAGGGGAGTGCAGGTGCAGTGAGTGCGGCCAGTCAGGGGAGTGTGGGTGCAGTGAGTGCGGCCAGTCAGGGGAGTGCAGGTGCAGTGAGTGCGGCCAGTCAGGGGTGTGCGGGTGCAGTGCGTGTGGCCAGTCAGGGGAGTGCGGGTGCAATGAGTGCGGTCAGTCAGGGGAGTGTGGGTGCAGTGTGTGAGGCCAGTCAGGGGAGTGCGGGTGCAGTGCGTGTGGCCAGTCAGGGGAGTGTCTTTGCAATGAGTGTGGCCAGTCAGGGGAGTGTCTTTGCAATGAGTGCGGCCAGTCAGTGGAGTGCGGGTGCAGTGAGTGTGGCCAGTCAGGGGAGTGTCTTTGCAATGAGTGTGGCCAGTCAGGGGAGTGTCTTTGCAATGAGTGCGGCCAGTCAGTGGAGTGCGGGTGCAGTGAGTGTGGCCAGTCAGGGGAGCGGGTGCAGTGAGTGTGGCCAGTCAGGGGAGCGGGTGCAGTGAGTGTGGCCAGTCAGGGGAGAGCTGATCCAGTGAGTGTGGCCAGTCAGGGGAGTGCGGGTGCAGTGAGTGTGGCCAGTCAGGGGAGAGCGGGTGCAGTGAGTGTGGCCAGTCAGGGGAGTGCGGGCGCAGTGAGTGCGGCCAGTCAGGGGAGTGTGGGCGCAGTGAGTGCGGCCAGTCAGGGGAGTGTGGGTGCAGTGAGTGTGGCCAGTCAGGGGAGAGCTGATCCAGTGAGTGAGGCCAGTCAGGGGAGTGCGGGTGCAGTGAGTGTGGCCAGTCAGGGGAGAGCTGATCCAGTGAGTGTGGCCAGTCAGGGGAGTGCGGGTGCAGTGAGTGTGGCCAGTCGGGGGAGTGCGGGTGCAGTGAGTGTGGCCAGTCAGGGGAGTGTGGGTGCAGTGAGTGTGGCCAGTCAGGGGAGTGTGGGTGCAGTGAGTGTGGCCAGTCAGGGGAGTGCGGGTGCAGTGACTGCGGCCAGTTAGGGGAGCGTGGGTGCAGTGAGTGTGGCCAGTCAGGGGAGTGCGGGTGCAGTGACTGTGGCCAGTCAGGGGAGTGTGGGTGCAGTGAGTGTGGCCAGTCAGGGGAGTGCGGGTGCAGTGACTGCGGCCAGTTAGGGGAGCGTGGGTGCAGTGAGTGCGGTCAGTCAGGGGAGTGCGGGGGCAGTGAGTGCAGCCAGTCAGGGGAGTGTGGGCGCAGTGAGTGCGGCCAGTCAGGGGAGTGTGGGTGCAGTGAGTGTGGCCAGTCAGGGGAGAGCTGATCCAGTGAGTGAGGCCAGTCAGGGGAGTGTGTTTGCAGTGAGTGCGGTCAGTCAGGGGAGTGTGGGTGCAGTGAGTGCGGCCAGTCAGGGGAGTGCGGGTGCAGTGAGTGTGGCCAATCAGGGGAGTGCGGGGGCAGTGAGTGCAGCCAGTCAGGGGAGTGCGGATGCAGTGAGTGCGGTCAGTCAGGGGAGTGCGGGGGCAGTCAGTCCGGCCAGTCAGGGGAGTGCTGGTGCAGTGAGTGTGGCCATTCAGGGGACTGAGGGGGCAGAGACTGTGGCCAGTCAGGGGAGTGCAGGTGCAATGACTGTGGCCAGTCAGGGGAGTGTGGGTGCAGTGAGTGTGGGTGCAGTGAGAGCGGGTGCAGTGAGTGTGGGTGCAGTGAGGGCGGGTGCAGTGAGTGTGAGTGCAGTGAGTGTGGGTGCAGTGAGGGCGGGTGCAGTGAGTGTGGGTGCAGTGAGAGCGGGTGCAGTGAGTGTGGGTGCAGTGAGTGCAGCCAGTCAGGGGAGTGTGGGTGCAGTGAGTGTGGCCAGTCAGGGGAGAGCTGATCCAGTGAGTGAGGCCAGTCAGGGGAGTGCGGGTGCAGTGAGTGTGGCCAGTCAGGGGAGTGCGGGTGCAGTGAGGGTGGCCTGTCAGGGGAGTGTGTTTGCAGTGAGTGTGGCCAGTCAGGGGAGTGCGGGTGCAGTGAGTGTGGCCAATCAGGGGAGTGCGGGGGCAGTGAGTGCAGCCAGTCAGGGGAGTGCGGGTGCAGTGAGTGCGGTCAGTCAGGGGAGTGCGGGGGCAGTCAGTCCGGCCAGTCAGGGGAGTGCTGGTGCAGTGAGTGTGGCCATTCAGGGGACTGAGGGGGCAGAGACTGTGGCCAGTCAGGGGAGTGCAGGTGCAATGACTGTGGCCAGTCAGGGGAGTGTGGGTGCAGTGAGTGTGGGTGCAGTGAGAGCGGGTGCAGTGAGTGTGGGTGCAGTGAGGGCGGGTGCAGTGAGTGTGAGTGCAGTGAGTGTGGGTGCAGTGAGGGCGGGTGCAGTGAGTGTGGGTGCAGTGAGAGCGGGTGCAGTGAGTGTGGGTGCAGTGAGTGTGGGTGCAGTGAGTGCGGCCAGTCAGGGGATTGTGCGTGCAGTGAGTGCGGCCAGTCAGGGGAGTGCGGGTGCAGTGAGTGCGGCCAGTCAGGGGTGTGCGGGTGCAGTGCGTGCGGTCAGTCAGGGGAGTGCGGGTGCAGTGAGTGCGGCCAGTCAGTGGAGTGCGGGTGCAGTGCGTGTGGCCAGTCAGGGGAGTGCGGGTGCAATGAGTGCGGTCAGTCAGGGGAGTGTGGGTGCAGTGAGTGTGGCCAGTCAGGGGAGTGTGGGTGCAGTGAGTGTGGCCAGTCAGGGGAGTGCGGGTGCAATGAGTGCAGCCAGTCAGGGGAGTGCGGGGGCAGTGAGTGTAGCCAGTCAGGGGAGAGGGGGTGCAGTGAGTGTAGCCAGTCAGGGGAGTGCGGGTGCAGTGAGTGCGGCCAGTCAGGGGAGTGCGGGTGCAGTGAGTGTGGCCAGTCAGGGGAGGGCGGGTGCAGTGAGTGTGGCCAGTCAGGGGAGAGCGGGTGCAGTGAGTGTGGCTAGTCAGGGGAGTGCGGGTGCAGTGAGTGTGGCCAGTCAGGGGAGAGCGGGTGCAGTGAGTGCAGCCAGTCTGGGGAGTGCGGGTGCAGTGAGTGCGGCCAGTCAGGGGAGTGCGGGTGCAGTGAGTGCGGTCAGTCAGGGGAGTGCGGGTGCAGTGTGTGAGGCCAGTCAGGGGAGTGTTGGTGAAGTGAGGGTGGCCTGTCAGGGGAGTGCGGGTGCAGTGCGTGTGGCCAGTCAGGGGAGTGTGGGTGCAGTGAGTGTGGCCAATCAGGGGAGTGCGGGTGCAGTGTGTGTGGCCAGTCAGTGGAGTGCGGGTGCAGTGAGTGTGACCAGTCAGGGGTGTGCGGGCGCAGTGAGTGTGGCCAGTCAGGGGAGTGCGGGTGCAGTGAGTGTGGCCAGTCAGGGGTGTGCGGGCGCAGTGAGTGTGGCCAGTCAGGGGAGTGCGGGTGCAGTGAGTGTGGCCAGTCAGGGGAGTGTGGGCGCAGTGAGTGCGGCCAGTCAGGGGAGTGTGGGTGCAGTGAGTGTGGCCAGTCAGGGGAGAGCTGATCCAGTGAGTGAGGCCAGTCAGTGGAGTGTGGGTGCAGTGAGTGTAGCCAGTCAGGGGAGTGCGGGTGCAGTGAGTGCGGTCAGTCAGGGGAGTGTGGGTGCAGTGAGTGCGGCCAGTCAGGGGAGTGCGGGGGCAGTGAGTGCAGCCAGTCAGGGGAGTGTGGGTGCAGTGACTGTGGCCAATCAGGGGAGTGCGGGGGCAGTGAGTGCAGCCAGTCAGGGGAGTGTGGGTGCAGTGAGTGTGGCCAGTCAGGGGAGAGCTGATCCAGTGAGTGAGGCCAGTCAGGGGAGTGTGGGTGCAGTGAGTGTAGCCAGTCAGGGGAGTGCGGGTGCAGTGAGTGCGGTCAGTCAGGGGAGTGCGGGGGCAGTCAGTCCGGCCAGTCAGGGGAGTGCTGGTGCAGTGAGTGTGGCCATTCAGGGGACTGAGGGGGCAGAGACTGTGGCCAGTCAGGGGAGTGCAGGTGCAATGACTGTGGCCAGTCAGGGGAGTGTGGGTGCAGTGAGTGTGGGTGCAGTGAGAGCGGGTGCAGTGAGTGTGGGTGCAGTGAGGGCGGGGGTGCAGTGAGTGTGAGTGCAGTGAGTGTGGGTGCAGTGAGGGCGGGTGCAGTGAGTGTGGGTGCAGTGAGAGTGGGTGCAGTGAGTGTGGGTGCAGTGAGTGCAGCCAGTCAGGGGAGTGCAGGTGCAGTGAGTGCGGCCAGTCAGGGGAGTGTGGGTGCAGTGAGTGCGGCCAGTCAGGGGAGTGCAGGTGCAATGAGTGCGGCCAGTCAGGGGAGTGCGGGTGCAATGAGTGCGGTCAGTCAGGGGAGTGCGGGTGCAGTGTGTGAGGCCAGTCAGGGGAGTGCGGGTGCAGTGCGTGTGGCCAGTCAGGGGAGTGTCTTTGCAATGAGTGTGGCCAGTCAGGGGAGTGTCTTTGCAATGAGTGCGGCCAGTCAGTGGAGTGCGGGTGCAGTGAGTGTGGCCAGTCAGGGGAGTGCGGGTGCAGTGAGTGTGGCCAGTCAGGGGAGAGCGGGTGCAGTGAGTGTGGCCAGTCAGGGGAGTGTGGGTGCAGTGAGTGCGGCCAGTCAGGGGAGTGCGGGCGCAGTGAGTCCGGCCAGTCAGGGGAGTGCGGGTGCAGTCAGTGTGGCCAGTCAGGGGAGTGCGGGCGCAGTGAGTGCGGCCAGTCAGGGGAGAGCGTGTGCAGTGAGTGTGGCCAGTCAGGGGAGTGTGGGCGCAGTGAGTGCGGCCAGTCAGGGGAGTGTGGGTGCAGTGAGTGTGGCCAGTCAGGGGAGAGCTGATCCAGTGAGTGAGGCCAGTCAGGGGAGTGCGGGTGCAGTGAGTGTGGCCAGTCAGGGGAGAGCTGATCCAGTGAGTGTGGCCAGTCAGGGGAGTGCGGGTGCAGTGAGTGTGGCCAGTCGGGGGAGTGCGGGTGCAGTGAGTGTGGCCAGTCGGGGGAGTGCGGGTGCAGTGAGTGTGGCCAGTCAGGGGAGTGCAGGTGCAGTGACTGTGGCCAGTCAGGGGAGTGTGGGTGCAGTGAGTGTGGCCAGTCAGGGGAGTGTGGGTGCAGTGAGTGTGGCCAGTCAGGGGAGTGCGGGTGCAGTGACTGCGGCCAGTTAGGGGAGCGTGGGTGCAGTGAGTGCGGCCAGTCAGGGGAGTGCGGGGGCAGTGAGTGCAGCCAGTCAGGGGAGTGTGGGCGCAGTGAGTGCGGCCAGTCAGGGGAGTGTGGGTGCAGTGAGTGTGGCCAGTCAGGGGAGAGCTGATCCAGTGAGTGAGGCCAGTCAGGGGAGTGTGTTTGCAGTGAGTGCGGTCAGTCAGGGGAGTGCGGGGGCAGTGAGTGCAGCCAGTCAGGGGAGTGCGGGTGCAGTGAGTGTAGGTGCAGTGAGGGCGGGTGCAGTGAGTGTGAGTGCAGTGAGTGTGGGTGCAGTGAGGGCGGGTGCAGTGAGTGTGGGTGCAGTGAGAGCGGGTGCAGTGAGTGTGGGTGCAGTGAGTGTGGGTGCAGTGAGTGTGGGTGCAGTGAGTGTGGGTGCAGTGAGTGTGGGTGCAGTGAGTGCGGCCAGTCAGGGGAGTGTGGGTGCAGTGAGTGCGGCCAGTCAGGGGAGTGCAGGTGCAGTGAGTGCGGCCAGTCAGGGGTGTGCGGGTGCAGTGCGTGCGGTCAGTCAGGGGAGTGCGGGTGCAGTGAGTGCGGCCAGTCAGTGGAGTGCGGGTGCAGTGCGTGTGGCCAGTCAGGGGAGTGCGGGTGCAATGAGTGCGGTCAGTCAGGGGAGTGTGGGTGCAGTGCGTGTGGCCAGTCAGGGGAGTGCGGGTGCAATGAGTGCGGTCAGTCAGGGGAGTGCGGGTGCAATGAGTGCGGTCAGTCAGGGGAGTGTGGGTGCAGTGCGTGTGGCCAGTCAGGGGAGTGCGGGTGCAGTGAGTGTGGTCAGTCAGGGGAGTGTGGGTGCAGTGCGTGTGGCCAGTCAGGGGAGTGCGGGTGCAGTGAGTGTGGCCAGTCAGGGGAGTGTCTTTGCAATGAGTGCGGCCAGTCAGTGGAGTGCGGGTGCAGTGAGTGTGGCCAGTCAGGGGAGTGCGGGGGCAGTGAGTGCGGCCAGTCAGTGGAGTGCGGGTGCAGTGAGTGTGGCCAGTCAGGGGAGTGCGTGTGCAGTGAGTGTGGCCAGTCAGGGGAGTGTGGGTGCAGTGAGTGTGGCCAGTCAGTGGAGTGCGGGTGCAGTGAGTGTGGCCAGTCAGGGGAGTGCGGGTGCAGTGAGTGTGGCCAGTCAGGGGAGAGCGGGTGCAGTGAGTGTGGCCAGTCGGGGGAGTGCGGGTGCAGTGAGTGTGGCCAGTCAGGGGAGTGCGGGGGCAGTGAGTGTGGCCAGTCAGTGGAGTGCGGGTGCAGTGAGTGTGGCCAGTCAGGGGAGTGTGGGTGCAGTGAGTGTGGCCAGTCGGGGGAGAGCTGATCCAGTGAGTGAGGCCAGTCAGGGGAGTGCGGGTGCAGTGAGTGTGGCCAGTCAGGGGAGAGCTGATCCAGTGAGTGTGGCCAGTCAGTGGAGTGCGGGTGCAGTGAGTGTGGCCAGTCGGGGGAGTGCGGGTGCAGTGAGTGCGGCCAGTCAGGGGAGTGCGGGGGCAGTGAGTGCGGCCAGTCAGGGGAGTGTGGGTGCAGTGAGTGTAGCCAGTCAGGGGAGTTCGGGGCAGTGAGTGCAGCCAGTCAGGGGAGTGCGGGTGCAGTGACTCTGGCCAGTCAGGGGAGAGCGGGTGCAGTGACTGCGGCCAGTCAGGGGACCGTGGGTGCAGTGAGTGCGGTCAGTCAGGGGAGTGCAGGTGCAGTGAGTGTGGCCAGTCAGGGGAGTGCGGTGAGTGCGGCCAGTCAGGGGAGTGCCGGTGCAGTGAGTGCGGCCAGTCAGAGGAGTGCGGGTGCAGTGAGTGTGGCCAGTCAGGGGAGAGGGGGTGCAGTGAGTGTAGCCAGTCAGGGGAGAGGGGGTGCAGTGAGTGTAGCCAGTCAGGGGAGTGCGGGTGCAGTGAGTGTGGCCAGTCAGGGGAGAGGGGGTGCAGTGAGTGCGGCCAGTCAGGGGAGTGCGGGTGCAGTGAGTGTGGCCAGTCAGGGGAGGGCGGGTGCAGTGAGTGTGGCTAGTCAGGGGAGTGCGGGGGCAGTGAGTGCTGCCAGTCAGGGGAGTGCGGGTGCAGTGAGTGTGGCCAGTCAGGGGAGTGCGGGTGCAGTGAGTGTGGCCAGTCAGGGGAGAGCGGGTGCAGTGAGTGCAGCCAGTCTGGGGAGTGCGGGTGCAGTGAGTGCGGCCAGTCAGGGGAGTGCGGGTGCAGTGAGTGCGGTCAGTCAGGGGAGTGCGGGTGCAGTGTGTGAGGCCAGTCAGGGGAGTGTTGGTGAAGTGAGGGTGGCCTGTCAGGGGAGTGCGGGTGCAGTGCGTGTGGCCAGTCAGGGGAGTGTGGGTGCAGTGAGTGTGGCCAATCAGGGGAGTGCGGGTGCAGTGTGTGTGGCCAGTCAGTGGAGTGCGGGTGCAGTGAGTGTGGCCAGTCAGGGGTGTGCGGGCGCAGTGAGGGTGGCCAGTCAGGGGAGTGCGGGTGCAGTGAGTGTGGCCAGTCAGGGGAGTGTGGGCGCAGTGAGTGCGGCCAGTCAGGGGAGTGTGGGTGCAGTGAGTGTGGCCAGTCAGGGGAGAGCTGATCCAGTGAGTGAGGCCAGTCAGGGGAGTGTGTTTGCAGTGAGTGCGGTCAGTCAGGGGAGTGTGGGTGCAGTGAGTGCGGCCAGTCAGGGGAGTGCGGGTGCAGTGAGTGTGGCCAATCAGGGGAGTGCGGGGGCAGTGAGTGCAGCCAGTCAGGGGAGTGCGGGTGCAGTGAGTGCGGTCAGTCAGGGGAGTGCGGGGGCAGTCAGTCCGGCCAGTCAGGGGAGTGCTGGTGCAGTGAGTGTGGCCATTCAGGGGACTGAGGGGGCAGAGACTGTGGCCAGTCAGGGGAGTGCAGGTGCAATGACTGTGGCCAGTCAGGGGAGTGTGGGTGCAGTGAGTGTGGGTGCAGTGAGAGCGGGTGCAGTGAGTGTGGGTGCAGTGAGGGCGGGTGCAGTGAGTGTGAGTGCAGTGAGTGTGGGTGCAGTGAGGGCGGGTGCAGTGAGTGTGGGTGCAGTGAGAGTGGGTGCAGTGAGTGTGGGTGCAGTGAGTGCAGCCAGTCAGGGGAGTGCAGGTGCAGTGAGTGCGGCCAGTCAGGGGAGTGTGGGTGCAGTGAGTGCGGCCAGTCAGGGGAGTGTGGGTGCAGTGAGTGTGGCCAGTCGGGGGAGAGCTGATCCAGTGAGTGAGGCCAGTCAGGGGAGTGCGGGTGCAGTGAGTGTGGCCAGTCAGGGGAGAGCTGATCCAGTGAGTGTGGCCAGTCAGTGGAGTGCGGGTGCAGTGAGTGTGGCCAGTCGGGGGAGTGCGGGTGCAGTGAGTGCGGCCAGTCAGGGGAGTGCGGGTGCAGTGAGTGTGGCCAGTCAGGGGAGTGTGGGTGCAGTGAGTGTGGCCAGTCGGGGGAGAGCTGATCCAGTGAGTGAGGCCAGTCAGGGGAGTGCGGGTGCAGTGAGTGTGGCCAGTCAGGGGAGAGCTGATCCAGTGAGTGTGGCCAGTCAGTGGAGTGCGGGTGCAGTGAGTGTGGCCAGTCGGGGGAGTGCGGGTGCAGTGAGTGCGGCCAGTCAGGGGAGTGCGGGGGCAGTGAGTGCGGCCAGTCAGGGGAGTGTGGGTGCAGTGAGTGTAGCCAGTCAGGGGAGTTCGGGGCAGTGAGTGCAGCCAGTCAGGGGAGTGCGGGTGCAGTGACTCTGGCCAGTCAGGGGAGAGCGGGTGCAGTGACTGCGGCCAGTCAGGGGACCGTGGGTGCAGTGAGTGCGGTCAGTCAGGGGAGTGCAGGTGCAGTGAGTGTGGCCAGTCAGGGGAGTGCGGTGAGTGCGGCCAGTCAGGGGAGTGCCGGTGCAGTGAGTGCGGCCAGTCAGAGGAGTGCGGGTGCAGTGAGTGTGGCCAGTCAGGGGAGAGGGGGTGCAGTGAGTGTAGCCAGTCAGGGGAGAGGGGGTGCAGTGAGTGTAGCCAGTCAGGGGAGTGCGGGTGCAGTGAGTGTGGCCAGTCAGGGGAGAGGGGGTGCAGTGAGTGCGGCCAGTCAGGGGAGTGCGGGTGCAGTGAGTGTGGCCAGTCAGGGGAGGGCGGGTGCAGTGAGTGTGGCTAGTCAGGGGAGTGCGGGGGCAGTGAGTGCTGCCAGTCAGGGGAGTGCGGGTGCAGTGAGTGTGGCCAGTCAGGGGAGTGCGGGTGCAGTGAGTGTGGCCAGTCAGGGGAGAGCGGGTGCAGTGAGTGCAGCCAGTCTGGGGAGTGCGGGTGCAGTGAGTGCGGCCAGTCAGGGGAGTGCGGGTGCAGTGAGTGCGGTCAGTCAGGGGAGTGCGGGTGCAGTGTGTGAGGCCAGTCAGGGGAGTGTTGGTGAAGTGAGGGTGGCCTGTCAGGGGAGTGCGGGTGCAGTGCGTGTGGCCAGTCAGGGGAGTGTGGGTGCAGTGAGTGTGGCCAATCAGGGGAGTGCGGGTGCAGTGTGTGTGGCCAGTCAGTGGAGTGCGGGTGCAGTGAGTGTGGCCAGTCAGGGGTGTGCGGGCGCAGTGAGGGTGGCCAGTCAGGGGAGTGCGGGTGCAGTGAGTGTGGCCAGTCAGGGGAGTGTGGGCGCAGTGAGTGCGGCCAGTCAGGGGAGTGTGGGTGCAGTGAGTGTGGCCAGTCAGGGGAGAGCTGATCCAGTGAGTGAGGCCAGTCAGGGGAGTGTGTTTGCAGTGAGTGCGGTCAGTCAGGGGAGTGTGGGTGCAGTGAGTGCGGCCAGTCAGGGGAGTGCGGGTGCAGTGAGTGTGGCCAATCAGGGGAGTGCGGGGGCAGTGAGTGCAGCCAGTCAGGGGAGTGCGGGTGCAGTGAGTGCGGTCAGTCAGGGGAGTGCGGGGGCAGTCAGTCCGGCCAGTCAGGGGAGTGCTGGTGCAGTGAGTGTGGCCATTCAGGGGACTGAGGGGGCAGAGACTGTGGCCAGTCAGGGGAGTGCAGGTGCAATGACTGTGGCCAGTCAGGGGAGTGTGGGTGCAGTGAGTGTGGGTGCAGTGAGAGCGGGTGCAGTGAGTGTGGGTGCAGTGAGGGCGGGTGCAGTGAGTGTGAGTGCAGTGAGTGTGGGTGCAGTGAGGGCGGGTGCAGTGAGTGTGGGTGCAGTGAGAGTGGGTGCAGTGAGTGTGGGTGCAGTGAGTGCAGCCAGTCAGGGGAGTGCAGGTGCAGTGAGTGCGGCCAGTCAGGGGAGTGTGGGTGCAGTGAGTGCGGCCAGTCAGGGGAGTGCAGGTGCAGTGAGTGCGGCCAGTCAGGGGAGTGCGGGTGCAGTGCGTGTGGCCAGTCAGGGGAGTGCGGGTGCAATGAGTGCGGTCAGTCAGGGGAGTGTGGGTGCAGTGTGTGAGGCCAGTCAGGGGAGTGCGGGTGCAGTGCGTGTGGCCAGTCAGGGGAGTGTCTTTGCAATGAGTGTGGCCAGTCAGGGGAGTGTCTTTGCAATGAGTGCGGCCAGTCAGTGGAGTGCGGGTGCAGTGAGTGTGGCCAGTCAGGGGAGAGCGGGTGCAGTGAGTGTGGCCAGTCAGGGGAGTGCGGGCGCAGTGAGTGCGGCCAGTCAGGGGAGAGCGTGTGCAGTGAGTGTGGCCAGTCAGGGGAGTGCGGGTGCAGTCAGTGTGGCCAGTCAGGGGAGTGCGGGCGCAGTGAGTGCGGCCAGTCAGGGGAGAGCGTGTGCAGTGAGTGTGGCCAGTCAGGGGAGTGTGGGCGCAGTGAGTGCGGCCAGTCAGGGGAGTGTGGGTGCAGTGAGTGTGGCCAGTCAGGGGAGAGCTGATCCAGTGAGTGTGGCCAGTCAGGGGAGTGCGGGTGCAGTGAGTGTGGCCAGTCAGGGGTGTGCGGGTGCAGTGAGTGTAGCCAGTCAGGGGAGAGCTGATCCAGTGAGTGTGGCCAGTCAGGGGAGTGCGGGTGCAGTGAGTGCGGCCAGTCGGGGGAGTGCGGGTGCAGTGAGTGTGGCCAGTCAGGGGAGTGCGGGTGCAGTGAGTGTGGCCAGTCGGGGGAGTGCAGGTGCAGTGACTGTGGCCAGTCAGGGGAGTGTGGGTGCAGTGAGTGTGGCCAGTCAGGGGAGTGCGGGTGCAGTGACTGCGGCCAGTTAGGGGAGCGTGGGTGCAGTGAGTGCGGTCAGTCAGGGGAGTGCGGGGGCAGTGAGTGCAGCCAGTCAGGGGAGTGTGGGCGCAGTGAGTGCGGCCAGTCAGGGGAGTGTGGGTGCAGTGAGTGTGGCCAGTCAGGGGAGAGCTGATCCAGTGAGTGAGGCCAGTCAGGGGAGTGTGTTTGCAGTGAGTGCGGTCAGTCAGGGGAGTGTGGGTGCAGTGAGTGCGGCCAGTCAGGGGAGTGCGGGTGCAGTGAGTGTGGCCAATCAGGGGAGTGCTGGGGCAGTGAGTGCAGCCAGTCAGGGGAGTGCGGGTGCAGTGAGTGCGGTCAGTCAGGGGAGTGCGGGGGCAGTCAGTCCGGCCAGTCAGGGGAGTGCTGGTGCAGTGAGTGTGGCCATTCAGGGGACTGAGGGGGCAGAGACTGTGGCCAGTCAGGGGAGTGCAGGTGCAATGACTGTGGCCAGTCAGGGGAGTGTGGGTGCAGTGAGTGTGGGTGCAGTGAGAGCGGGTGCAGTGAGTGTGGGTGCAGTGAGAGCGGGTGCAGTGAGTGTGAGTGCAGTGAGTGTGGGTGCAGTGAGGGCGGGTGCAGTGAGTGTGGGTGCAGTGAGAGCGGGTGCAGTGAGTGTGGGTGCAGTGAGTGCAGCCAGTCAGGGGAGTGCAGGTGCAGTGAGTGCGGCCAGTCAGGGGAGTGTGGGTGCAGTGAGTGCGGCCAGTCAGGGGAGTGCAGGTGCAGTGAGTGCGGCCAGTCAGGGGTGTGCGGGTGCAGTGAGTGTGGCCAGTCAGGGGAGAGCTGATCCAGTGAGTGAGGCCAGTCAGGGGAGTGTGTTTGCAGTGAGTGCGGTCAGTCAGGGGAGTGTGGGTGCAGTGAGTGCGGCCAGTCAGGGGAGTGCGGGTGCAGTGAGTGTGGCCAATCAGGGGAGTGCGGGGGCAGTGAGTGCAGCCAGTCAGGGGAGTGCGGGTGCAGTGAGTGCGGTCAGTCAGGGGAGTGCGGGGGCAGTCAGTCCGGCCAGTCAGGGGAGTGCTGGTGCAGTGAGTGTGGCCATTCAGGGGACTGAGGGGGCAGAGACTGTGGCCAGTCAGGGGAGTGCAGGTGCAATGACTGTGGCCAGTCAGGGGAGTGTGGGTGCAGTGAGTGTGGGTGCAGTGAGAGCGGGTGCAGTGAGTGTGGGTGCAGTGAGGGCGGGTGCAGTGAGTGTGAGTGCAGTGAGTGTGGGTGCAGTGAGGGCGGGTGCAGTGAGTGTGGGTGCAGTGAGAGTGGGTGCAGTGAGTGTGGGTGCAGTGAGTGCAGCCAGTCAGGGGAGTGCAGGTGCAGTGAGTGCGGCCAGTCAGGGGAGTGTGGGTGCAGTGAGTGCGGCCAGTCAGGGGAGAGCGGGTGCAGTGAGTGCGGCCAGTCAGGGGAGAGCGGGTGCAGTGCGTGTGGCCAGTCAGGGGAGTGTGGGTGCAGTGCGTGTGGCCAGTCAGGGGAGTGCGGGTGCAATGAGTGCGGTCAGTCAGGGGAGTGTGGGTGCAGTGTGTGAGGCCAGTCAGGGGAGTGCGGGTGCAGTGCGTGTGGCCAGTCAGGGGAGTGTCTTTGCAATGAGTGTGGCCAGTCAGGGGAGTGTCTTTGCAATGAGTGCGGCCAGTCAGTGGAGTGCGGGTGCAGTGAGTGTGGCCAGTCAGGGGAGTGCGGGTGCAGTGAGTGTGGCCAGTCAGGGGAGAGCGGGTGCAGTGAGTGTGGCCAGTCAGGGGAGTGCGGGCGCAGTGAGTGCGGCCAGTCAGGGGAGTGCGGGTGCAGTCAGTGTGGCCAGTCAGGGGAGTGCGGGCGCAGTGAGTGCGGCCAGTCAGGGGAGAGCGTGTGCAGTGAGTGTGGCCAGTCAGGGGAGTGTGGGCGCAGTGAGTGCGGCCAGTCAGGGGAGTGTGGGTGCAGTGAGTGTGGCCAGTCAGGGGAGAGCTGATCCAGTGAGTGAGGCCAGTCAGGGGAGTGCGGGTGCAGTGAGTGTGGCCAGTCAGGGGAGAGCTGATCCAGTGAGTGTGGCCAGTCAGGGGAGTGCGGGTGCAGTGAGTGTGGCCAGTCGGGGGAGTGCGGGTGCAGTGAGTGTGGCCAGTCGGGGGAGTGCGGGTGCAGTGAGTGTGGCCAGTCAGGGGAGTGCAGGTGCAGTGACTGTGGCCAGTCAGGGGAGTGTGGGTGCAGTGAGTGTGGCCAGTCAGGCGAGTGCGGGTGCAGTGACTGCGGCCAGTTAGGGGAGCGTGGGTGCAGTGAGTGCGGTCAGTCAGGGGAGTGCGGGGGCAGTGAGTGCAACCAGTCAGGGGAGTGTGGGCGCAGTGAGTGCGGCCAGTCAGGGGAGTGTGGGTGCAGTGAGTGTGGCCAGTCAGGGGAGAGCTGATCCAGTGAGTGAGGCCAGTCAGGGGAGTGTGTTTGCAGTGAGTGCGGTCAGTCAGGGGAGTGTGGGTGCAGTGAGTGCGGCCAGTCAGGGGAGTGCGGGTGCAGTGAGTGTGGCCATTCAGGGGACTGAGGGGGCAGAGACTGTGGCCAGTCAGGGGAGTGCAGGTGCAATGACTGTGGCCAGTCAGGGGAGTGTGGGTGCAGTGAGTGTGGGTGCAGTGAGAGCGGGTGCAGTGAGTGTGGGTGCAGTGAGGGCGGGTGCAGTGAGTGTGAGTGCAGTGAGTGTGGGTGCAGTGAGGGCGGGTGCAGTGAGTGTGGGTGCAGTGAGAGCGGGTGCAGTGAGTGTGGGTGCAGTGAGTGCAGCCAGTCAGGGGAGTGCAGGTGCAGTGAGTGCGGCCAGTCAGGGGAGTGTGGGTGCAGTGAGTGCGGCCAGTCAGGGGAGTGCAGGTGCAGTGAGTGCGGCCAGTCAGGGGTGTGCGGGTGCAGTGCGTGTGGCCAGTCAGGGGAGTGCGGGTGCAATGAGTGCGGTCAGTCAGGGGAGTGTGGGTGCAGTGTGTGAGGCCAGTCAGGGGAGTGCGGGTGCAGTGCGTGTGGCCAGTCAGGGGAGTGTCTTTGCAATGAGTGTGGCCAGTCAGGGGAGTGTCTTTGCAATGAGTGCGGCCAGTCAGTGGAGTGCGGGTGCAGTGAGTGCGGCCAGTCAGGGGAGAGCGGGTGCAGTGAGTGCGGCCAGTCAGGGGAGTGCGGGCGCAGTGAGTGCGGCCAGTCAGGGGAGAGCGGGTGCAGTGAGTGTGGCCAGTCAGGGGAGTGCGGGCGCAGTGAGTGCGGCCAGTCAGGGGAGTGCGTGTGCAGTGAGTGTGGCCAGTCAGGGGAGTGTGGGCGCAGTGAGTGCGGCCAGTCAGGGGAGTGTGGGTGCAGTGAGTGTGGCCAGTCAGGGGAGAGCTGATCCAGTGAGTGAGGCCAGTCAGGGGAGTGCGGGTGCAGTGAGTGTGGCCAGTCAGGGGAGAGCTGATCCAGTGAGTGTGGCCAGTCAGGGGAGTGCGGGTGCAGTGAGTGTGGCCAGTCGGGGGAGTGCGGGTGCAGTGAGTGTGGCCAGTCAGGGGAGTGCAGGTGCAGTGACTGTGGCCAGTCAGGGGAGTGTGGGTGCAGTGAGTGTGGCCAGTCAGGGGAGTGGGGGTGCAGTGACTGCGGCCAGTTAGGGGAGCGTGGGTGCAGTGAGTGCGGTCAGTCAGGGGAGTGCGGGGGCAGTGAGTGCAGCCAGTCAGGGGAGTGCGGGTGCAGTGACTCTGGCCAGTCAGGGGAGAGCGGGTGCAGTGACTGCGGCCAGTCAGGGGAGCGTGGGTGCAGTGAGTGCGGTCAGTCAGGGGAGTGCGGGGGCAGTGAGCGTGGCCAGTCAGGGGAGTGTGGGTGCAGTGAGTGCGGTCAGTCAGGGGAGTGCGGGGGCAGTGAGTGCAGCCAGTCAGGGGAGAGCGGGTGCAGTGATTGCGGCCAGTCAGGGGAGCGTGGGTGCAGTGAGTGCGGTCAGTCAGGGGAGTGCGGGGGCAGTGAGTGTGGCCAGTCAGGGGAGTGCAGGTGCAGTGAGTGTGGCCAGTCAGGGGAGTGCGGTGAGTGCGGCCAGTCAGGGGAGATCGGGTGCAGTGAGTGTGGCCAGTCAGGGGAGTGCAGGTGCAGTGAGTGCGGCCAGTCAGGGGAGTGCGGTGAGTGCGGCCAGTCAGGGGAGTGCGGGTGCAGTGAGTGCGGTCAGTCAGGGGAGTGCGGGTGCAGTGAGTGTGGTCAGTCAGGGGAGTGCGGGGGCAGTGAGTGTGGCCAGTCAGGGGAGTGCAGGTGCAGTGAGTGTGGCCAGTCAGGGGAGTGCGGTGAGTGCAGCCAGTCAGGGGAGTGCGGGTGCAGTGAGTGCGGCCAGTCAGAGGAGTGCGGGTGCAGGGAGTGCGGTCAGTCAGGGGAGTGCGGGTGCAGTGAGTGTGGCCAGTCAGGGGAGTGCGGGTGCAGTGAGTGTGGCCAGTCAGGGGAGAGGGGGTGCAGTGAGTGCAGCCAGTCAGGGGAGAGGGGGTGCAATGAGTGTAGCCAGTCAGGGGAGTGCGGGTGCAGTGAGTGTGGCCAGTCAGGGGAGAGTGGGTGCAGTGAGTGCGGCCAGTCAGGGGAGTGCGGGTGCAGTGAGTGTGGCCAGTCAGGGGAGTGCGGGTGCAGTGAGTGTGGCCAGTCAGGGGAGTGCGGGGGCAGTGAGTGCTGCCAGTCAGGGGAGTGCGGGTGCAGTGAGTGTGGCCAGTCAGGGGAGTGCGGGTGCAGTGAGTGTGGCCAGTCAGGGGAGAGCGGGTGCAGTGAGTGCAGCCAGTCAGGGGAGTGCGGGTGCAGTGAGTGCGGTCAGTCAGGGGAGTGCGGGTGCAGTGTCTGAGGCCAGTCAGGGGAGTGCTGGTGAAGTGAGGGTGGTCTGTCAGGGGAGTGTGGGTGTAGTGACTGTGGCCAGTCAGGGGAGTGCGGGTGCAGTGAGTGCGGCCAGTCAGGGGAGTGCGGGTGCAGTGAGTGTGGCCAGTCAGGGGAGTGCGGGTGCAGTGAGTGTGGCCAGTCAGGGGAGTGTCTTTGCAATGAGTGCGGCCAGTCAGTGGAGTGCGGGTGCAGTGAGTGTGGCCAGTCAGGGGAGTGCGGGCGCAGTGAGTGTGGCCAGTCAGGGGAGTGCGGGTGCAGTGAGTGTGGCCAGTCAGGGGAGTGTGGGCGCAGTGAGTGCGGCCAGTCAGGGGAGTGTGGGTGCAGTGAGTGTGGCCAGTCAGGGGAGAGCTGATCCAGTGAGTGAGGCCAGTCAGGGGAGTGCGGGTGCAGTGAGTGTGGCCAGTCAGGGGAGTGCGGGTGCAGTGAGGGTGGCCTGTCAGGGGAGTGTGTTTGCAGTGAGTGTGGCCAGTCAGCGGAGTGCGGGTGCAGTGAGTGTGGCCAATCAGGGGAGTGCGGGGGCAGTGAGTGCACCCAGTCAGGGGAGTGCGGGTGCAGTGAGTGCGGTCAGTCAGGGGAGTGCGGGGGCAGTCAGTCCGGCCAGTAAGGGGAGTGCTGGTGCAGTGAGTGTGGCCATTCAGGGGACTGAGGGGACAGAGACTGTGGCCAGTCAGGGGAGTGCAGGTGCAATGACTGTGGCGAGTCAGGGGAGTGTGGGTGCAGTGAGTGTGGGTGCAGTGAGAGCGGGTGCAGTGAGTGTGGGTTCAGTGAGGGCGGGTGCAGTGAGTGTGAGTGCAGTGAGTGTGGGTGCAGTGAGGGCGGGTGCAGTGAGTGTGGGTGCAGTGAGAGTGGGTGCAGTGAGTGTGGGTGCAGTGAGTGTGGGTGCAGTGAGGGCGGGTGCAGTGAGTGTGAGTGCAGTGAGAGTGGGTGCAGTGAGAGCGGGTGCAGTGAGTGTGGGTGCAGTGAGAGCGGGTGCAGTGAGTGTGGGTGCAGTGAGTGTGGGTGCAGTGAGGGCGGGTGCAGTGAGTGTGAGTGCAGTGAGAGTGGGTGCAGTGAGTGTGGGTGCAGTGAGAGCGGGTGCAGTGAGTGTGGGTGCAGTGAGAGCAGGTGCAGTGAGTGTGGGTGCAGTGAGTGTGGGTGCAGTGAGAGCGGGTGCAGTGAGTGTGGGTGCAGTGAGAGCGGGTGCAGTGAGTGTGGGTGCAGTGAGTGTGGGTGCAGTGAGAGCGGGTGCAGTGAGTGTGGGTGCAGTGAGAGCGGGTGCAGTGAGTGTGTGTGCAGTGAGTGTGGGAGCAGTGAGAGCGGATGCAGTGAGTGTGGGTGCAGTGAGAGCGGGTGCAGTGAGTATGTGTGCAGTGAGTGTGGGAGCAGTGAGAGCGGCTGCAGTGAGTGTGGGAGCAGTGAGAGCGGGTGCAGTGAGTGTGGGTGCAGTGAGAGCGGGTACAGTGCGTGTGGGTGCAGTGGGTGTGGGTGCAGTGGGTGTGGGTGCAGTGAGAGCGGGTGCAGTGGGTGTGGGTGCAGTGAGTGCGGGTGCAGTGAGTGCGGGTGCAGTGAGAGCGGGTGCAGTGAGTGTGGGTGCAGTGAGAGCGGGTGCAGTGAGAGCGGGTGCAGTGAGAGCGGGTGCAGTGAGTGTGGGTGCAGTGAGAGCGGGTGCAGTGGGTGTGGGTGCAGTGAGAGCGGGGGCAGTAAGTGTGGGTGCAGTGAGAGCGGGTGCAGTGGGTGTGGGTGCAGTGAGAGCGGGTGCAGTGAGTGTGGGTGCAGTGAGAGCGGGTGCAGTGAGTGTGGGTGCAGTGAGTGTGGGTGCAGTGAGGGCGGGTGCAGTGAGTGTGAGTGCAGTGAGTGTGGGTGCAGTGAGAGCGGGTGCAGTGAGTGTGGGTGCAGTGAGAGCGGGTGCAGTGAGTGTGGGTGCAGTGATTGTGGGTGCAGTGAGGGCGGGTGCAGTGAGTGTGAGTGCAGTGAGAGTGGGTGCAGTGAGTGTGGGTGCAGTGAGAGCGGGTGCAGTGAGTGTGGGTGCAGTGAGAGCAGGTGCAGTGAGTGTGGGAGCAGTGAGAGCGGATGCAGTGAGTGTGGGTGCAGTGAGAGCGGGTGCAGTGAGTGTGTGTGCAGTGAGTGTGGGAGCAGTGAGAGCGGCTGCAGTGAGTGTGGGAGCAGTGAGAGCGGGTGCAGTGAGTGTGGGTGCAGTGAGAGCGGGTGCAGTGCGTGTGGATGCAGTGGGTGTGGGTGCAGTGGGTGTGGGTGCAGTGAGAGCGGGTGCAGTGGGTGTGGGTGCAGTGAGTGCGGGTGCAGTGAGTGCGGGTGCAGTGAGAGCGGGTGCAGTGAGTGTGGGTGCAGTGAGAGCGGGTGCAGTGAGAGCGGGTGCAGTGAGAGCGGGTGCAGTGAGTGTGGGTGCAGTGAGAGTGGGTGCAGTGGGTGTGGGTGCAGTGAGAGCGGGTGCAGTGAGTGTGGGTGCAGTGAGAGCGGGTGCAGTGGGTGTGGGTGCAGTGAGAGCGGGTGCAGTGAGTGCGGGTGCAGTGGGAGTGGGTGCAGTGAGAGCGGGTGCAGTGGGTGTGGGTGCAGTGAGAGCGGGTGCAGTGAGTGTGGGTGCAGTGAGAGCGGGTGCAGTGAGTGTGGGTGCAGTGAGAGCGGGTGCAGTGAGTGTGGGTGCAGTGAGAGCGGGTGCAGTGAGTGTGGGTGCAGTGAGTGCGGGTGCAGTGGGTGTGGGTGCAGTGAGAGCGGGTGCAGTGAGAGCGGGTGCAGTGAGTGCGGGTGCAGTGAGAGCGGGTGCAGTGGGTGTGGGTGCAGTGAGAGCGGGTGCAGTGGGTGTGGGTGCAGTGAGAGCGGGTGCAGTGAGTGTGGGTGCAGTGAGTGCGGGTGCAGTGAGAGCGGGTGCAGTGAGAGCGGGTGCAGTGAGAGCGGGTGCAGTGAGAGCGGGTGCAGTGGGTGTGGGTGCAGTGAGAGAGGGTGCAGTGGGTGTGGGTGCAGTGAGTGCGGGTGCAGTGAGTGTGGGTGCAGTGAGAGCGGGTGCAGTGAGTGTGGGTGCAGTGAGAGCGGGTGCAGTGAGTGTGGGTGCAGTGAGAGCGGGTGCAGTGAGTGTGGGTGCAGTGAGTGTGGGTGCAGTGAGGGCGGGTGCAGTGAGTGTGAGTGCAGTGAGAGTGGGTGCAGTGAGTGTGGGTGCAGTGAGAGCGGGTGCAGTGAGTGTGGGTGCAGTGAGAGCAGGTGCAGTGAGTGTGGGTGCAGTGAGAGCGGGTGCAGTGAGTGTGGGTGCAGTGAGTGTGGGTGCAGTGAGAGCGGGTGCAGTGAGTGTGGGTGCAGTGAGAGCGGGTGCAGTGAGTGTGGGTGCAGTGAGAGCGGGTGCAGTGAGTGTGGGAGCAGTGAGAGCGGATGCAGTGAGTGTGGGTGCAGTGAGAGCGGTGCAGTGAGTGTGTGTGCAGTGAGAGCGGATGCAGTGAGAGCGGCTGCAGTGAGTGTGGGAGCAGTGAGAGCGGGTGCAGTGAGTGTGGGTGCAGTGAGAGCGGGTGCAGTGCGTGTGGGTGCAGTGGGTGTGGGTGCAGTGGGTGTGGGAGCAGTGAGAGCGGGTGCAGTGAGTGTGGGTGCAGTGAGAGCGGGTGCAGTGCGTGTGGGTGCAGTGGGTGTGGGTGCATTGGGTGCGGCTGCAGTGAGAGCGGGTGCAGTCAGAGCGGGTGCAGTGAGTGTGGGTGCAGTGAGTGCGGGTGCAGTGGGTGTGGGTGCAGTGAGAGCGGGTGCAGTGAGAGCGGGTGCAGTGAGTGTGGGTGCAGTGAGAGCGGGTGCAGTGGGTGTGGGTGCAGTGAGAGCGGGTGCAGTGGGTGTGGGTGCAGTGAGTGCGGGTGCAGTGAGTGTGGATGCAGTGAGAGCGGGTGCAGTGAGAGCGGGTCCAGTGAGAGCGGGTGCAGTGAGTGTGGGTGCAGTGAGAGCGGGTGCAGTGAGTGTGGGTGCAGTGAGAGCGGGTGCAGTGAGAGCGGGTTCAGTGAGTGTGGGTGCAGTGAGAGCGGGTGCAGTGAGTGTGGGTGCAGTGAGAGCGGGTGCAGTGAGTGTGGGTGCAGTGAGAGCGGGTGCAGTGAGTGTGGGTGCAGTGAGAGCAGGTGCAGTGAGTGTGGGTGCAGTGAGTTTGGGTGCAGTGAGGGCAGGTGCAGTGAGTGTGAGTGCAGTGAGAGTGGGTGCAGTGATTGTGGGTGCAGTGAGAGCGGGTGCAGTGAGTGTGGGTGCAGTGAGTGTGGGTGCAGTGAGAGCGGGTGCAGTGAGTGTGGGTGCAGTGAGAGCGGATGCAGTGAGTGTGGGTGCAGTGAGAACGGGTGCAGTGAGTGTGTGTGCAGTGAGAGCGGATGCAGTGAGAGCGGCTGCAGTGAGTGTGGGAGCAGTGAGAGCGGGTGCAGTCAGTGTGGGTGCAGTGAGAGCGGGTGCAGTGCGTGTGGGTGCAGTGGGTGTGGGTGCAGTGGGTGTGGGTGCAGTGAGAGCGGGTGCAGTGGGTGTGGGTGCAGTGAGTGCGGGTGCAGTGAGAGCGGGTGCAGTCAGTGTGGGTGCAGTGCAAGCGGGTGCAGTGAGAGCGGGTGCAGTGAGAGCGGGTGCAGTGAGTGTGGGTGCAGTGAGAGCGGGTGCAGTGGGTGTGGGTCCAGTGAGAGCGG
Source organism: Mustelus asterias (assembly GCF_964213995.1). Classification (NCBI taxonomy): domain Eukaryota; kingdom Metazoa; phylum Chordata; class Chondrichthyes; order Carcharhiniformes; family Triakidae; genus Mustelus; species Mustelus asterias. The sequence goes on from NW_027590200.1 coordinate 507,970, forward strand.
GTGCAGTGAGTGTGGGTGCAGTGAGAGCGGGTGCAGTGGGTGTGGGTGCAGTGAGAGCGGGTGCAGTGAGTGTGGGTGCAGTGAGAGCGGGTGCAGTGGGTGTGGGTGCAGTGAGAGCGGGTGCAGTGAGTGTGGGTGCAGTGAGAGCGGGTGCAGTGGGTGTGGGTGCAGTGAGAGAGGGTGCAGTGGGTGTGGGTCCAGTGAGAGTGGGTGCAGTGAGTGTGGGTGCAGTGAGAGCGGGTGCAGTGGGTGTGGGTGCTGTGAGAGCGGGTGCAGTGAGTGTGGGTGCAGTGAGATCGGGTGCAGTGGGTGTGGGTGCAGTGAGAGCGGGTGCAGTGAGTGTGGGTGCAGTGAGAGCGGGTGCAGTGAGTGTGGGTGCAGTGAGAGCGGGTGCAGTGAGTGTGGGTGCAGTGAGAGCGGGTGCAGTGCGTGTGGGTGCATTGAGAGCGGGTGCAGTGGGTGTGGGTGCAGTGAGAGCGGGTGCAGTGCGTGTGGGTGCAGTGAGAGCGGGTGCAGTGGTTGTGGGTGCAGTGAGTGCGGGTGCAGTGAGGGCGGGTCCAGTGAGTGTGGGTGCAGTGAGAGCGGGTGCAGTGAGTGTGGGTGCAGTGAGAGCGGGTGCAGTGAGTGTGGGTGCAGTGAGAGCGGGTGCAGTGGGTGTGGGTGAAGTGAGAGCGGGTGCAGTGAGAGCGGGTGCAGTGAGTGCGGGTGCAGTGGGAGCGGGTGCAGTGAGAGCGGGTGCAGTGGGTGTGGGTGCAGTGAGTGCGGGTGCAGTGGGAGCGGGTGCAGTGAGTGTGGGTGCAGTGAGTGCGGGTGCAGTGGGAGCGGGTGCAGTGGGAGCGGGTGCAGTGGGTGTGGGTGCAGTGAGTGCGGGTGCAGTGGGAGCGGGTGCAGTGAGAGCGGGTGCAGTGAGTGCGGGTGCAGTGAGAGCGGGTGCAGTGGGAGCGGGTGCAATGAGAGCGGGTGCAGTGAGAGCGGGTGCAGTGAGAGCGGGTGCAGTGAGTGTGGGTGCAGTGAGTGTGGGTGCAGTGAGGGCGGGTGCAGTGAGAGCGGGTGCAGTGAGTGTGGGTGCAGTGAGAGCGGGTGCAGTGGGTGTGGGTGCAGTGAGAGCGGGTGCAGTGAGTGTGGGTGCAGTGAGAGCGGGTGCAGTGCGTGTGGGTGCAGGGAGAGCTGGTGCAGTGGGTGTGGGTGCAGTGAGAGCGGGTGCAGTGGGTGTGGGTGCAGTGAGAGCGGGTGCAGTGAGAGCGGGTGCAGTGAGTGTGGGTGCAGTGAGAGCGGGTGCAGTGGGTGTGGGTGCAGTGAGAGCGGGTGCAGTATGTGGGTGCAGTGAGAGCGGGTGCAGTGGGTGTGGGTGCAGTGAGAGCGGGTGCAGTGAGTGTGGGTGCAGTGAGAGCGGGTGCAGTGAGTGTGGGTGCAGTGAGTGTGCGTGCAGTGAGGGCGGGTGCAGTGAGTGTGAGTGCAGTGAGTGTGGGTGCAGTGAGAGCGGGTGCAGTGAGTGTGGGTGCAGTGAGAGCGGGTGCAGTGAGTGTGGGTGCAGTGAGTGTGGGTGCAGTGAGAGCGGGTGCAGTGAGTGTGGGTGCAGTGAGTGTGGGTGCAGTGAGAGCGGGTGCAGTGAGTGTGTATGCAGTGAGAGCGGATGCAGTGAGAGCGGCTGCAGTGAGTGTGGGAGCAGTGAGAGCGGGTGCAGTGAGTGTGGGTGCAGTGAGAGCGGGTGCAGTGCGTGTGGGTGCAGTGAGTGTGGGTGCAGTGAGAGCGGGTGCAGTGAGAGCGGGTGCAGTGAGTGCGGGCGCAGTGAGAGCGGGTGCAGTGAGAGCGGGTGCAGTGAGAGCGGGTGCAGTGAGTGTGGGTGCACTGAGAGCGGGTGCAGTGAGTGTGGGTGCAGTGAGAGCGGGTGCAGTGAGTGTGGGTGCAGTGAGTTTGGGTGCAGAGAGGGCAGGTGCAGTGAGTGTGAGTGCAGTGAGAGCGGGTGCAGTGAGTGTGGGTGCAGTGAGAGCGGGTGCAGTGAGTGTGGGTGCAGTGAGTGTGGGTGCAGTGAGAGCGGGTGCAGTGAGTGTGGGTGCAGTGAGAGCGGATGCAGTGAGTGTGGGTGCAGTGAGAGCGGGTGCAGTGAGTGTGTGTGCAGTGAGAGCGGATGCAGTGAGAGCGGCTGCAGTGAGTGTGGGAGCAGTGAGAGCGGGTGCAGTGAGTGTGGGTGCAGTGAGAGCGGGTGCAGTGCGTGTGGGTGCAGTGGGTGTGGGTGCAGTGGGTGTGGGTGCAGTGAGAGCGGGTGCAGTGGGTGTGGGTGCAGTGAGTGCGGGTGCAGTGAGAGCGGGTGCAGTGAGTGTGGGTGCAGTGAGAGCGGGTGCAGTGAGAGCGGGTGCAGTGAGAGCGGGTGCAGTGAGTGTGGGTGCAGTGAGAGCGGGTGCAGTGGGTGTGGGTCCAGTGAGAGCGGGTGCAGTGAGTGTGGGTGCAGTGAGAGCGGGTGCAGTGGCTGTGGGTGCAGTGAGTGTGGGAGCAGTGAGAGCGGGTGCAGTGAGTGTGGGTGCAGTGAGAGCGGGTGCAGTGCGTGTGGGTGCAGTGGGTGTGGGTGCAGTGGGTGTGGGTGCAGTGAGAGCGGGTGCAGTGGGTGTGGGTGCAGTGAGTGCGGGTGCAGTGAGTGCGGGTGCAGTGAGAGCGGGTGCAGTGAGTGTGGGTGCAGTGAGTGCGGGTGCAGTGAGAGCGGGTGCAGTGGGTGTGGGTGCAGTGAGAGCGGGTGCAGTGGGTTTGGGTGCAGTGAGAGCGGGTGCAGTGAGTGTGGGTGCAGTGAGTGCGGGTGCAGTGAGAGCGGGTGCAGTGAGAGCGGGTGCAGTGAGAGCGGGTGCAGTGAGAGCGGGTGCAGTGGGTGTGGGTGCAGTGAGAGAGGGTGCAGTGGGTGTGGGTGCAGTGAGTGCGGGTGCAGTGAGTGTGGGTGCAGTGAGAGCGGGTGCAGTGAGTGTGGGTGCAGTGAGAGCGGGTGCAGTGAGTGTGGGTGCATGAAGAGCGGGTGCAGTGAGTGTGGGTGCAGTGAGTGTGGGAGCAGTGAGGGCGGGTGCAGTGAGTGTGAGTGCAGTGAGAGCGGGTGCAGTGGGTGTGGGTGCAGTGAGAGCGGGTGCAGTGAGTGTGGGTGCAGTGAGAGCGGGTGCAGTGCGTGTGGGTGCAGTGAGAGCTGGTGCAGTGGGTGTGGGTGCAGTGAGAGCGGGTGCAGTGGGTGTGGGTGCAGTGAGAGCGGGTGCAGTGAGTGTGGGTGCAGTGAGAGCGGGTGCAGTGAGTGTGGGTGCAGTGAGTTTGGGTGCAGTGAGGGCAGGTGCAGTGAGTGTGAGTGCAGTGAGTGTGGGTGCAGTGAGAGCGGATGCAGTGAGTGTGGGTGCAGTGAGAGCGGGTGCAGTGAGTGTGTGTGCAGTGAGAGCGGATGCAGTGAGAGCGGCTGCAGTGAGTGTGGGAGCAGTGAGAGCGGGTGCAGTGAGTGTGGGTGCAGTGAGAGCGGGTGCAGTGCGTGTGGGTGCAGTGGGTGTGGGTGCAGTGGGTGTGGGAGCAGTGAGAGCGGGTGCAGTGAGTGTGGGTGCAGTGAGAGCGGGTGCAGTGCGTGTGGGTGCAGTGGGTGCGGGTGCAGTGGGTGTGGGTGCAGTGAGAGCGGGTGCAGTGGGTGTGGGTGCAGTGAGTGCGGGTGCAGTGAGAGCGGGTGCAGTGAGAGCGGGTGCAGTGAGAGCGGGTGCAGTGAGTGTGGGTGCAGTGAGAGCGGGTGCAGTGGGTGTGGGTCCAGTGAGAGCGGGTGCAGTGAGTGTGGGTGCAGTGAGAGCGGGTGCAGTGAGTGTGGGTGCAGTGAGAGCGGGTGCAGTGAGAGCGGGTGCAGTGAGAGCGGGTGCAGTGAGTGTGGGTGCAGTGAGAGCGGGTGCAGTGGGTGTGGGTCCAGTGAGAGCGGGTGCAGTGAGTGTGGGTGCAGTGAGAGCGGGTGCAGTGGCTGTGGGTGCAGTGCGTGTGGGAGCAGTGAGAGCGGGTGCAGTGAGTGTGGGTGCAGTGAGAGCGGGTGCAGTGCGTGTGGGTGCAGTGGGTGTGGGTGCAGTGGGTGTGGGTGCAGTGAGAGCGGGTGCAGTGGGTGTGGGTGCAGTGAGTGCAGGTGCAGTGAGTGCGGGTGCAGTGAGAGCGGGTGCAGTGAGTGTGGGTGCAGTGAGTGCGGGTGCACTGAGAGCGGGTGCAGTGGGTGTGGGTGCAGTGAGAGAGGGTGCAGTGGGTGTGGGTGCAGTGAGTGCGGGTGCAGTGAGTGTGGGTGCAGTGAGAGCGGGTGCAGTGAGTGTGGGTGCAGTGAGAGCGGGTGCAGTGAGTGTGGGTGCATGAAGAGCGGGTGCAGTGAGTGTGGGTGCAGTGAGTGTGGGTGCAGTGAGGGCGGGTGCAGTGAGTGTGAGTGCAGTGAGAGCGGGTGCAGTGGGTGTGGGTGCAGTGAGAGCGGGTGCAGTGAGTGTGGGTGCAGTGAGAGCGGGTGCAGTGCGTGTGGGTGCAGTGAGAGCTGGTGCAGTGGGTGTGGGTGCAGTGAGAGCGGGTGCAGTGGGTGTGGGTGCAGTGAGAGCAGGTGCAGTGAGTGTGGGTGCAGTGAGAGCGGGTGCAGTGAGTGTGGGTGCAGTGAGTTTGCGTGCAGTGAGGGCAGGTGCAGTGAGTGTGAGTGCAGTGAGTGTGGGTGCAGTGAGAGCGGATGCAGTGAGTGTGGGTGCAGTGAGAGCGGGTGCAGTGAGTGTGTGTGCAGTGAGAGCGGATGCAGTGAGAGCGGCTGCATTGAGTGTGGGAGCAGTGAGAGCGGGTGCAGTGAGTGTGGGTGCAGTGAGAGCGGGTGCAGTGCGTGTGGGTGCAGTGGGTGTGGGTGCAGTGGGTGTGGGAGTAGTGAGAGCGGGTGCAGTGAGTGTGGGTGCAGTGAGAGCGGGTGCAGTGCGTGTGGGTGCAGTGGGTGCGGGTGCAGTGGGTGTGGGTGCAGTGAGAGCGGGTGCAGTGGGTGTGGGTGCAGTGAGTGCGGGTGCAGTGAGAGCGGGTGCAGTGAGTGTGGGTCCAGTGAGAGCGGGTGCAGTGAGTGTGGGTGCAGTGAGAGCGGGTGCAGTGGGTGTGGGTGCAGTGAGAGCGGGTGCAGTTAGTGTGGGTGCAGTGAGAGCGGGTGCAGTGGGTGTGGGTGCAGTGAGAGCGGGTGCAGTGAGTGTGGGTGCAGAGAGAGCGGGTGCAGTGGGTGTGGGTGCAGTGAGAGAGGGTGCAGTGGGTGTGGGTCCAGTGAGAGCGGGTGCAGTGAGTGTGGGGGCAGTGAGAGCGGGTGCAGTGGGTGTGGGTGCAGTGAGAGCGGGTGCAGTGAGTGTGGGTGCAGTGAGAGCGGGTGCAGTGGGTGTGGGTGCAGTGAGAGCGGGTGCAGTGAGTGTGGGTGCAGTGAGAGCGGGTGCAGTGAGTGTGGGTGCAGTGAGAGCGGGTGCAGTGAGTGTGTGTGCAGTGAGAGCGGGTGCAGTGCGTGTGGGTGCATTGAGAGCGGGTGCAGTGGGTGTGGGTGCAGTGAGAGCGGGTGCAGTGCGTGTGGGTGCAGTGAGAGCGGGTGCAGTGGTTGTGCGTGCAGTGAGTGCGGGTGCAGTGAGAGCGGGTGCAGTGAGTGTGGGTGCAGTGAGAGCGGGTGCAGTGAGAGCGGGTGCAGTGAGTGTGGGTGCAGTGAGAGCGGGTGCAGTGAGTGTGGGTGCAGTGAGAGCGGGTGCAGTGAGTGTGAGTGCAGTGAGAGCGGGTGCAGTGGGTGTGGGTGCAGTGAGAGCGGGTGCAGTGAGAGCGGGTGCAGTGAGTGCGGGTGCAGTGGGAGCGGGTGCAGTGAGAGCGGGTGCCGTGGGTGTGGGTGCAGTGGGTGTGGGTGCAGTGAGAGCGGGTGCAGTGAGAGCGGGTGCAGTGAGTGCGGGTGCAGTGAGTGCGGGTGCAGTGAGAGCGGGTGCAGTGGGTGTGGGTGCAGTGAGTGCGGGTGCAGTGGGAGCGGGTGCAGTGAGAGCGGGTGCAGTGGGTGTGTGTGCAGTGAGTGCGGGTGCAGTGGGAGCGGGTGCAGTGAGAGCGGGTGCAGTGAGAGCGGGTGCAGTGAGAGCGGGTGCAGTGAGTGTGGGTGCAGTGAGAGCGGGTGCAGTGAGTGTGGGTGCAGTGAGAGCGGGTGCAGTGAGTGTGGGTGCAGTGAGTGTGGGTGCAGTGAGGGCGGGTGCAGTGAGTGTGAGTGCAGTGAGAGTGGGTGCAGTGAGTGTGGGTGCAGTGAGAGCGGGTGCAGTGAGTGTGGGTGCAGTGAGAGCAGGTGCAGTGAGTGTGGGTGCAGTGAGAGCGGGTGCAGTGAGTGTGGGTGCAGTGAGTGTGGGTGCAGTGAGAGCGGGTGCAGTGAGTGTGGGTGCAGTGAGAGCGGGTGCAGTGAGTGTGTGTGCAGTGAGTGTGGGAGCAGTGAGAGCGGATGCAGTGAGTGTGGTGCAGTGAGAGCGGGTGCAGTGAGTGTGTGTGCAGTGAGAGCGGATGCAGTGAGAGCGGCTGCAGTGAGTGTGGGAGCAGTGAGAGCGGGTGCAGTGACTGTGGGTGCAGTGAGAGCGGGTGCAGTGCGTGTGGGTGCAGTGGGTGTGGGTGCAGTGGGTGTGTGTGCAGTGAGAGCGGGTGCAGTGAGTGTGGGTGCAGTGAGAGCGGGTGCAGTGAGAGCGGGTGCAGTGAGTGCGGGCGCAGTGAGAGCGGTTGCAGTGAGAGCGGGTGCAGTGAGAGCGGGTGCAGTGAGTGTGGGTGCACTGAGAGCGGGTGCAGTGAGTGTGGGTGCAGTGAGAGCGGGTGCAGCGAGTGTGGGTGCAGTGAGTTTGGGTGCAGTGAGGGCAGGTGCAGTGAGTGTGAGTGCAGTGAGAGTGGGTGCAGTGAGTGTGGGTGCAGTGAGAGCGGGTGCAGTGAGTGTGGGTGCAGTGAGTGTGGGTGCAGTGAGAGCGGGTGCAGTGAGTGTGGGTGCAGTGAGAGCGGATGCAGTGAGTGTGGGTGCAGTGAGAGCGGGTGCAGTGAGTGTGGGTGCAGTGAGAGCGGGTGCAGTGGGTGTGGGTGCAGTGAGAGAGGGTGCAGTGGGTGTGGGTCCAGTGAGAGCGGGTGCAGTGGGTGTGGGTGCAGTGAGAGCGGGTGCAGTGAGTGTGGGTGCAGTGAGAGCGGGTGCAGTGAGTGTTGGTGCAGTGAGTGCGGGTGCAGTGGGTGTGGGTGCAGTGAGAGCGGGTGCAGTGAGTGCGGGTGCAGTGGGAGTGGGTGCAGTGAGAGCGGGTGCAGTGGGTGTGGGTGCAGTGAGAGCGGGTGCAGTGGGTGTGGGTGCAGTGAGAGCGGGTGCAGTGAGTGTGGGTGCAGTGAGAGCGGGTGCAGTGGGTGTGGGTGCAGTGAGAGAGGGTGCAGTGGGTGTGGGTCCAGTGAGAGCGGGTGCAGTGGGTGTGGGTGCAGTGAGAGCGGGTGCAGTGAGAGCGGGTGCAGTGGGTGTGGGTGCAGTGAGAGCGGGTGCAGTGAGTGTGGGTGCAGTGAGAGCGGGTGCAGTGGGTGTGGGTGCAGTGAGAGCGGGTGCAGTGAGTGTGGGTGCAGTGAGAGCGGGTGCAGTGAGTGCGGGTGCAGTGAGAGCGGGTGCAGTGAGAGCGGGTGCAGTGGGTGTGGGTGCAGTGCGTGTGGGTGCATTGAGAGCGGGTGCAGTGGGTGTGGGTGCAGTGAGAGCGGGTGCAGTGCGTGTGGGTGCAGTGAGAGCGGGTGCAGTGAGTGCGGGTGCAGTGAGAGCGGGTGCAGTGAGAGCGGGTGCAGTGAGTGTGGGTCCAGTGAGAGCGGGTGCAGTGAGTGTGGGTGCAGTGAGAGCGGGTGCAGTGGGTGTGGGTGCAGTGAGAGCGGGTGCAGTGAGTGTGGGTGCAGTGAGAGCGGGTGCAGTGAGTGTGGGTGCAGTGAGAGCGGGTGCAGTGAGAGCGGGTGCAGTGAGAGCGGGTGCAGTGAGTGTGGGTGCAGTGAGAGCGGGTGCAGTGGGTGTGGGTCCAGTGAGAGCGGGTGCAGTGAGTGTGGGTGCAGTGAGAGCGGGTGCAGTGGCTGTGGGTGCAGTGCGTGTGGGAGCAGTGAGAGCGGGTGCAGTGAGTGTGGGTGCAGTGAGAGCGGGTGCAGTGCGTGTGGGTGCAGTGGGTGTGGGTGCAGTGGGTGTGGGTGCAGTGAGAGCGGGTGCAGTGGGTGTGGGTGCAGTGAGTGCGGGTGCAGTGAGTGCGGGTGCAGTGAGAGCGGGTGCAGTGAGTGTGGGTGCAGTGAGTGCGGGTGCAGTGAGAGCGGGTGCAGTGGGTGTGGGTGCAGTGAGAGAGGGTGCAGTGGGTGTGGGTGCAGTGAGTGCGGGTGCAGTGAGTGTGGGTGCAGTGAGAGCGGGTGCAGTGAGTGTGGGTGCAGTGAGAGCGGGTGCAGTGAGTGTGGGTGCATGAAGAGCGGGTGCAGTGAGTGTGGGTGCAGTGAGTGTGGGTGCAGTGAGGGCGGGTGCAGTGAGTGTGAGTGCAGTGAGAGCGGGTGCAGTGGGTGTGGGTGCAGTGAGAGCGGGTGCAGTGAGTGTGGGTGCAGTGAGAGCGGGTGCAGTGCGTGTGGGTGCAGTGAGAGCTGGTGCAGTGGGTGTGGGTGCAGTGAGAGCGGGTGCAGTGGGTGTGGGTGCAGTGAGAGCAGGTGCAGTGAGTGTGGGTGCAGTGAGAGCGGGTGCAGTGAGTGTGGGTGCAGTGAGTTTGCGTGCAGTGAGGGCAGGTGCAGTGAGTGTGAGTGCAGTGAGTGTGGGTGCAGTGAGAGCGGATGCAGTGAGTGTGGGTGCAGTGAGAGCGGGTGCAGTGAGTGTGTGTGCAGTGAGAGCGGATGCAGTGAGAGCGGCTGCATTGAGTGTGGGAGCAGTGAGAGCGGGTGCAGTGAGTGTGGGTGCAGTGAGAGCGGGTGCAGTGCGTGTGGGTGCAGTGGGTGTGGGTGCAGTGGGTGTGGGAGCAGTGAGAGCGGGTGCAGTGAGTGTGGGTGCAGTGAGAGCGGGTGCAGTGCGTGTGGGTGCAGTGGGTGCGGGTGCAGTGGGTGTGGGTGCAGTGAGAGCGGGTGCAGTGGGTGTGGGTGCAGTGAGTGCGGGTGCAGTGAGAGCGGGTGCAGTGAGTGTGGGTCCAGTGAGAGCGGGTGCAGTGAGTGTGGGTGCAGTGAGAGCGGGTGCAGTGGGTGTGGGTGCAGTGAGAGCGGGTGCAGTTAGTGTGGGTGCAGTGAGAGCGGGTGCAGTGGGTGTGGGTGCAGTGAGAGCGGGTGCAGTGAGTGTGGGTGCAGAGAGAGCGGGTGCAGTGGGTGTGGGTGCAGTGAGAGAGGGTGCAGTGGGTGTGGGTCCAGTGAGAGCGGGTGCAGTGAGTGTGGGGGCAGTGAGAGCGGGTGCAGTGGGTGTGGGTGCAGTGAGAGCGGGTGCAGTGAGTGTGGGTGCAGTGAGAGCGGGTGCAGTGGGTGTGGGTGCAGTGAGAGCGGGTGCAGTGAGTGTGGGTGCAGTGAGAGCGGGTGCAGTGAGTGTGGGTGCAGTGAGAGCGGGTGCAGTGAGTGTGTGTGCAGTGAGAGCGGGTGCAGTGCGTGTGGGTGCATTGAGAGCGGGTGCAGTGGGTGTGGGTGCAGTGAGAGCGGGTGCAGTGCGTGTGGGTGCAGTGAGAGCGGGTGCAGTGGTTGTGCGTGCAGTGAGTGCGGGTGCAGTGAGAGCGGGTGCAGTGAGTGTGGGTGCAGTGAGAGCGGGTGCAGTGAGAGCGGGTGCAGTGAGTGTGGGTGCAGTGAGAGCGGGTGCAGTGAGTGTGGGTGCAGTGAGAGCGGGTGCAGTGAGTGTGAGTGCAGTGAGAGCGGGTGCAGTGGGTGTGGGTGCAGTGAGAGCGGGTGCAGTGAGAGCGGGTGCAGTGAGTGCGGGTGCAGTGGGAGCGGGTGCAGTGAGAGCGGGTGCCGTGGGTGTGGGTGCAGTGGGTGTGGGTGCAGTGAGAGCGGGTGCAGTGAGAGCGGGTGCAGTGAGTGCGGGTGCAGTGAGTGCGGGTGCAGTGAGAGCGGGTGCAGTGGGTGTGGGTGCAGTGAGTGCGGGTGCAGTGGGAGCGGGTGCAGTGAGAGCGGGTGCAGTGGGTGTGTGTGCAGTGAGTGCGGGTGCAGTGGGAGCGGGTGCAGTGAGAGCGGGTGCAGTGAGAGCGGGTGCAGTGAGAGCGGGTGCAGTGAGTGTGGGTGCAGTGAGAGCGGGTGCAGTGAGTGTGGGTGCAGTGAGAGCGGGTGCAGTGAGTGTGGGTGCAGTGAGTGTGGGTGCAGTGAGGGCGGGTGCAGTGAGTGTGAGTGCAGTGAGAGTGGGTGCAGTGAGTGTGGGTGCAGTGAGAGCGGGTGCAGTGAGTGTGGGTGCAGTGAGAGCAGGTGCAGTGAGTGTGGGTGCAGTGAGAGCGGGTGCAGTGAGTGTGGGTGCAGTGAGTGTGGGTGCAGTGAGAGCGGGTGCAGTGAGTGTGGGTGCAGTGAGAGCGGGTGCAGTGAGTGTGTGTGCAGTGAGTGTGGGAGCAGTGAGAGCGGATGCAGTGAGTGTGGTGCAGTGAGAGCGGGTGCAGTGAGTGTGTGTGCAGTGAGAGCGGATGCAGTGAGAGCGGCTGCAGTGAGTGTGGGAGCAGTGAGAGCGGGTGCAGTGAGTGTGGGTGCAGTGAGAGCGGGTGCAGTGCGTGTGGGTGCAGTGGGTGTGGGTGCAGTGGGTGTGTGTGCAGTGAGAGCGGGTGCAGTGAGTGTGGGTGCAGTGAGAGCGGGTGCAGTGAGAGCGGGTGCAGTGAGTGCGGGCGCAGTGAGAGCGGTTGCAGTGAGAGCGGGTGCAGTGAGAGCGGGTGCAGTGAGTGTGGGTGCACTGAGAGCGGGTGCAGTGAGTGTGGGTGCAGTGAGAGCGGGTGCAGTGAGTGTGGGTGCAGTGAGTTTGGGTGCAGTGAGGGCAGGTGCAGTGAGTGTGAGTGCAGTGAGAGTGGGTGCAGTGAGTGTGGGTGCAGTGAGAGCGGGTGCAGTGAGTGTGGGTGCAGTGAGTGTGGGTGCAGTGAGAGCGGGTGCAGTGAGTGTGGGTGCAGTGAGAGCGGATGCAGTGAGTGTGGGTGCAGTGAGAGCGGGTGCAGTGAGTGTGGGTGCAGTGAGAGCGGGTGCAGTGGGTGTGGGTGCAGTGAGAGAGGGTGCAGTGGGTGTGGGTCCAGTGAGAGCGGGTGCAGTGGGTGTGGGTGCAGTGAGAGCGGGTGCAGTGAGTGTGGGTGCAGTGAGAGCGGGTGCAGTGAGTGTGGGTGCAGTGAGTGCGGGTGCAGTGGGTGTGGGTGCAGTGAGAGCGGGTGCAGTGAGTGCGGGTGCAGTGGGAGTGGGTGCAGTGAGAGCGGGTGCAGTGGGTGTGGGTGCAGTGAGAGCGGGTGCAGTGGGTGTGGGTGCAGTGAGAGCGGGTGCAGTGAGTGTGGGTGCAGTGAGAGCGGGTGCAGTGGGTGTGGGTGCAGTGAGAGAGGGTGCAGTGGGTGTGGGTCCAGTGAGAGCGGGTGCAGTGGGTGTGGGTGCAGTGAGAGCGGGTGCAGTGAGAGCGGGTGCAGTGGGTGTGGGTGCAGTGAGAGCGGGTGCAGTGAGTGTGGGTGCAGTGAGAGCGGGTGCAGTGGGTGTGGGTGCAGTGAGAGCGGGTGCAGTGAGTGTGGGTGCAGTGAGAGCGGGTGCAGTGAGTGCGGGTGCAGTGAGAGCGGGTGCAGTGAGAGCGGGTGCAGTGGGTGTGGGTGCAGTGCGTGTGGGTGCATTGAGAGCGGGTGCAGTGGGTGTGGGTGCAGTGAGAGCGGGTGCAGTGCGTGTGGGTGCAGTGAGAGCGGGTGCAGTGAGTGCGGGTGCAGTGAGAGCGGGTGCAGTGAGTGTGGGTGCAGTGAGAGCGGGTGCAGTGAGAGCGGGTGCAGTGAGTGTGGGTGCAGTGAGAGCGGGTGCAGTGAGTGTGGGTGCAGTGAGAGCGGGTGCAGTGAGTGTGAGTGCAGTGAGAGCGGGTGCAGTGGGTGTGGGTGCAGTGAGAGCGGGTGCAGTGAGAGCGGGTGCAGTGAGTGCGGGTGCAGTGGGAGCGGGTGCAGTGAGAGCGGGTGCAGTGGGTGTGGGTGCAGTGAGTGCGGGTGCAGTGGGAGCGGGTGCAGTGAGAGCGGGTGCAGTGGGTGTGGGTGCAGTGAGTGCGGGTGCAGTGGGAGCGGGTGCAGTGAGAGCGGGTGCAGTGAGAGCGGGTGCAGTGAGAGCGGGTGCAGTGAGTGTGGGTGCAGTGAGAGCGGGTGCAGTGAGTGTGGGTGCAGTGAGAGCGGGTGCAGTGAGTGTGGGTGCAGTGAGTGTGGGTGCAGTGAGGGCGGGTGCAGTGAGAGCGGGTGCAGTGGGTGTGGGTGCAGTGAGAGCGGGTGCAGTGAGTGTGGGTGCAGTGAGAGCGGGTGCAGTGGGTGTGGGTGCAGTGAGAGCGGGTGCAGTGAGTGTGGGTGCAGTGAGAGCGGGTGCAGTGCGTGTGGGTGCAGTGAGAGCTGGTGCAGTGGGTGTGGGTGCAGTGAGAGCGGGTGCAGTGAGGGCAGGTGCAGTGAGTGTGAGTGCAGTGAGAGTGGGTGCAGTGAGTGTGGGTGCAGTGAGTGTGGGTGCAGTGAGTTTGGGTGCAGTGAGGGCAGGTGCAGTGAGTGTGAGTGCAGTGAGAGTGGGTGCAGTGAGTGTGGGTGCAGTGAGAGCGGGTGCAGTGAGTGTGGGTGCAGTGAGTGTGGGTGCAGTGAGAGCGGGTGCAGTGAATGTGGGTGCAGTGAGAGCGGATGCAGTGAGTGTGGGTGCAGTGAGAGCGGGTGCAGTGAGTGTGTGTGCAGTGAGAGCGGATGCAGTGAGAGCGGCTGCAGTGAGTGTGGGAGCAGTGAGAGCGGGTGCAGTGGGTGTGGGTGCAGTGAGTGCGGGTGCAGTGAGAGCGGGTGCAGTGAGTGTAGGTGCAGTGAGAGCGGGTGCAGTGAGAGCGGGTGCAGTGAGAGCGGGTGCAGTGAGTGTGGGTGCAGTGAGAGCGGGTGCAGTGGGTGTGGGTCCAGTGAGAGCGGGTGCAGTGGGTGTGGGTGCAGTGAGTGTGGGTGCAGTGAGAGCGGGTGCAGTTAGTGTGGGTGCAGTGAGAGCGGGTGCAGTGAGTGTGGGTGCAGTGAGTGTGGGTGCAGTGAGAGCGGGTGCAGTGAGTGTGGGTGCAGTGAGTGTGGGTGCAGTGAGAGCGGGTGCAGTTAGTGTGGGTGCAGTGAGAGCGGGTGCAGTGGGTGTGGGTGCAGTGAGAGCGGGTGCAGTGAGTGTGGGTGCAGAGAGAGCGGGTGCAGTGGGTGTGGGTGCAGTGAGAGAGGGTGCAGTGGGTGTGGGTCCAGTGAGAGCGGGTGCAGTGAGTGTGGGGGCAGTGAGAGCGGGTGCAGTGGGTGTGGGTGCAGTGAGAGCGGGTGCAGTGAGTGTGGGTGCAGTGAGAGCGGGTGCAGTGAGTGTGGGTGCAGTGAGAGCGGGTGCAGTGAGTGTGGGTGCAGTGAGAGCGGGTGCAGTGAGTGTGTGTGCAGTGAGAGCGGGTGCAGTGCGTGTGGGTGCAGTGAGAGCGGGTGCAGTGAGTGTGGGTGCAGTGAGAGCGGGTGCAGTGAGTGTGGGTGCAGTGAGAGCGGGTGCAGTGCGTGTGGGTGCATTGAGAGCGGGTGCTGTGGGTGTGGGTGCAGTGAGAGCGGGTGCAGTGCGTGTGGGTGCAGTGAGAGCGGGTGCAGTGGTTGTGGGTGCAGTGAGAGCGGGTGCAGTGAGTGTGGGTGCAGTGAGTGTGGGTGCAGTGAGGGCGGGTGCAGTGAGAGCGGGTGCAGTGGGTGTGGGTGCAGTGAGAGCGGGTGCAGTGAGTGTGGGTGCAGTGAGAGCGGGTGCAGTGGGTGTGGGTGCAGTGAGAGCGGGTGCAGTGAGTGTGGGTGCAGTGAGAGCGGGTGCAGTGCGTGTGGGTGCAGTGAGAGCTGGTGCAGTGGGTGTGGGTGCAGTGAGAGCGGGTGCAGTGGGTGTGGGTGCAGTGAGAGCGGGTGCAGTGAGAGCGGGTGCAGTGAGTGTGGGTGCAGTGAGAGCGGGTGCAGTGAGAGCGGGCGCAGTGAGTGTGGGTGCAGTGAGAGCGGGTGCAGTGAGTGTGGGTGCAGTGAGAGCCGGTGCAGTGAGTGTGGGTGCAGTGAGAGCGGGTGCAGTGGGTGTGGGTGCAGTGAGAGCGGGTGCAGTGAGAGCGGGTGCAGTGATTGCGGGTGCAGTGAGAGCGGGTGCAGTGAGAGCGGGTGCAGTGAGTGCGGGCGCAGTGAGAGCGGGTGCAGTGAGAGCGGGTGCAGTGAGAGCGGGTGCAGTGAGTGTGGGTGCACTGAGAGCGGGTGCAGTGAGTGCGGGTGCAGTGAGTGTGGGTGCAGTGAGTGCGGGTGCAGTGAGAGCGGGTGCAGTGAGAGCGGGTGCAGTGAGAGCGGGTGCAGTGAGAGCGGGTGCAGTGGGTGTGGGTGCAGTGAGAGCGGGTGCAGTGAGTGCGGGTGCAGTGAGTGTGGGTGCAGTGAGAGCGGGTGCAGTGAGTGTGGGTGCAGTGAGTGTGGGTGCAGTGAGGGCGGGTGCAGTGAGTGTGAGTGCTGTGAGAGTGGGTGCAGTGAGTGTGGGTGCAGTGAGAGCGGGTGCAGTGAGTGTGGGTGCAGTGAGTGTGGGTGCAGTGAGAGCGGGTGCAGTGAGTGTGGGTGCAGTGAGTGTGGGTGCAGTGAGAGCGGGTGCAGTTAGTGTGGGTGCAGTGAGAGCGGGTGCAGTGGGTGTGGGTGCAGTGAGAGCGGGTGCAGTGAGTGTGGGTGCAGAGAGAGCGGGTGCAGTGGGTGTGGGTGCAGTGAGAGAGGGTGCAGTGGGTGTGGGTCCAGTGAGAGCGGGTGCAGTGAGTGTGGGGGCAGTGAGAGCGGGTGCAGTGGGTGTGGGTGCAGTGAGAGCGGGTGCAGTGAGTGTGGGTGCAGTGAGAGCGGGTGCAGTGAGTGTGGGTGCAGTGAGAGCGGGTGCAGTGAGTGTGGGTGCAGTGAGAGCGGGTGCAGTGAGTGTGTGTGCAGTGAGAGCGGGTGCAGTGCGTGTGGGTGCAGTGAGAGCGGGTGCAGTGAGTGTGGGTGCAGTGAGAGCGGGTGCAGTGAGTGTGGGTGCAGTGAGAGCGGGTGCAGTGCGTGTGGGTGCATTGAGAGCGGGTGCTGTGGGTGTGGGTGCAGTGAGAGCGGGTGCAGTGCGTGTGGGTGCAGTGAGAGCGGGTGCAGTGGTTGTGGGTGCAGTGAGAGCGGGTGCAGTGAGTGTGGGTGCAGTGAGTGTGGGTGCAGTGAGGGCGGGTGCAGTGAGAGCGGGTGCAGTGGGTGTGGGTGCAGTGAGAGCGGGTGCAGTGAGTGTGGGTGCAGTGAGAGCGGGTGCAGTGGGTGTGGGTGCAGTGAGAGCGGGTGCAGTGAGTGTGGGTGCAGTGAGAGCGGGTGCAGTGCGTGTGGGTGCAGTGAGAGCTGGTGCAGTGGGTGTGGGTGCAGTGAGAGCGGGTGCAGTGGGTGTGGGTGCAGTGAGAGCGGGTGCAGTGAGAGCGGGTGCAGTGAGTGTGGGTGCAGTGAGAGCGGGTGCAGTGAGAGCGGGCGCAGTGAGTGTGGGTGCAGTGAGAGCGGGTGCAGTGAGTGTGGGTGCAGTGAGAGCCGGTGCAGTGAGTGTGGGTGCAGTGAGAGCGGGTGCAGTGGGTGTGGGTGCAGTGAGAGCGGGTGCAGTGAGAGCGGGTGCAGTGATTGCGGGTGCAGTGAGAGCGGGTGCAGTGAGAGCGGGTGCAGTGAGTGCGGGCGCAGTGAGAGCGGGTGCAGTGAGAGCGGGTGCAGTGAGAGCGGGTGCAGTGAGTGTGGGTGCACTGAGAGCGGGTGCAGTGAGTGCGGGTGCAGTGAGTGTGGGTGCAGTGAGTGCGGGTGCAGTGAGAGCGGGTGCAGTGAGAGCGGGTGCAGTGAGAGCGGGTGCAGTGAGAGCGGGTGCAGTGGGTGTGGGTGCAGTGAGAGCGGGTGCAGTGAGTGTGGGTGCAGTGAGAGCAGGTGCAGTGAGTGTGGGTGCAGTGAGAGCGGGTGCAGTGAGTGTGGGTGCAGTGAGAGCGGGTGCAGTGAGTGTGTGTGCAGTGAGTGTGGGAGCAGTGAGAGCGGATGCAGTGAGTGTGGGTGCAGTGAGAGCGGGTGCATTGAGTGTGTGTGCTGTGAGAGCGGATGCAGTGAGAGCGGCTGCAGTGAGTGTGGGAGCAGTGAGAGCGGGTGCAGTGAGTGTGGGTGCAGTGAGAGCGGGTGCAGTGCGTGTGGGTGCAGTGGGTGTGGGTGCAGTGGGTGTGGGTGCAGTGAGAGCGGGTGCATTGCGTGTGGGTGCAGTGGGTGTGGGAGCAGTGAGAGCGGGTGCAGTGGGTGTGGGTGCAGTGAGTGCGGGTGCAGTGAGTGCGGGTGCAGTGAGAGCGGGTGCAGTGAGTGTGGGTGCAGTGAGAGCGGGTGCAGTGAGAGCGGGTGCAGTGAGAGCGGGTGCAGTGAGTGTGGGTGCAGTGAGAGCGGGTGCAGTGAGTGTGGGTGCAGTGAGAGCGGGTGCAGTGAGAGCGGGTGCAGTGAGTGCGGGTGCAGTGAGAGCGGGTGCAGTGAGAGCGGGCGCAGTGAGAGCGGTTGCAGTGAGTGTGGGTGCAGTGAGAGCCGGTGCAGTGAGTGTGGGTGCAGTGAGAGCGGGTGCAGTGAGTGTGGGTGCAGTGAGTGTGGGTGCAGTGAGGGCAGGTGCAGTGAGTGTGAGTGCAGTGAGAGTGGGTGCAGTGAGTGTGGGTGCAGTGAGAGCGGATGCAGTGAGTGTGGGTGCAGTGAGAGCGGGTGCAGTGAGTGTGTGTGCAGTGAGAGCGGATGCAGTGAGAGCGGCTGCAGTGAGTGTGGGAGCAGTGAGAGCGGGTGCAGTGAGTGTGGGTGCAGTGAGAGCGGGTGCAGTGCGTGTGGGTGCAGTGGGTGTGGGTGCAGTGGGTGTGGGTGCAGTGAGAGCGGGTGCAGTGGGTGTGGGTGCAGTGAGTGCGGGTGCAGTGAGAGCGGGTGCAGTGAGTGTGGGTGCAGTGAGAGCGGGTGCAGTGAGAGCGGGTGCAGTGAGAGCGGGTGCAGTGAGTGTGGGTGCAGTGAGAGCGGGTGCAGTGGGTGTGGGTCCAGTGAGAGCGGGTGCAGTGAGTGTGGGTGCAGTGAGAGCGGGTGCAGTGGGTGTGGGTGCAGTGAGAGCGGGTGCAGTGAGTGTGGGTGCAGTGAGAGCGGGTGGAGTGAGTGTGGGTGCAGTGAGAGCGGGTGCAGTGCGTGTGGGTGCAGTGAGAGCGGGTGCAGTGGGTGTGGGTGCAGTGAGAGCGGGTGCAGTGCGTGTGGGTGCAGTGAGAGCGGGTGCAGTGGGTGTGGGTGCAGTGAGAGCGGGTGCAGTGGGTGTGTGTGCAGTGAGTGCGGGTGCAGTGAGTGTGGGTGCAGTGAGAGCGGGTGCAGTGAGTGTGTGTGCAGTGAGAGCGGATGCAGTGAGAGCGGCTGCAGTGAGTGTGGGAGCAGTGAGAGCGGGTGCAGTGAGTGTGGGTGCAGTGAGAGCGGGTGCAGTGCGTGTGGGTGCAGTGGGTGTGGGTGCAGTGGGTGTGGGTGCAGTGAGAGCGGGTGCAGTGGGTGTGGGTGCAGTGAGTGCGGGTGCAGTGAGAGCGGGTGCAGTGAGTGTGGGTGCAGTGAGAGCGGGTGCAGTGAGAGCGGGTGCAGTGAGAGCGGGTGCAGTGAGTGTGGGTGCAGTGAGAGCGGGTGCAGTGGGTGTGGGTCCAGTGAGAGCGGGTGCAGTGAGTGTGGGTGCAGTGAGAGCGGGTGCAGTGGGTGTGGGTGCAGTGAGAGCGGGTGCAGTGAGTGTGGGTGCAGTGAGAGCGGGTGCAGTGGGTGTGGGTGCAGTGAGAGCGGGTGCAGTGAGTGAGGGTGCAGTGAGAGCGGGTGCAGTGAGTGTGGGTGCAGTGAGAGCGGGTGCAGTGAGTGTGGGTGCAGTGAGAGCGGGTGCAGTGAGTGTGGGTGCAGTGAGAGCGGGTGCAGTGGGTGTGGGTGCAGTGAGAGCGGGTGCAGTGCGTGTGGGTGCAGTGAGAGCGGGTGCAGTGGGTGTGGGTGCAGTGAGAGCGGGTGCAGTGGGTGTGTGTGCAGTGAGTGCGGGTGCAGTGAGTGCGGGTGCAGTGAGAGCGGGTGCAGTGAGTGTGGGTGCAGTGAGAGCGGGTGCAGTGAGAGCGGGTGCCGTGGGTGTGGGTGCAGTGAGAGCGGGTGCAGTGAGAGCGGGTGCAGTGGGTGTGGGTGCAGTGAGAGCGGGTGCAGTGGGTGTGGGTGCAGTGAGTGCGGGTGCAGTGGGTGTGGGTGCAGTGAGAGCGGGTGCAGTGAGTGTGGGTGCAGTGAGAGCGGGTGCAGTGAGTGTGGGTGCAGTGAGTGCGGGTGCAGTGGGTGTGGGTGCAGTGAGAGCGGGTGCAGTGAGTGCGGGTGCAGTGGGAGTGGGTGCAGTGAGAGCGGGTGCAGTGGGTGTGGGTGCAGTGAGAGCGGGTGCAGTGAGTGTGGGTGCAGTGAGAGCGGGTGCAGTGGGTGTGGGTGCAGTGAGAGCGGGTGCAGTGAGTGTGGGTGCAGTGAGAGCGGGTGCAGTGAGTGTGGGTGCAGTGAGTGCGGGTGCAGTGGGTGTGGGTGCAGTGAGAGCGGGTGCAGTGAGAGCGGGTGAAGTGAGTGCGGGTGCAGTGAGAGGGGGTGCAGTGGGTGTGGGTGCAGTGAGAGCGAGTGCAGTGGGTGTGGGTGCAGTGAGAGCGGGTGCAGTGAGTGTGGGTGCAGTGAGTGCGGGTGCAGTGAGAGCGGGTGCAGTGAGAGCGAGTGCAGTGGGTGTGGGTGCAGTGAGAGCGGGTGCAGTGAGTGTGGGTGCAGTGAGAGCGGGTGCAGTGAGAGCGGGTGCAGTGAGAGCGGGTGCAGTGGGTGTGGGTGCAGTGAGAGAGGGTGCAGTGGGTGTGGGTGCAGTGAGTGCGGGTGCAGTGAGTGTGGGTGCAGTGAGAGCGGGTGCAGTGAGTGTGGGTGCAATGAGAGCGGGTGCAGTGAGTGTGGGTGCAGTGAGAGCGGGTGCAGTGAGTGTGGGTGCAGTGAGTGTGGGTGCAGTGAGGGCGGGTGCAGTGAGTGTGAGTGCAGTGAGAGTGGGTGCAGTGAGTGTGGGTGCAGTGAGAGCGGGTGCAGTGAGTGTGGGTGCAGTGAGAGCAGGTGCAGTGAGTGTGGGTGCAGTGAGAGCGGGTGCAGTGAGTGTGTGTGCAGTGAGTGTGGGAGCAGTGAGAGCGGATGCAGTGAGTGTGGGTGCAGTGAGAGCGGGTGCAGTGAGTGTGTGTGCAATGAGTGTCGGAGCAGTGAGAGCGGCTGCAGTGAGTGTGGGAGCAGTGAGAGCGGGTGCAGTGAGTGTGGGTGCAGTGAGAGCGGGTGCAGTGCGTGTGGGTGCAGTGGGTGTGGGTGCAGTGGGTGTGGGTGCAGTGAGAGCGGGTGCAGTGGGTGTGGGTGCAGTGAGTGCGGGTGCAGTGAGAGCGGGTGCATTGAGTGTTGGTGCAGTGAGAGCGGGTGCAGTGAGAGCGGGTGCAGTGAGAGCGGGTGCAGTGAGTGTGGGTGCAGTGAGAGTGGGTGCAGTGGGTGTGGGTGCAGTGAGAGCGGGTGCAGTGAGTGTGGGTGCTGTGAGAGCGGGTGCAGTGGGTGTGGGTGCAGTGAGAGCGGGTGCAGAGTGTGTGGGTGCAGTGAGAGCGGGTGCAGTGAGTGTGGGTGCAGTGAGAGCGGGTGCAGTGAGAAGGGTGAAGTGAGAGCGGGTGCAGTGAGAGCGGGTGCAGTGAGTGTGGATGCAGTGAGAGCGGGTGCAGTGGGTGTGGGTGCAGTGAGAGCGGGTGCAGTGAGAGCGGGTGCAGTGGGTGTGGGTGCAGTGAGAGCGGGTGCAGTGAGTGTGGGTGCAGTGAGTGCGGGTGCAGTGGGTGTGGGTGCAGTGAGAGCGGGTGCAGTGAGTGTGGGTGCAGTGAGAGCGGGTGCAGTGAGTGTGGGTGCAGTGAGTGCGGGTGCAGTGGGTGTGGGTGCAGTGAGAGCGGGTGCAGTGAGTGCGGGTGCAGTGGGAGTGGGTGCAGTGAGAGCGGGTGCAGTGGGTGTGGGTGCAGTGAGAGCGGGTGCAGTGAGTGTGGGTGCAGTGAGAGCGGGTGCAGTGGGTGTGGGTGCAGTGAGAGCGGGTGCAGTGAGTGTGGGTGCAGTGAGAGCGGGTGCAGTGAGTGTGGGTGCAGTGAGTGCGGGTGCAGTGGGTGTGGGTGCAGTGAGAGCGGGTGCAGTGAGAGCGGGTGCAGTGAGTGCGGGTGCAGTGAGAGCGGGTGCAGTGGGTGTGGGTGCAGTGAGAGCGGGTGCAGTGGGTGTGGGTGCAGTGAGAGCGGGTGCAGTGAGTGTGGGTGCAGTGAGTGCGGGTGCAGTGAGAGCGGGTGCAGTGAGAGCGGGTGCAGTGAGAGCGGGTGCAGTGAGAGCGGGTGCAGTGGGTGTGGGTGCAGTGAGAGAGGGTGCAGTGGGTGTGGGTGCAGTGAGTGCGGGTGCAGTGAGTGTGGGTGCAGTGAGAGCGGGTGCAGTGAGTGTGGGTGCAGTGAGAGCGGGTGCAGTGAGTGTGGGTGCAGTGAGAGCGGGTGCAGTGAGTGTGGGTGCAGTGAGTGTGGGTGCAGTGAGGGCGGGTGCAGTGAGTGTGAGTGCAGTGAGAGTGGGTGCAGTGAGTGTGGGTGCAGTGAGAGCGGGTGCAGTGAGTGTGGGTGCAGTGAGAGCAGGTGCAATGAGTGTGGGTGCAGTGAGAGCGGGTGCAGTGAGTGTGGGTGCAGTGAGAGCGGGTGCAGTGAGTGTGTGTGCAGTGAGTGTGGGAGCAGTGAGAGCGGAAGCAGTGAGTGTGGGTGCAGTGAGAGCGGGTGCATTGAGTGTGTGTGCTGTGAGAGCGGATGCAGTGAGAGCGGCTGCAGTGAGTGTGGGAGCAGTGAGAGCGGGTGCAGTGAGTGTGGGTGCAGTGAGAGCGGGTGCAGTGCGTGTGGGTGCAGTGGGTGTGGGTGCAGTGGGTGTGGGTGCAGTGAGAGCGGGTGCAGTGCGTGTGGGTGCAGTGGGTGTGGGTGCAGTGAGTGCGGGTGCAGTGGGTGTGGGTGCAGTGAGTGCGGGTGCAGTGAGTGCGGGTGCAGTGAGAGCGGGTGCAGTGAGTGTGGGTGCAGTGAGAGCGCGTGCAGTGAGAGCGGGTGCAGTGAGAGCGGGTGCAGTGAGTGTGGGTGCAGTGAGAGCGGGTGCAGTGAGTGTGGGTGCAGTGAGAGCGGGTGCAGTGAGAGCGGGTGCAGTGAGTGCGGGTGCAGTGAGAGCGGGTGCAGTGAGAGCGGGTGCAGTGAGAGCGGTTGCAGTGAGTGTGGGTGCAGTGAGAGCCGGTGCAGTGAGTGTGGGTGCAGTGAGAGCGGGTGCAGTGAGTGTGGGTGCAGTGAGAGCGGGTGCAGTGAGTGTGGGTGCAGTGAGTGTGGGTGCAGTGAGGGCAGGTGCAGTGAGTGTGAGTGCAGTGAGAGTGGGTGCAGTGAGTGTGGGTGCAGTGAGAGCGGATGCAGTGAGTGTGGGTGCAGTGAGAGCGGGTGCAGTGAGTGTGTGTGCAGTGAGAACGGATGCAGTGAGAGCGGCTGCAGTGAGTGTGGGAGCAGTGAGAGCGGGTGCAGTGAGTGTGGGTGCAGTGAGAGCGGGTGCAGTGCGTGTGGGTGCAGTGGGTGTGGGTGCAGTGGGTGTGGGTGCAGTGAGAGCGGGTGCAGTGGGTGTGGGTGCAGTGAGTGCGGGTGCAGTGAGAGCGGGTGCAGTGAGTGTGGGTGCAGTGAGAGCGGGTGCAGTGAGAGCGGGTGCAGTGAGAGCGGGTGCAGTGAGTGTGGGTGCAGTGAGAGCGGGTGCAGTGGGTGTGGGTCCAGTGAGAGCGGGTGCAGTGAGTGTGGGTGCAGTGAGAGCGGGTGCAGTGGGTGTGGGTGCAGTGAGTGCGGGTGCAGTGGGTGTGGGTGCCATGAGAGCGGGTGCAGTGAGTGCGGGTGCAGTGGGAGTGGGTGCAGTGAGAGCGGGTGCAGTGGGTGTGGGTGCAGTGAGAGCGGGTGCAGTGAGTGTGGGTGCAGTGAGAGCGGGTGCAGTGGGTGTGGGTGCAGTGAGAGCGGGTGCAGTGAGTGTGGGTGCAGTGAGAGCGGGCGCAGTGAGTGTGGGTGCAGTGAGTGAGGGTGCAGTGGGTGTGGGTGCAGTGAGAGCGGGTGCAGTTAGAGCGGGTGCAGTGAGTGCGGGTGCAGTGAGAGCGGGTGCAGTGGGTGTGGGTGCAGTGAGAGCGGGTGCAATGGGTGTGGGTGCAGTGAGAGCGGGTGCAGTGAGTGTGGGTGCTGTGAGTGCGGGTGCAGTGAGAGCGGGTGCAGTGAGAGCGGGTGCAGTGAGAGCGGGTGCAGTGAGAGCGGGTGCAGTGGGTGTGGGTGCAGTGAGAGAGGGTGCAGTGGGTGTGGGTGCAGTGAGTGCGGGTGCAGTGAGTGTGGGTGCAGTGAGAGCGGGTGCAGTGAGTGTGGGTGCAGTGAGAGCGGGTGCAGTGAGTGTGGGTGCAGTGAGAGCGGGTGCAGTGAGTGTGGGTGCAGTGAGTGTGGGTGCAGTGAGGGCGGGTGCAGTGAGTGTGAGTGCAGTGAGAGTGGGTGCAGTGAGTGTGGGTGCAGTGAGAGCGGGTGCAGTGAGTGTGGGTGCAGTGAGAGCAGGTGCAGTGAGTGTGGGTGCAGTGAGAGCGGGTGCAGTGAGTGTGGGTGCAGTGAGTGTGGGTGCAGTGAGAGCGGGTGCAGTGAGTGTGGGTGCAGTGAGAGCGGGTGCAGTGAGTGTGTGTGCAGTGAGTGTGGGAGCAGTGAGAGCGGATGCAGCGAGTGTGGGTGCAGTGAGAGCGGGTGCAGTGAGTGTGTGTGCAGTGAGAGCGGATGCAGTGAGAGCGGCTGCAGTGAGTGTGGGAGCAGTGAGAGCGGGTGCAGTGAGTGTGGGTGCAGTGAGAGCGGTTGCAGTGCGTGTGGGTGAAGTGGGTGTGGGTGCAGTGGGTGTGGGTGCAGTGAGTGCGGGTGCAGTGAGAGCGGGTGCAGTGAGAGCGGGTGCAGTGAGAGCGGGTGCAGTGAGAGCGGGTGCAGTGGGTGTGGGTGCAGTGAGAGAGGGTGCAGTGGGTGTGGGTGCAGTGAGTGCGGGTGCAGTGAGTGTGGGTGCAGTGAGAGCGGGTGCAGTGAGTGTGGGTGCAGTGAGAGCGGGTGCAGTGAGTGTGGGTGCAGTGAGAGCGGGTGCAGTGAGTGTGGGTGCAGTGAGTGTGGGTGCAGTGAGGGCGGGTGCAGTGAGTGTGAGTGCAGTGAGAGTGGGTGCAGTGAGTGTGGGTGCAGTGAGAGCGGGTGCAGTGAGTGCGGGTGCAGTGGGTGTGGGTGCAGTGAGAGCGGGTGCAGTGAGAGCGGGTGCAGTGAGTGCGGGTGCAGTGAGAGCGGGTGCAGTGGGTGTGGGTGCAGTGAGAGCGGGTGCAGTGGGTGTGGGTGCAGTGAGAGCGGGTGCAGTGAGTGTGGGTGCAGTGAGTGCGGGTGCAGTGAGAGCGGGTGCAGTGAGAGCGGGTGCAGTGAGAGCGGGTGCAGTGAGAGCGGGTGCAGTGGGTGTGGGTGCAGTGAGAGAGGGTGCAGTGGGTGTGGGTGCAGTGAGTGCGGGTGCAGTGAGTGTGGGTGCAGTGAGAGCGGGTGCAGTGAGTGTGGGTGCAGTGAGAGCGGGTGCAGTGAGTGTGGGTGCAGTGAGTGCGGGTGCAGTGAGAGCGGGTGCAGTGAGAGCGGGTGCAGTGAGAGCGGGTGCAGTGAGAGCGGGTGCAGTGGGTGTGGGTGCAGTGAGAGAGGGTGCAGTGGGTGTGGGTGCAGTGAGTGCGGGTGCAGTGAGTGTGGGTGCTGTGAGAGCGGGTGCAGTGAGTGTGGGTGCAGTGAGAGCGGGTGCAGTGAGTGTGGGTGCAGTGAGAGCGGGTGCAGTGAGTGTGGGTGCAGTGAGTGTGGGTGCAGTGAGGGCGGGTGCAGTGAGTGTGAGTGCAGTGAGAGTGGGTGCAGTGAGTGTGGGTGCAGTGAGAGCGGGTGCAGTGAGTGTGGGTGCAGTGAGAGCAGGTGCAGTGAGTGTGGGTGCAGTGAGAGCGGGTGCAGTGAGTGTGGGTGCAGTGAGAGCGGGTGCAGTGAGTGTGTGTGCAGTGAGTGTGGGAGCAGTGAGAGCGGAAGCAGTGAGTGTGGGTGCAGTGAGAGCGGGTGCATTGAGTGTGTGTGCTGTGAGAGCGGATGCAGTGAGAGCGGCTGCAGTGAGTGTGGGAGCAGTGAGAGCGGGTGCAGTGAGTGTGGGTGCAGTGAGAGCGGGTGCAGTGCGTGTGGGTGCAGTGGGTGTGGGTGCAGTGGGTGTGGGTGCAGTGAGAGCGGGTGCAGTGCGTGTGGGTGCAGTGGGTGTGGGTGCAGTGAGTGCGGGTGCAGTGGGTGTGGGTGCAGTGAGTGCGGGTGCAGTGAGTGCGGGTGCAGTGAGAGCGGGTGCAGTGAGTGTGGGTGCAGTGAGAGCGGGTGCAGTGAGAGCGGGTGCAGTGAGAGCGGGTGCAGTGAGTGTGGGTGCAGTGAGAGCGGGTGCAGTGAGTGTGGGTGCAGTGAGAGCGGGTGCAGTGAGAGCGGGTGCAGTGAGTGCGGGTGCAGTGAGAGCGGGTGCAGTGAGAGCGGGTGCAGTGAGAGCGGTTGCAGTGAGTGTGGGTGCAGTGAGAGCCGGTGCAGTGAGTGTGGGTGCAGTGAGAGCGGGTGCAGTGAGTGTGGGTGCAGTGAGAGCGGGTGCAGTGAGTGTGGGTGCAGTGAGTGTGGGTGCAGTGAGGGCAGGTGCAGTGAGTGTGAGTGCAGTGAGAGTGGGTGCAGTGAGTGTGGGTGCAGTGAGAGCGGATGCAGTGAGTGTGGGTGCAGTGAGAGCGGGTGCAGTGAGTGTGTGTGCAGTGAGAACGGATGCAGTGAGAGCGGCTGCAGTGAGTGTGGGAGCAGTGAGAGCGGGTGCAGTGAGTGTGGGTGCAGTGAGAGCGGGTGCAGTGCGTGTGGGTGCAGTGGGTGTGGGTGCAGTGGGTGTGGGTGCAGTGAGAGCGGGTGCAGTGGGTGTGGGTGCAGTGAGTGCGGGTGCAGTGAGAGCGGGTGCAGTGAGTGTGGGTGCAGTGAGAGCGGGTGCAGTGAGAGCGGGTGCAGTGAGAGCGGGTGCAGTGAGTGTGGGTGCAGTGAGAGCGGGTGCAGTGGGTGTGGGTCCAGTGAGAGCGGGTGCAGTGAGTGTGGGTGCAGTGAGAGCGGGTGCAGTGGGTGTGGGTGCAGTGAGTGCGGGTGCAGTGGGTGTGGGTGCCATGAGAGCGGGTGCAGTGAGTGCGGGTGCAGTGGGAGTGGGTGCAGTGAGAGCGGGTGCAGTGGGTGTGGGTGCAGTGAGAGCGGGTGCAGTGAGTGTGGGTGCAGTGAGAGCGGGTGCAGTGGGTGTGGGTGCAGTGAGAGCGGGTGCAGTGAGTGTGGGTGCAGTGAGAGCGGGTGCAGTGAGTGTGGGTGCAGTGAGTGAGGGTGCAGTGGGTGTGGGTGCAGTGAGAGCGGGTGCAGTTAGAGCGGGTGCAGTGAGTGCGGGTGCAGTGAGAGCGGGTGCAGTGGGTGTGGGTGCAGTGAGAGCGGGTGCAATGGGTGTGGGTGCAGTGAGAGCGGGTGCAGTGAGTGTGGGTGCAGTGAGTGCGGGTGCAGTGAGAGCGGGTGCAGTGAGAGCGGGTGCAGTGAGAGCGGGTGCAGTGAGAGCGGGTGCAGTGGGTGTGGGTGCAGTGAGAGAGGGTGCAGTGGGTGTGGGTGCAGTGAGTGCGGGTGCAGTGAGTGTGGGTGCAGTGAGAGCGGGTGCAGTGAGTGTGGGTGCAGTGAGAGCGGGTGCAGTGAGTGTGGGTGCAGTGAGAGCGGGTGCAGTGAGTGTGGGTGCAGTGAGTGTGGGTGCAGTGAGGGCGGGTGCAGTGAGTGTGAGTGCAGTGAGAGTGGGTGCAGTGAGTGTGGGTGCAGTGAGAGCGGGTGCAGTGAGTGTGGGTGCAGTGAGAGCAGGTGCAGTGAGTGTGGGTGCAGTGAGAGCGGGTGCAGTGAGTGTGGGTGCAGTGAGTGTGGGTGCAGTGAGAGCGGGTGCAGTGAGTGTGGGTGCAGTGAGAGCGGGTGCAGTGAGTGTGTGTGCAGTGAGTGTGGGAGCAGTGAGAGCGGATGCAGTGAGTGTGGGTGCAGTGAGAGCGGGTGCAGTGAGTGTGTGTGCAGTGAGAGCGGATGCAGTGAGAGCGGCTGCAGTGAGTGTGGGAGCAGTGAGAGCGGGTGCAGTGAGTGTGGGTGCAGTGAGAGCGGTTGCAGTGCGTGTGGGTGAAGTGGGTGTGGGTGCAGTGGGTGTGGGTGCAGTGAGAGCGGGTGCAGTGCGTGTGGGTGCAGTGGGTGTGGGTGCAGTGAGTGTGGGTGCAGTGAGTGCGGGTTCAGTGAGTGCGGGTGCAGTGAGAGCGGGTGCAGTGAGTGTGGGTGCAGTGAGAGCGGGTGCAGTGAGCGCGGGTTCAGTGAGGGCGGGTGCAGTGACTGTGGGTGCAGTGAGAGCGGGTGCAGTGAGTGTGGGTGCAGTGAGAGCGGGTGCAGTGAGAGCGGGTGCAGTGAGTGCGGGTGCAGTGAGAGCGGGTGCAGTGAGAGCGGGTGCAGTGAGAGCGGGTGCAGTGAGTGTGGGTGCAGTGAGAGCGGGTGCAGTGAGTGTGGGTGCAGTGAGAGCGGGTGCAGTGAGTGTGGGTGCAGTGTGAGCGGGTGCAGTGAGTGTGGGTGCAGTGAGTGTGGGTGCAGTGAGGGCAGGTGCAGTGAGTGTGAGTGCAGTGAGAGTGGGTGCAGTGAGTGTGGGTGCAGTGAGAGCGGGTGCAGTGAGTGTGGGTGCAGTGAGTGTGGGTGCAGTGAGAGCGGGTGCAGTGAGTGTGGGTGCAGTGAGAGCGGATGCAGTGAGTGTGGGTGCAGTGAGAGCGGGTGCAGTGAGTGTGTGTGCAGTGAGAGCGGATGCAGTGAGAGCGGCTGCAGTGAGTGTGGGAGCAGTGAGAGCGGGTGCAGTGAGTGTGGGTGCAGTGAGAGCGGGTGCAGTGCGTGTGGGTGCAGTGGGTTTGGGTGCAGTGGATGTGGGTGCAGTTAGAGCGGGTGCAGTGGGTGTTTGGTGCAGTGAGTGCGGGTGCAGTGAGAGCGGGTGCAGTGAGTGTGGGTGCAGTGAGAGCGGGTGCAGTGAGAGCGGGTGCAGTGAGAGCGGGTGCAGTGAGTGTGGGTGCAGTGAGAGCGGGTGCAGTGAGTGTGGGTGCAGTGAGAGCGGGTGCAGTGGGTGTGGGTGCAGTGAGAGCGGGTGCAGTGAGTGTGGGTGCAGTGAGAGCGGGTGCAGTGAGTGTGGGTGCAGTGAGAGCGGGTGCAGTGAGTGTGGGTGCAGTGAGAGCGGGTGCAGTGGGTGTGGGTGCAGTGAGAGCGGGTGCAGTGCGTGTGGGTGCAGTGAGAGCGGGTGCAGTGGGTGTGGGTGCAGTGAGAGCGGGTGCAGTGGGTGTGGGTTCAGTGAGTGCGGGTGCAGTGAGTGCGGGTGCAGTGAGAGCGGGTGCAGTGAGTGTGGGTGCAGTGAGAGCGGGTGCAGTGAGAGCGGGTGCAGTGAGTGTGGGTGCAGTGAGAGCGGGTGCAGTGAGTGTGGGTGCAGTGAGAGCGGGTGCAGTGAGTGTGGGTGCAGTGAGAGCGTGTGCAGTGGGTGTGGGTGCAGTGAGAGCGGGTGTAGTGAGAGCGGGTGCAGTGAGTGCGGGTGCAGTGGGTGTGGGTGCAGTGAGTGCGGGTGCAGTGGGAGCGGGTGCAGTGAGAGCGGGTGCAGTGAGAGCGGGTGCAGTGAGAGCGGGTGCAGTGAGTGTGGGTGCAGTGAGAGCGGGTGCAGTGAGTGTGGGTGCAGTGAGAGCGGGTGCAGTGAGTGTGGGTGCAGTGAGGGCGGGTGCAGTGAGGGCGGGTGCAGTGAGAGCGGGTGCAGTGGGTGTGGGTGCAGTGAGAGCGGGTGCAGTGAGTGTGGGTGCAGTGAGAGCGGGTGCAGTGGGTGTGGGTGCAGTGAGAGCGGGTGCAGTGAGTGTGGGTGCTGTGAGAGCGGGTGCAGTGCGTGTGGGTGCAGTGAGAGCGGGTGCAGTGGGTGTGGGTGCAGTGAGAGCGGGTGCAGTGCATGTGGGTGCAGTGAGAGCGGGTGCAGTGAGTGTGGGTGCAGTGAGAGCGGGTGCAGTGAGAGCGGGTGCAGTGAGTGCGGGTGCAGTGAGAGCGGGTGCAGTGAGAGCGGGTGCAGTTAGTGTGGGTGCAGTGAGAGCGGGTGCAGTGAGTGTGGGTGCAGTGAGAGCGGGTGCAGTGGGTGTGGGTGCAGTGAGAGCGGGTGCAGTGAGAGCGGGTGCAGTGAGTGCGGGTGCAGTGAGAGCGGGTGCAGTGAGAGCGGGTGCAGTGAGTGTGGGTGCAGTGAGAGCGGGTGCAGTGAGAGCGGGTGCAGTGAGTGTGGGTGCAGTGAGTGTGGGTGCAGTGAGGGCGGGTGCAGTGAGTGTGAGTGCAGTGAGAGTGGGTGCAGTGAGTGTGGGTGCAGTGAGAGCGGGTGCAGTGAGTGTGGGTGCAGTGAGAGCGCGTGCAGTGGGTGTGGGTGCAGTGAGAGCGAGTGCAGTGAGAGCGGGTGCAGTGGGTGTGGGTGCAGTGAGAGCGGGGGCAGTGGGTGTGGGTGCAGTGAGTGCGGGTGCAGTGGGTGTGGGTGCAGTGAGAGCGGGTGCAGTGAGTGTTGGTGCAGTGAGAGCGGGTGCAGTGAGTGTGGGTGCAGTGAGTGCGGGTGCAGTGGGTGTGGGTGCAGTGAGAGCGGGTGCAGTGAGTGCGGGTGCAGTGAGAGTGGGTGCAGTGAGAGCGGGTGCAGTGGGTGTGGGTGCAGTGAGAGCGGGTGCAGTGAGTGTGGGTGCAGTGAGAGCGGGTGCAGTGCGTGTGGGTGCAGTGGGTGTGGGTGCAGTGGATGTGGGTGCAGTTAGAGCGGGTGCAGTGGGTGTGGGTGCAGTGAGTGCGGGTGCAGTGAGAGCGGGTGCAGTGAGTGTGGGTGCAGTGAGAGCGGGTGCAGTGAGAGCGGGTGCAGTGAGAGCGGGTGCAGTGCGTGTGGGTGCAGTGAGAGCGGGTGCAGTGGGTGTGGGTCCAGTGAGAGCGGGTGCAGTGAGTGTGGGTGCAGTGAGAGCGGGTGCAGTGGGTGTGGGTGCAGTGAGAGCGGGTGCAGTGAGTGTGGGTGCAGTGAGAGCGGGTGCAGTGGGTGTGGGTGCAGTGAGAGCGGGTGCAGTGAGTGTGGGTGCAGTGAGAGCGGGTGCAGTGAGTGTGGGTGCAGTGAGAGCGGGTGCAGTGAGTGTGGGTGCAGTGAGAGCGGGTGCAGTGCGTGTGGGTGCAGTGAGAGCGGGTGCAGTGGGTGTGGGTGCAGTGAGAGCGGGTGCAGTGCGTGTGGGTGCAGTGAGAGCGGGTGCAGTGGGTGTGGGTGCAGTGAGAGCGGGTGCAGTGGGTGTGGGTGCAGTGAGTGCGGGTGCAGTGAGTGCGGGTGCAGTGAGAGCGGGTGCAGTGAGTGTGGGTGCAGTGAGAGCGGGTGCAGTGAGAGCGGGTGCAGTGAGTGTGGGTGCAGTGAGAGCGGGTGCAGTGAGTGTGGGTGCAGTGAGAGCGGGTGCAGTGAGTGTGGGTGCAGTGAGAGCGTGTGCAGTGGGTGTGGGTGCAGTGAGAGCGGGTGTAGTGAGAGCGGGTGCAGTGAGTGCGGGTGCAGTGAGTGCGGGTGCAGTGAGAGCGGGTGCAGTGAGAGCGGGTGCAGTGAGAGCGGGTGCAGTGAGTGTGGGTGCAGTGAGAGCGGGTGCAGTGAGTGTGGGTGCAGTGAGAGCGGGTGCAGTGAGTGTGGGTGCAGTGAGAGCGGGTGCAGTGAGTGTGGGTGCAGTGAGTGTGGGTGCAGTGAGGGCAGGTGCAGTGAGTGTGAGTGCAGTGAGAGTGGGTGCAGTGAGTGTGGGTGCAGTGAGAGCGGGTGCAGTGAGTGTGGGTGCAGTGAGTGTGGGTGCAGTGAGAGCGGGTGCAGTGAGTGTGGGTGCAGTGAGAGCGGATGCAGTGAGTGTGGGTGCAGTGAGAGCGGGTGCAGTGAGTGTGTGTGCAGTGAGAGCGGATGCAGTGAGAGCGGCTGCAGTGAGTGTGGGAGCAGTGAGAGCGGGTGCAGTGAGTGTGGGTGCAGTGAGAGCGGGTGCAGTGCGTGTGGGTGCAGTGGGTTTGGGTGCAGTGGATGTGGGTGCAGTTAGAGCGGGTGCAGTGGGTGTGGGTGCAGTGAGTGCGGGTGCAGTGAGAGCGGGTGCAGTGAGTGTGGGTGCAGTGAGAGCGGGTGCAGTGAGAGCGGGTGCAGTGAGAGCGGGTGCAGTGAGTGTGGGTGCAGTGAGAGCGGGTGCAGTGAGTGTGGGTGCAGTGAGAGCGGGTGCAGTGGGTGTGGGTGCAGTGAGAGCGGGTGCAGTGAGTGTGGGTGCAGTGAGAGCGGGTGCAGTGAGTGTGGGTGCAGTGAGAGCGGGTGCAGTGAGTGTGGGTGCAGTGAGAGCGGGTGCAGTGCGTGTGGGTGCAGTGAGAGCGGGTGCAGTGGGTGTGGGTGCAGTGAGAGCGGGTGCAGTGCGTGTGGGTGCAGTGAGAGCGGGTGCAGTGGGTGTGGGTGCAGTGAGAGCGGGTGCAGTGGGTGTGGGTTCAGTGAGTGCGGGTGCAGTGAGTGCGGGTGCAGTGAGAGCGGGTGCAGTGAGTGTGGGTGCAGTGAGAGCGGGTGCAGTGAGAGCGGGTGCAGTGAGTGTGGGTGCAGTGAGAGCGGGTGCAGT
The DNA here is from genome assembly GCF_964213995.1 of Mustelus asterias. Classification (NCBI taxonomy): domain Eukaryota; kingdom Metazoa; phylum Chordata; class Chondrichthyes; order Carcharhiniformes; family Triakidae; genus Mustelus; species Mustelus asterias. The sequence goes on from NW_027590200.1 coordinate 538,768, forward strand.
GAGTGTGGGTGCAGTGAGAGCGGGTGCAGTGAGTGTGGGTGCAGTGAGAGCGTGTGCAGTGGGTGTGGGTGCAGTGAGAGCGGGTGTAGTGAGAGCGGGTGCAGTGAGTGCGGGTGCAGTGGGTGTGGGTGCAGTGAGTGCGGGTGCAGTGGGAGCGGGTGCAGTGAGAGCGGGTGCAGTGAGAGCGGGTGCAGTGAGAGCGGGTGCAGTGAGTGTGGGTGCAGTGAGAGCGGGTGCAGTGAGTGTGGGTGCAGTGAGAGCGGGTGCAGTGAGTGTGGGTGCAGTGAGGGCGGGTGCAGTGAGGGCGGGTGCAGTGAGAGCGGGTGCAGTGGGTGTGGGTGCAGTGAGAGCGGGTGCAGTGAGTGTGGGTGCAGTGAGAGCGGGTGCAGTGGGTGTGGGTGCAGTGAGAGCGGGTGCAGTGAGTGTGGGTGCTGTGAGAGCGGGTGCAGTGCGTGTGGGTGCAGTGAGAGCGGGTGCAGTGGGTGTGGGTGCAGTGAGAGCGGGTGCAGTGCATGTGGGTGCAGTGAGAGCGGGTGCAGTGAGTGTGGGTGCAGTGAGAGCGGGTGCAGTGAGAGCGGGTGCAGTGAGTGCGGGTGCAGTGAGAGCGGGTGCAGTGAGAGCGGGTGCAGTGAGTGCGGGTGCAGTGAGAGCGGGTGCAGTGAGAGCGGGTGCAGTGAGTGTGGGTGCAGTGAGAGCGGGTGCAGTGAGAGCGGGTGCAGTGAGTGTGGGTGCAGTGAGTGTGGGTGCAGTGAGGGCGGGTGCAGTGAGTGTGAGTGCAGTGAGAGTGGGTGCAGTGAGTGTGGGTGCAGTGAGAGCGGGTGCAGTGAGTGTGGGTGCAGTGAGAGCGCGTGCAGTGGGTGTGGGTGCAGTGAGAGCGAGTGCAGTGAGAGCGGGTGCAGTGGGTGTGGGTGCAGTGAGAGCGGGGGCAGTGGGTGTGGGTGCAGTGAGTGCGGGTGCAGTGGGTGTGGGTGCAGTGAGAGCGGGTGCAGTGAGTGTTGGTGCAGTGAGAGCGGGTGCAGTGAGTGTGGGTGCAGTGAGTGCGGGTGCAGTGGGTGTGGGTGCAGTGAGAGCGGGTGCAGTGCGTGTGGGTGCAGTGGGTGTGGGTGCAGTGGATGTGGGTGCAGTTAGAGCGGGTGCAGTGGGTGTGGGTGCAGTGAGTGCGGGTGCAGTGAGAGCGGGTGCAGTGAGTGTGGGTGCAGTGAGAGCGGGTGCAGTGAGAGCGGGTGCAGTGAGAGCGGGTGCAGTGCGTGTGGGTGCAGTGAGAGCGGGTGCAGTGGGTGTGGGTCCAGTGAGAGCGGGTGCAGTGAGTGTGGGTGCAGTGAGAGCGGGTGCAGTGGGTGTGGGTGCAGTGAGAGCGGGTGCAGTGAGTGTGGGTGCAGTGAGAGCGGGTGCAGTGGGTGTGGGTGCAGTGAGAGCGGGTGCAGTGAGTGTGGGTGCAGTGAGAGCGGGTGCAGTGAGTGTGGGTGCAGTGAGAGCGGGTGCAGTGAGTGTGGGTGCAGTGAGAGCGGGTGCAGTGCGTGTGGGTGCAGTGAGAGCGGGTGCAGTGGGTGTGGGTGCAGTGAGAGCGGGTGCAGTGCGTGTGGGTGCAGTGAGAGCGGGTGCAGTGGGTGTGGGTGCAGTGAGAGCGGGTGCAGTGGGTGTGGGTGCAGTGAGTGCGGGTGCAGTGAGTGCGGGTGCAGTGAGAGCGGGTGCAGTGAGTGTGGGTGCAGTGAGAGCGGGTGCAGTGAGAGCGGGTGCAGTGAGTGTGGGTGCAGTGAGAGCGGGTGCAGTGAGTGTGGGTGCAGTGAGAGCGGGTGCAGTGAGTGTGGGTGCAGTGAGAGCGTGTGCAGTGGGTGTGGGTGCAGTGAGAGCGGGTGTAGTGAGAGCGGGTGCAGTGAGTGCGGGTGCAGTGGGTGTGGGTGCAGTGAGAGCGGGTGTAGTGAGAGCGGGTGCAGTGGGTGTGGGTGCAGTGAGTGCGGGTGCAGTGGGAGCGGGTGCAGTGAGAGCGGGTGCAGTGGGTGTGGGTGCAGTGAGTGCGGGTGCAGTGGGAGCGGGTGCAGTGAGAGCGGGTGCAGTGAGAGCGGGTGCAGTGAGAGCGGGTGCAGTGAGTGTGGGTGCAGTGAGAGCGGGTGCAGTGAGTGTGGGTGCAGTGAGAGCGGGTGCAGTGAGTGTGGGTGCAGTGAGGGCGGGTGCAGTGAGGGCGGGTGCAGTGAGAGCGGGTGCAGTGATTGTGGGTGCAGTGAGAGCGGGTGCAGTGAGTGTGGGTGCAGTGAGAGCGGGTGCAGTGGGTGTGGGTGCAGTGAGAGCGGGTGCAGTGAGTGTGGGTGCAGTGAGAGCGGGTGCAGTGCGTGTGGGTGCAGTGAGAGCGGGTGCAGTGGGTGTGGGTGCAGTGAGAGCGGGTGCAGTGCATGTGGGTGCAGTGAGAGCGGGTGCAGTGAGTGTGGGTGCAGTGAGAGCGGGTGCAGTGAGAGCGGGTGCAGTGAGTGCGGGTGCAGTGAGAGCGGGTGCAGTGAGAGCGGGGGCAGTGAGTGTGGGTGCAGTGAGAGCGGGTGCAGTGAGTGTGGGTGCAGTGAGAGCGGGTGCAGTGAGTGTGGGTGCAGTGAGAGCGGGTGCAGTGGGTGTGGGTGCAGTGAGAGCGGGTGCAGTGAGAGCGGGTGCAGTGAGTGCGGGTGCAGTGAGAGCGGGTGCAGTGAATGTGGGTGCAGTGAGTGTGAGTGCAGTGAGAGTGGGTGCAGTGAGTGTGGGTGCAGTGAGGGCGGGTGCAGTGAGAGCGGGTGCAGTGAGTGTGGGTGCAGTGAGTGTGGGTGCAGTGAGGGCGGGTGCAGTGAGTGTGAGTGCAGTGAGTGTGGGTGCAGTGAGAGCGGGTGCAGTGAGTGTGGGTGCAGTGAGAGCGGGTGCAGTGAGTGTGGGTGCAGTGAGTGTGGGTGCAGTGAGGGCGGGTGCAGTGAGTGTGAGTGCAGTGAGAGTGGGTGCAGTGAGTGTGGGTGCAGTGAGAGCGGGTGCAGTGAGTGTGGGTGCAGTGAGAGCGCGTGCAGTGGGTGTGGGTGCAGTGAGAGCGAGTGCAGTGAGAGCGGGTGCAGTGGGTGTGGGTGCAGTGAGAGCGGGGGCAGTGGGTGTGGGTGCAGTGAGTGCGGGTGCAGTGGGTGTGGGTGCAGTGAGAGCGGGTGCAGTGAGTGTGGGTGCAGTGAGAGCGGGTGCAGTGAGTGTGGGTGCAGTGAGTGCGGGTGCAGTGGGTGTGGGTGCAGTGAGAGCGGGTGCAGTGAGTGCGGGTGCAGTGGGAGTGGGTGCAGTGAGAGCGGGTGCAGTGGGTGTGGGTGCAGTGAGAGCGGGTGCAGTGAGTGTGGGTGCAGTGAGAGCGGGTGCAGTGGGTGTGGGTGCAGTGAGAGCGGGTGCAGTGAGTGTGGGTGCAGTGAGAGCGGGTGCAGTGAGTGTGGGTGCAGTGAGTGAGGGTGCAGTGGGTGTGGGTGCAGTGAGAGCGGGTGCAGTTAGAGCGGGTGCAGTGAGTGCGGGTGCAGTGAGAGCGGGTGCAGTGGGTGTGGGTGCAGTGAGAGCGGGTGCAATGGGTGTGGGTGCAGTGAGAGCGGGTGCAGTGAGTGTGGGTGCACTGAGTGCGGGTGCAGTGAGAGCGGGTGCAGTGAGAGCGGGTGCAGTGAGAGCGGGTGCAGTGAGAGCGGGTGCAGTGGGTGTGGGTGCAGTGAGAGAGGGTGCAGTGGGTGTGGGTGCAGTGAGTGCGGGTGCAGTGAGTGTGGGTGCAGTGAGAGCGGGTGCAGTGAGTGTGGGTGCAGTGAGAGCGGGTGCAGTGAGTGTGGGTGCAGTGAGAGCGGGTGCAGTGAGTGTGGGTGCAGTGAGTGTGGGTGCAGTGAGGGCGGGTGCAGTGAGTGTGAGTGCAGTGAGAGTGGGTGCAGTGAGTGTGGGTGCAGTGAGAGCGGGTGCAGTGAGTGTGGGTGCAGTGAGAGCAGGTGCAGTGAGTGTGGGTGCAGTGAGAGCGGGTGCAGTGAGTGTGGGTGCAGTGAGTGTGGGTGCAGTGAGAGCGGGTGCAGTGAGTGTGGGTGCAGTGAGAGCGGGTGCAGTGAGTGTGTGTGCAGTGAGTGTGGGAGCAGTGAGAGCGGATGCAGTGAGTGTGGGTGCAGTGAGAGCGGGTGCAGTGAGTGTGTGTGCAGTGAGAGCGGATGCAGTGAGAGCGGCTGCAGTGAGGGTGGGAGCAGTGAGAGCGGGTGCAGTGGGTGTGGGTCCAGTGAGAGCGGGTGCAGTGAGTGTGGGTGCAGTGAGAGCGGGTGCAGTGGGTGTGGGTGCAGTGAGAGCGGGTGCAGTGAGTGTGGGTGCAGTGAGAGCGGGTGCAGTGGGTGTGGGTGCAGTGAGAGCGGGTGCAGTGAGTGTGGGTGCAGTGAGAGCGGGTGCAGTGAGTGTGGGTGCAGTGAGAGCGGGTGCAGTGAGTGTGGGTGCAGTGAGAGCGGGTGCAGTGCGTGTGGGTGCAGTGAGAGCGGGTGCAGTGGGTGTGGGTGCAGTGAGAGCGGGTGCAGTGCGTGTGGGTGCAGTGAGAGCGGGTGCAGTGGGTGTGGGTGCAGTGAGAGCGGGTGCAGTGGGTGTGGGTGCAGTGAGTGCGGGTGCAGTGAGTGCGGGTGCAGTGAGAGCGGGTGCAGTGAGTGTGGGTGCAGTGAGAGCGGGTGCAGTGAGAGCGGGTGCAGAGAGTGTGGGTGCAGTGAGAGCGGGTGCAGTGAGTGTGGGTGCAGTGAGAGCGGGTGCAGTGAGTGTGGGTGCAGTGAGAGCGTGTGCAGTGGGTGTGGGCGCAGTGAGAGCGGGTGTAGTGAGAGCGGGTGCAGTGAGTGCGGGTGCAGTGGGTGTGGGTGCAGTGAGAGCGGGTGTAGTGAGAGCGGGTGCAGTGGGTGTGGGTGCAGTGAGTGCGGGAGCAGTGGGAGCGGGTGCAGTGAGAGCGGGTGCAGTGGGTGTGGGTGCAGTGAGTGCGGGTGCAGTGGGAGCGGGTGCAGTGAGAGCGGGTGCAGTGAGAGCGGGTGCAGTGAGAGCGGGTGCAGTGAGTGTGGGTGCAGTGAGAGCGGGTGCAGTGAGTGTGGGTGCAGTGAGAGCGGGTGCAGTGAGTGTGGGTGCAGTGAGGGCGGGTGCAGTGAGGGCGGGTGCAGTGAGAGCGGGTGCAGTGGGTGTGGGTGCAGTGAGAGCGGGTGCAGTGAGTGTGGGTGCAGTGAGAGCGGGTGCAGTGGGTGTGGGTGCAGTGAGAGCGGGTGCAGTGAGTGTGGGTGCAGTGAGAGCGGGTGCAGTGCGTGTGGGTGCAGTGAGAGCGGGTGCAGTGGGTGTGGGTGCAGTGAGAGCGGGTGCAGTGCATGTGGGTGCAGTGAGAGCGGGTGCAGTGAGTGTGGGTGCAGTGAGAGCGGGTGCAGTGAGAGCGGGTGCAGTGAGAGCGGGTGCAGTGAGAGCGGGGGCAGTGAGTGTGGGTGCAGTGAGAGCGGGTGCAGTGAGTGTGGGTGCAGTGAGAGCGGGTGCAGTGAGTGTGGGTGCAGTGAGAGCGGGTGCAGTGGGTGTGGGTGCAGTGAGAGCGGGTGCAGTGAGAGCGGGTGCAGTGAGTGCGGGTGCAGTGAGAGCGGGTGCAGTGAATGTGGGTGCAGTGAGTGTGAGTGCAGTGAGAGTGGGTGCAGTGAGTGTGGGTGCAGTGAGGGCGGGTGCAGTGAGAGCGGGTGCAGTGAGTGTGGGTGCAGTGAGTGTGGGTGCAGTGAGGGCGGGTGCAGTGAGTGTGAGTGCAGTGAGTGTGGGTGCAGTGAGAGCGGGTGCAGTGAGTGTGGGTGCAGTGAGAGCGGGTGCAGTGAGTGAGGGTGCAGTGAGTGTGGGTGCAGTGAGGGCGGGTGCAGTGAGTGTGAGTGCAGTGAGAGTGGGTGCAGTGAGTGTGGGTGCAGTGAGAGCGGGTGCAGTGAGTGTGGGTGCAGTGAGAGCGCGTGCAGTGGGTGTGGGTGCAGTGAGAGCGAGTGCAGTGAGAGCGGGTGCAGTGGGTATGGGTGCAGTGAGAGCGGGGGCAGTGGGTGTGGGTGCAGTGAGTGCGGGTGCAGTGGGTGTGGGTGCAGTGAGAGCGCGTGCAGTGAGTGTGGGTGCAGTGAGAGCGGGTGCAGTGAGTGTGGGTGCAGTGAGTGCGGGTGCAGTGGGTGTGGGTGCAGTGAGAGCGGGTGCAGTGAGTGTGGGTGCAGTGAGTGCGGGTGCAGTGGGTGTGGGTGCAGTGAGAGCGGGTGCAGTGAGTGCGGGTGCAGTGGGAGTGGGTGCAGTGAGAGCGGGTGCAGTGGGTGTGGGTGCAGTGAGAGCGGGTGCAGTGAGTGTGGGTGCAGTGAGAGCGGGTGCAGTGGGTGTGGGTGCAGTGAGAGCGGGTGCAGTGAGTGTGGGTGCAGTGAGAGCGGGTGCAGTGAGTGTGGGTGCAGTGAGTGAGGGTGCAGTGGGTGTGGGTGCAGTGAGAGCGGGTGCAGTTAGAGCGGGTGCAGTGAGTGCGGGTGCAGTGAGAGCGGGTGCAGTGGGTGTGGGTGCAGTGAGTGCGGGTGCAGTGAGAGCGGGTGCAGTGAGAGCGGGTGCAGTGAGAGCGGGTGCAGTGAGAGCGGGTGCAGTGGGTGTGGGTGCAGTGAGAGAGGGTGCAGTGGGTGTGGGTGCAGTGAGTGCGGGTGCAGTGAGTGTGGGTGCAGTGAGAGCGGGTGCAGTGAGTGTGGGTGCAGTGAGAGCGGGTGCAGTGAGTGTGGGTGCAGTGAGAGCGGGTGCAGTGAGTGTGGGTGCAGTGAGTGTGGGTGCAGTGAGGGCGGGTGCAGTGAGTGTGAGTGCAGTGAGAGTGGGTGCAGTGAGTGTGGGTGCAGTGAGAGCGGGTGCAGTGAGTGTGGGTGCAGTGAGAGCAGGTGCAGTGAGTGTGGGTGCAGTGAGAGCGGGTGCAGTGAGTGTGGGTGCAGTGAGTGTGGGTGCAGTGAGAGCGGGTGCAGTGAGTGTGGGTGCAGTGAGAGCGGGTGCAGTGAGTGTGTGTGCAGTGAGTGTGGGAGCAGTGAGAGCGGATGCAGTGAGTGTGGGTGCAGTGAGAGCGGGTGCAGTGAGTGTGTGTGCAGTGAGAGCGGATGCAGTGAGAGCGGCTGCAGTGAGGGTGGGAGCAGTGAGAGCGGGTGCAGTGAGTGTGGGTGCAGTGAGAGCGGGTGCAGTGCGTGTGGGTGAAGTGGGTGTGGGTGCAGTGGGTGTGGGTGCAGTGAGAGCGGGTGCAGTGCGTGTGGGTGCAGTGGGTGTGGGTGCAGTGAGTGTGGGTGCAGTGAGTGCGGGTTCAGTGAGTGCGGGTGCAGTGAGAGCGGGTGCAGTGAGTGTGGGTGCAGTGAGAGCGGGTGCAGTGAGCGCGGGTGCAGTGAGGGCGGGTGCAGTGAGTGTGGGTGCAGTGAGAGCGGGTGCAGTGAGTGTGGGTGCAGTGAGAGCGGGTGCAGTGAGAGCGGGTGCAGTGAGTGCGGGTGCAGTGAGAGCGGGTGCAGTGAGAGCGGGTGCAGTGAGTGTGGGTGCAGTGAGTGAGGGTGCAGTGGGTGTGGGTGCAGTGAGAGCGGGTGCAGTTAGAGCGGGTGCAGTGAGTGCGGGTGCAGTGAGAGCGGGTGCAGTGGGTGTGGTTGCAGTGAGAGCGGGTGCAGTGAGTGTGGGTGCAGTGAGTGCGGGTGCAGTGAGTGTGGGTGCAGTGAGAGCGGGTGCAGTGAGTGTGGGTGCAGTGAGTGCGGGTGCAGTGAGAGCGGGTGCAGTGAGAGCGGGTGCAGTGAGAGCGGGTGCAGTGAGAGCGGGTGCAGTGGGTGTGGGTGCAGTGAGAGCGGGTGCAGTTAGAGCGGGTGCAGTGAGTGCGGGTGCAGTGAGAGCGGGTGCAGTGGGTGTGGTTGCAGTGAGAGCGGGTGCAATGGGTGTGGGTGCAGTGAGAGCGGGTGCAGTGAGTGTGGGTGCAGTGAGTGCGGGTGCAGTGAGAGCGGGTGCAGTGAGAGCGGGTGCAGTGAGACCGGGTGCAGTGAGAGCGGGTGCAGTGGGTGTGGGTGCAGTGAGAGAGGGTGCAGTGGGTGTGGGTGCAGTGAGTGCGGGTGCAGTGAGTGTGGGTGCAGTGAGAGCGGGTGCAGTGAGTGTGGGTGCAGTGAGAGCGGGTGCAGTGAGTGTGGGTGCAGTGAGAGCGGGTGCAGTGAGTGTGGGTGCAGTGAGTGTGGGTGCAGTGAGGGCGGGTGCAGTGAGTGTGAGTGCAGTGAGAGTGGGTGCAGTGAGTGTGGGTGCAGTGAGAGCGGGTGCAGTGAGTGTGGGTGCAGTGAGAGCAGGTGCAGTGAGTGTGGGTGCAGTGAGAGCGGGTGCAGTGAGTGTGGGTGCAGTGAGTGTGGGTGCAGTGAGAGCGGGTGCAGTGAGTGTGGGTGCAGTGAGAGCGGGTGCAGTGAGTGTGTGTGCAGTGAGTGTGGGAGCAGTGAGAGCGGATGCAGTGAGTGTGGGTGCAGTGAGAGCGGGTGCAGTGAGTGTGTGTGCAGTGAGAGCGGATGCAGTGAGAGCGGCTGCAGTGAGGGTGGGAGCAGTGAGAGCGGGTGCAGTGAGTGTGGGTGCAGTGAGAGCGGGTGCAGTGCGTGTGGGTGAAGTGGGTGTGGGTGCAGTGGGTGTGGGTGCAGTGAGAGCGGGTGCAGTGCGTGTGGGTGCAGTGGGTGTGGGTGCAGTGAGTGTGGGTGCAGTGAGTGCGGGTTCAGTGAGTGCGGGTGCAGTGAGAGCGGGTGCAGTGAGTGTGGGTGCAGTGAGAGCGGGTGCAGTGAGCGCGGGTGCAGTGAGGGCGGGTGCAGTGAGTGTGGGTGCAGTGAGAGCGGGTGCAGTGAGTGTGGGTGCAGTGAGAGCGGGTGCAGTGAGAGCGGGTGCAGTGAGTGCGGGTGCAGTGAGAGCGGGTGCAGTGAGAGCGGGTGCAGTGAGAGCGGGTGCAGTGAGTGTGGGTGCAGTGAGAGCGGGTGCAGTGAGTGTGGGTGCAGTGAGAGCGGGTGCAGTGAGTGTGGGTGCAGTGAGAGCGGGTGCAGTGAGTGTGGGTGCAGTGAGTGTGGGTGCAGTGAGGGCAGGTGCAGTGAGTGTGAGTGCAGTGAGAGTGGGTGCAGTGAGTGTGGGTGCAGTGAGAGCGGGTGCAGTGAGTGTGGGTGCAGTGAGTGTGGGTGCAGTGAGAGCGGGTGCAGTGAGTGTGGGTGCAGTGAGAGCGGATGCAGTGAGTGTGGGTGCAGTGAGAGCGGGTGCAGTGAGTGTGTGTGCAGTGAGAGCGGATGCAGTGAGAGCGGCTGCAGTGAGTGTGGGAGCAGTGAGAGCGGGTGCAGTGAGTGTGGGTGCAGTGAGAGCGGGTGCAGTGCGTGTGGGTGCAGTGGGTGTGGGTGCAGTGGATGTGGGTGCAGTGAGAGCGGGTGCAGTGAGAGCGGGTGCAGTGAGTGTGGGTGCAGTGAGAGCGGGTGCAGTGGGTGTGGGTCCAGTGAGAGCGGGTGCAGTGAGTGTGGGTGCAGTGAGAGCGGGTGCAGTGGGTGTGGGTGCAGTGAGTGCGGGTGCAGTGGGTGTGGGTGCCATGAGAGCGGGTGCAGTGAGTGCGGGTGCAGTGGGAGTGGGTGCAGTGAGAGCGGGTGCAGTGGGTGTGGGTGCAGTGAGAGCGGGTGCAGTGAGTGTGGGTGCAGTGAGAGCGGGTGCAGTGGGTGTGGGTGCAGTGAGAGCGGGTGCAGTGAGTGTGGGTGCAGTGAGAGCGGGTGCAGTGAGTGTGGGTGCAGTGAGTGAGGGTGCAGTGGGTGTGGGTGCAGTGAGAGCGGGTGCAGTTAGAGCGGGTGCAGTGAGTGCGGGTGCAGTGAGAGCGGGTGCAGTGGGTGTGGGTGCAGTGAGAGCGGGTGCAATGGGTGTGGGTGCAGTGAGAGCGGGTGCAGTGAGTGTGGGTGCAGTGAGTGCGGGTGCAGTGAGAGCGGGTGCAGTGAGAGCGGGTGCAGTGAGAGCGGGTGCAGTGAGAGCGGGTGCAGTGGGTGTGGGTGCAGTGAGAGAGGGTGCAGTGGGTGTGGGTGCAGTGAGTGCGGGTGCAGTGAGTGTGGGTGCAGTGAGAGCGGGTGCAGTGAGTGTGGGTGCAGTGAGAGCGGGTGCAGTGAGTGTGGGTGCAGTGAGAGCGGGTGCAGTGAGTGTGGGTGCAGTGAGTGTGGGTGCAGTGAGGGCGGGTGCAGTGAGTGTGAGTGCAGGGAGAGTGGGTGCAGTGAGTGTGGGTGCAGTGAGAGCGGGTGCAGTGAGTGTGGGTGCAGTGAGAGCAGGTGCAGTGAGTGTGGGTGCAGTGAGAGCGGGTGCAGTGAGTGTGGGTGCAGTGAGTGTGGGTGCAGTGAGAGCGGGTGCAGTGAGTGTGGGTGCAGTGAGAGCGGGTGCAGTGAGTGTGTGTGCAGTGAGTGTGGGAGCAGTGAGAGCGGATGCAGTGAGTGTGGGTGCAGTGAGAGCGGGTGCAGTGAGTGTGTGTGCAGTGAGAGCGGATGCAGTGAGAGCGGCTGCAGTGAGTGTGGGAGCAGTGAGAGCGGGTGCAGTGAGTGTGGGTGCAGTGAGAGCGGTTGCAGTGCGTGTGGGTGAAGTGGGTGTGGGTGCAGTGGGTGTGGGTGCAGTGAGAGCGGGTGCAGTGCGTGTGGGTGCAGTGGGTGTGGGTGCAGTGAGTGTGGGTGCAGTGAGTGCGGGTTCAGTGAGTGCGGGTGCAGTGAGAGCGGGTGCAGTGAGTGTGGGTGCAGTGAGAGCGGGTGCAGTGAGCGCGGGTTCAGTGAGGGCGGGTGCAGTGACTGTGGGTGCAGTGAGAGCGGGTGCAGTGAGTGTGGGTGCAGTGAGAGCGGGTGCAGTGAGAGCGGGTGCAGTGAGTGCGGGTGCAGTGAGAGCGGGTGCAGTGAGAGCGGGTGCAGTGAGAGCGGGTGCAGTGAGTGTGGGTGCAGTGAGAGCGGGTGCAGTGAGTGTGGGTGCAGTGAGAGCGGGTGCAGTGAGTGTGGGTGCAGTGAGAGCGGGTGCAGTGAGTGTGGGTGCAGTGAGTGTGGGTGCAGTGAGGGCAGGTGCAGTGAGTGTGAGTGCAGTGAGAGTGGGTGCAGTGAGTGTGGGTGCAGTGAGAGCGGGTGCAGTGAGTGTGGGTGCAGTGAGTGTGGGTGCAGTGAGAGCGGGTGCAGTGAGTGTGGGTGCAGTGAGAGCGGATGCAGTGAGTGTGGGTGCAGTGAGAGCGGGTGCAGTGAGTGTGTGTGCAGTGAGAGCGGATGCAGTGAGAGCGGCTGCAGTGAGTGTGGGAGCAGTGAGAGCGGGTGCAGTGAGTGTGGGTGCAGTGAGAGCGGGTGCAGTGCGTGTGGGTGCAGTGGGTTTGGGTGCAGTGGATGTGGGTGCAGTTAGAGCGGGTGCAGTGGGTGTGGGTGCAGTGAGTGCGGGTGCAGTGAGAGCGGGTGCAGTGAGTGTGGGTGCAGTGAGAGCGGGTGCAGTGAGAGCGGGTGCAGTGAGAGCGGGTGCAGTGAGTGTGGGTGCAGTGAGAGCGGGTGCAGTGAGTGTGGGTGCAGTGAGAGCGGGTGCAGTGGGTGTGGGTGCAGTGAGAGCGGGTGCAGTGAGTGTGGGTGCAGTGAGAGCGGGTGCAGTGAGTGTGGGTGCAGTGAGAGCGGGTGCAGTGAGTGTGGGTGCAGTGAGAGCGGGTGCAGTGCGTGTGGGTGCAGTGAGAGCGGGTGCAGTGGGTGTGGGTGCAGTGAGAGCGGGTGCAGTGCGTGTGGGTGCAGTGAGAGCGGGTGCAGTGGGTGTGGGTGCAGTGAGAGCGGGTGCAGTGGGTGTGGGTTCAGTGAGTGCGGGTGCAGTGAGTGCGGGTGCAGTGAGAGCGGGTGCAGTGAGTGTGGGTGCAGTGAGAGCGGGTGCAGTGAGAGCGGGTGCAGTGAGTGTGGGTGCAGTGAGAGCGGGTGCAGTGAGTGTGGGTGCAGTGAGAGCGGGTGCAGTGAGTGTGGGTGCAGTGAGAGCGTGTGCAGTGGGTGTGGGTGCAGTGAGAGCGGGTGTAGTGAGAGCGGGTGCAGTGAGTGCGGGTGCAGTGGGTGTGGGTGCAGTGAGTGCGGGTGCAGTGGGAGCGGGTGCAGTGAGAGCGGGTGCAGTGAGAGCCGGTGCAGTGAGAGCGGGTGCAGTGAGTGTGGGTGCAGTGAGAGCGGGTGCAGTGAGTGTGGGTGCAGTGAGAGCGGGTGCAGTGAGTGTGGGTGCAGTGAGGGCGGGTGCAGTGAGGGCGGGTGCAGTGAGAGCGGGTGCAGTGGGTGTGGGTGCAGTGAGAGCGGGTGCAGTGAGTGTGGGTGCAGTGAGAGCGGGTGCAGTGGGTGTGGGTGCAGTGAGAGCGGGTGCAGTGAGTGTGGGTGCTGTGAGAGCGGGTGCAGTGCGTGTGGGTGCAGTGAGAGCGGGTGCAGTGGGTGTGGGTGCAGTGAGAGCGGGTGCAGTGCATGTGGGTGCAGTGAGAGCGGGTGCAGTGAGTGTGGGTGCAGTGAGAGCGGGTGCAGTGAGAGCGGGTGCAGTGAGTGCGGGTGCAGTGAGAGCGGGTGCAGTGAGAGCGGGTGCAGTTAGTGTGGGTGCAGTGAGAGCGGGTGCAGTGAGTGTGGGTGCAGTGAGAGCGGGTGCAGTGGGTGTGGGTGCAGTGAGAGCGGGTGCAGTGAGAGCGGGTGCAGTGAGTGCGGGTGCAGTGAGAGCGGGTGCAGTGAGAGCGGGTGCAGTGAGTGTGGGTGCAGTGAGAGCGGGTGCAGTGAGAGCGGGTGCAGTGAGTGTGGGTGCAGTGAGTGTGGGTGCAGTGAGGGCGGGTGCAGTGAGTGTGAGTGCAGTGAGAGTGGGTGCAGTGAGTGTGGGTGCAGTGAGAGCGGGTGCAGTGAGTGTGGGTGCAGTGAGAGCGCGTGCAGTGGGTGTGGGTGCAGTGAGAGCGAGTGCAGTGAGAGCGGGTGCAGTGGGTGTGGGTGCAGTGAGAGCGGGGGCAGTGGGTGTGGGTGCAGTGAGTGCGGGTGCAGTGGGTGTGGGTGCAGTGAGAGCGGGTGCAGTGAGTGTTGGTGCAGTGAGAGCGGGTGCAGTGAGTGTGGGTGCAGTGAGTGCGGGTGCAGTGGGTGTGGGTGCAGTGAGAGCGGGTGCAGTGAGTGCGGGTGCAGTGAGAGTGGGTGCAGTGAGAGCGGGTGCAGTGGGTGTGGGTGCAGTGAGAGCGGGTGCAGTGAGTGTGGGTGCAGTGAGAGCGGGTGCAGTGCGTGTGGGTGCAGTGGGTGTGGGTGCAGTGGATGTGGGTGCAGTTAGAGCGGGTGCAGTGGGTGTGGGTGCAGTGAGTGCGGGTGCAGTGAGAGCGGGTGCAGTGAGTGTGGGTGCAGTGAGAGCGGGTGCAGTGGGAGCGGGTGCAGTGAGAGCGGGTGCAGTGCGTGTGGGTGCAGTGAGAGCGGGTGCAGTGGGTGTGGGTCCAGTGAGAGCGGGTGCAGTGAGTGTGGGTGCAGTGAGAGCGGGTGCAGTGGGTGTGGGTGCAGTGAGAGCGGGTGCAGTGAGTGTGGGTGCAGTGAGAGCGGGTGCAGTGGGTGTGGGTGCAGTGAGAGCGGGTGCAGTGAGTGTGGGTGCAGTGAGAGCGGGTGCAGTGAGTGTGGGTGCAGTGAGAGCGGGTGCAGTGAGTGTGGGTGCAGTGAGAGCGGGTGCAGTGCGTGTGGGTGCAGTGAGAGCGGGTGCAGTGGGTGTGGGTGCAGTGAGAGCGGGTGCAGTGCGTGTGGGTGCAGTGAGAGCGGGTGCAGTGGGTGTGGGTGCAGTGAGAGCGGGTGCAGTGGGTGTGGGTGCAGTGAGTGCGGGTGCAGTGAGTGCGGGTGCAGTGAGAGCGGGTGCAGTGAGTGTGGGTGCAGTGAGAGCGGGTGCAGTGAGAGCGGGTGCAGTGAGTGTGGGTGCAGTGAGAGCGGGTGCAGTGAGTGTGGGTGCAGTGAGAGCGGGTGCAGTGAGTGTGGGTGCAGTGAGAGCGTGTGCAGTGGGTGTGGGTGCAGTGAGAGCGGGTGTAGTGAGAGCGGGTGCAGTGAGTGCGGGTGCAGTGAGTGCGGGTGCAGTGAGAGCGGGTGCAGTGAGAGCGGGTGCAGTGAGAGCGGGTGCAGTGAGTGTGGGTGCAGTGAGAGCGGGTGCAGTGAGTGTGGGTGCAGTGAGAGCGGGTGCAGTGAGTGTGGGTGCAGTGAGAGCGGGTGCAGTGAGTGTGGGTGCAGTGAGTGTGGGTGCAGTGAGGGCAGGTGCAGTGAGTGTGAGTGCAGTGAGAGTGGGTGCAGTGAGTGTGGGTGCAGTGAGAGCGGGTGCAGTGAGTGTGGGTGCAGTGAGTGTGGGTGCAGTGAGAGCGGGTGCAGTGAGTGTGGGTGCAGTGAGAGCGGATGCAGTGAGTGTGGGTGCAGTGAGAGCGGGTGCAGTGAGTGTGTGTGCAGTGAGAGCGGATGCAGTGAGAGCGGCTGCAGTGAGTGTGGGAGCAGTGAGAGCGGGTGCAGTGAGTGTGGGTGCAGTGAGAGCGGGTGCAGTGCGTGTGGGTGCAGTGGGTTTGGGTGCAGTGGATGTGGGTGCAGTTAGAGCGGGTGCAGTGGGTGTGGGTGCAGTGAGTGCGGGTGCAGTGAGAGCGGGTGCAGTGAGTGTGGGTGCAGTGAGAGCGGGTGCAGTGAGAGCGGGTGCAGTGAGAGCGGGTGCAGTGAGTGTGGGTGCAGTGAGAGCGGGTGCAGTGAGTGTGGGTGCAGTGAGAGCGGGTGCAGTGGGTGTGGGTGCAGTGAGAGCGGGTGCAGTGAGTGTGGGTGCAGTGAGAGCGGGTGCAGTGAGTGTGGGTGCAGTGAGAGCGGGTGCAGTGAGTGTGGGTGCAGTGAGAGCGGGTGCAGTGCGTGTGGGTGCAGTGAGAGCGGGTGCAGTGGGTGTGGGTGCAGTGAGAGCGGGTGCAGTGCGTGTGGGTGCAGTGAGAGCGGGTGCAGTGGGTGTGGGTGCAGTGAGAGCGGGTGCAGTGGGTGTGGGTTCAGTGAGTGCGGGTGCAGTGAGTGCGGGTGCAGTGAGAGCGGGTGCAGTGAGTGCGGGTGCAGTGAGAGCGGGTGCAGTGAGAGCGGGTGCAGTGAGTGTGGGTGCAGTGAGAGCGGGTGCAGTGAGTGTGGGTGCAGTGAGAGCGGGTGCAGTGAGTGTGGGTGCAGTGAGAGCGTGTGCAGTGGGTGTGGGTGCAGTGAGAGCGGGTGTAGTGAGAGCGGGTGCAGTGAGTGCGGGTGCAGTGGGTGTGGGTGCAGTGAGTGCGGGTGCAGTGGGAGCGGGTGCAGTGAGAGCGGGTGCAGTGAGAGCGGGTGCAGTGAGAGCGGGTGCAGTGAGTGTGGGTGCAGTGAGAGCGGGTGCAGTGAGTGTGGGTGCAGTGAGAGCGGGTGCAGTGAGTGTGGGTGCAGTGAGGGCGGGTGCAGTGAGGGCGGGTGCAGTGAGAGCGGGTGCAGTGGGTGTGGGTGCAGTGAGAGCGGGTGCAGTGAGTGTGGGTGCAGTGAGAGCGGGTGCAGTGGGTGTGGGTGCAGTGAGAGCGGGTGCAGTGAGTGTGGGTGCTGTGAGAGCGGGTGCAGTGCGTGTGGGTGCAGTGAGAGCGGGTGCAGTGGGTGTGGGTGCAGTGAGAGCGGGTGCAGTGCATGTGGGTGCAGTGAGAGCGGGTGCAGTGAGTGTGGGTGCAGTGAGAGCGGGTGCAGTGAGAGCGGGTGCAGTGAGTGCGGGTGCAGTGAGAGCGGGTGCAGTGAGAGCGGGTGCAGTTAGTGTGGGTGCAGTGAGAGCGGGTGCAGTGAGTGTGGGTGCAGTGAGAGCGGGTGCAGTGGGTGTGGGTGCAGTGAGAGCGGGTGCAGTGAGAGCGGGTGCAGTGAGTGCGGGTGCAGTGAGAGCGGGTGCAGTGAGAGCGGGTGCAGTGAGTGTGGGTGCAGTGAGAGCGGGTGCAGTGAGAGCGGGTGCAGTGAGTGTGGGTGCAGTGAGTGTGGGTGCAGTGAGGGCGGGTGCAGTGAGTGTGAGTGCAGTGAGAGTGGGTGCAGTGAGTGTGGGTGCAGTGAGAGCGGGTGCAGTGAGTGTGGGTGCAGTGAGAGCGCGTGCAGGGGGTGTGGGTGCAGTGAGAGCGAGTGCAGTGAGAGCGGGTGCAGTGGGTGTGGGTGCAGTGAGAGCGGGGGCATGGGTGTGGGTGCAGTGAGTGCGGGTGCAGTGGGTGTGGGTGCAGTGAGAGCGGGTGCAGTGAGTGTTGGTGCAGTGAGAGCGGGTGCAGTGAGTGTGGGTGCAGTGAGTGCGGGTGCAGTGGGTGTGGGTGCAGTGAGAGCGGGTGCAGTGAGTGCGGGTGCAGTGAGAGTGGGTGCAGTGAGAGCGGGTGCAGTGGGTGTGGGTGCAGTGAGAGCGGGTGCAGTGAGTGTGGGTGCAGTGAGAGCGGGTGCAGTGCGTGTGGGTGCAGTGGGTGTGGGTGCAGTGGATGTGGGTGCAGTTAGAGCGGGTGCAGTGGGTGTGGGTGCAGTGAGTGCGGGTGCAGTGAGAGCGGGTGCAGTGAGTGTGGGTGCAGTGAGAGCGGGTGCAGTGAGAGCGGGTGCAGTGAGAGCGGGTGCAGTGCGTGTGGGTGCAGTGAGAGCGGGTGCAGTGGGTGTGGGTCCAGTGAGAGCGGGTGCAGTGAGTGTGGGTGCAGTGAGAGCGGGTGCAGTGGGTGTGGGTGCAGTGAGAGCGGGTGCAGTGAGTGTGGGTGCAGTGAGAGCGGGTGCAGTGGGTGTGGGTGCAGTGAGAGCGGGTGCAGTGAGTGTGGGTGCAGTGAGAGCGGGTGCAGTGAGTGTGGGTGCAGTGAGAGCGGGTGCAGTGAGTGTGGGTGCAGTGAGAGCGGGTGCAGTGCGTGTGGGTGCAGTGAGAGCGGGTGCAGTGGGTGTGGGTGCAGTGAGAGCGGGTGCAGTGCGTGTGGGTGCAGTGAGAGCGGGTGCAGTGGGTGTGGGTGCAGTGAGAGCGGGTGCAGTGGGTGTGGGTGCAGTGAGTGCGGGTGCAGTGAGTGCGGGTGCAGTGAGAGCGGGTGCAGTGAGTGTGGGTGCAGTGAGAGCGGGTGCAGTGAGAGCGGGTGCAGTGAGTGTGGGTGCAGTGAGAGCGGGTGCAGTGAGTGTGGGTGCAGTGAGAGCGGGTGCAGTGAGTGTGGGTGCAGTGAGAGCGTGTGCAGTGGGTGTGGGTGCAGTGAGAGCGGGTGTAGTGAGAGCGGGTGCAGTGAGTGCGGGTGCAGTGGGTGTGGGTGCAGTGAGAGCGGGTGTAGTGAGAGTGGGTGCAGTGGGTGTGGGTGCAGTGAGTGCGGGTGCAGTGGGAGCGGGTGCAGTGAGAGCGGGTGCAGTGGGTGTGGGTGCAGTGAGTGCGGGTGCAGTGGGAGCGGGTGCAGTGAGAGCGGGTGCAGTGAGAGCGGGTGCAGTGAGAGCGGGTGCAGTGAGTGTGGGTGCAGTGAGAGCGGGTGCAGTGAGTGTGGGTGCAGTGAGAGCGGGTGCAGTGAGTGTGGGTGCAGTGAGGGCGGGTGCAGTGAGGGCGGGTGCAGTGAGAGCGGGTGCAGTGATTGTGGGTGCAGTGAGAGCGGGTGCAGTGAGTGTGGGTGCAGTGAGAGCGGGTGCAGTGGGTGTGGGTGCAGTGAGAGCGGGTGCAGTGAGTGTGGGTGCAGTGAGAGCGGGTGCAGTGCGTGTGGGTGCAGTGAGAGCGGGTGCAGTGGGTGTGGGTGCAGTGAGAGCGGGTGCAGTGCATGTGGGTGCAGTGAGAGCGGGTGCAGTGAGTGTGGGTGCAGTGAGAGCGGGTGCAGTGAGAGCGGGTGCAGTGAGTGCGGGTGCAGTGAGAGCGGGTGCAGTGAGAGCGGGGGCAGTGAGTGTGGGTGCAGTGAGAGCGGGTGCAGTGAGTGTGGGTGCAGTGAGAGCGGGTGCAGTGAGTGTGGGTGCAGTGAGAGCGGGTGCAGTGGGTGTGGGTGCAGTGAGAGCGGGTGCAGTGAGAGCGGGTGCAGTGAGTGCGGGTGCAGTGAGAGCGGGTGCAGTGAATGTGGGTGCAGTGAGTGTGAGTGCAGTGAGAGTGGGTGCAGTGAGTGTGGGTGCAGTGAGGGCGGGTGCAGTGAGAGCGGGTGCAGTGAGTGTGGGTGCAGTGAGTGTGGGTGCAGTGAGGGCGGGTGCAGTGAGTGTGAGTGCAGTGAGTGTGGGTGCAGTGAGAGCGGGTGCAGTGAGTGTGGGTGCAGTGAGAGCGGGTGCAGTGAGTGTGGGTGCAGTGAGTGTGGGTGCAGTGAGGGCGGGTGCAGTGAGTGTGAGTGCAGTGAGAGTGGGTGCAGTGAGTGTGGGTGCAGTGAGAGCGGGTGCAGTGAGTGTGGGTGCAGTGAGAGCGCGTGCAGTGGGTGTGGGTGCAGTGAGAGCGAGTGCAGTGAGAGCGGGTGCAGTGGGTGTGGGTGCAGTGAGAGCGGGGGCAGTGGGTGTGGGTGCAGTGAGTGCGGGTGCAGTGGGTGTGGGTGCAGTGAGAGCGGGTGCAGTGAGTGTGGGTGCAGTGAGAGCGGGTGCAGTGAGTGTGGGTGCAGTGAGTGCGGGTGCAGTGGGTGTGGGTGCAGTGAGAGCGGGTGCAGTGAGTGCGGGTGCAGTGGGAGTGGGTGCAGTGAGAGCGGGTGCAGTGGGTGTGGGTGCAGTGAGAGCGGGTGCAGTGAGTGTGGGTGCAGTGAGAGCGGGTGCAGTGGGTGTGGGTGCAGTGAGAGCGGGTGCAGTGAGTGTGGGTGCAGTGAGAGCGGGTGCAGTGAGTGTGGGTGCAGTGAGTGAGGGTGCAGTGGGTGTGGGTGCAGTGAGAGCGGGTGCAGTTAGAGCGGGTGCAGTGAGTGCGGGTGCAGTGAGAGCGGGTGCAGTGGGTGTGGGTGCAGTGAGAGCGGGTGCAATGGGTGTGGGTGCAGTGAGAGCGGGTGCAGTGAGTGTGGGTGCACTGAGTGCGGGTGCAGTGAGAGCGGGTGCAGTGAGAGCGGGTGCAGTGAGAGCGGGTGCAGTGAGAGCGGGTGCAGTGGGTGTGGGTGCAGTGAGAGAGGGTGCAGTGGGTGTGGGTGCAGTGAGTGCGGGTGCAGTGAGTGTGGGTGCAGTGAGAGCGGGTGCAGTGAGTGTGGGTGCAGTGAGAGCGGGTGCAGTGAGTGTGGGTGCAGTGAGAGCGGGTGCAGTGAGTGTGGGTGCAGTGAGTGTGGGTGCAGTGAGGGCGGGTGCAGTGAGTGTGAGTGCAGTGAGAGTGGGTGCAGTGAGTGTGGGTGCAGTGAGAGCGGGTGCAGTGAGTGTGGGTGCAGTGAGAGCAGGTGCAGTGAGTGTGGGTGCAGTGAGAGCGGGTGCAGTGAGTGTGGGTGCAGTGAGTGTGGGTGCAGTGAGAGCGGGTGCAGTGAGTGTGGGTGCAGTGAGAGCGGGTGCAGTGAGTGTGTGTGCAGTGAGTGTGGGAGCAGTGAGAGCGGATGCAGTGAGTGTGGGTGCAGTGAGAGCGGGTGCAGTGAGTGTGTGTGCAGTGAGAGCGGATGCAGTGAGAGCGGCTGCAGTGAGGGTGGGAGCAGTGAGAGCGGGTGCAGTGGGTGTGGGTCCAGTGAGAGCGGGTGCAGTGAGTGTGGGTGCAGTGAGAGCGGGTGCAGTGGGTGTGGGTGCAGTGAGAGCGGGTGCAGTGAGTGTGGGTGCAGTGAGAGCGGGTGCAGTGGGTGTGGGTGCAGTGAGAGCGGGTGCAGTGAGTGTGGGTGCAGTGAGAGCGGGTGCAGTGAGTGTGGGTGCAGTGAGAGCGGGTGCAGTGAGTGTGGGTGCAGTGAGAGCGGGTGCAGTGCGTGTGGGTGCAGTGAGAGCGGGTGCAGTGGGTGTGGGTGCAGTGAGAGCGGGTGCAGTGCGTGTGGGTGCAGTGAGAGCGGGTGCAGTGGGTGTGGGTGCAGTGAGAGCGGGTGCAGTGGGTGTGGGTGCAGTGAGTGCGGGTGCAGTGAGTGCGGGTGCAGTGAGAGCGGGTGCAGTGAGTGTGGGTGCAGTGAGAGCGGGTGCAGTGAGAGCGGGTGCAGAGAGTGTGGGTGCAGTGAGAGCGGGTGCAGTGAGTGTGGGTGCAGTGAGAGCGGGTGCAGTGAGTGTGGGTGCAGTGAGAGCGTGTGCAGTGGGTGTGGGCGCAGTGAGAGCGGGTGTAGTGAGAGCGGGTGCAGTGAGTGCGGGTGCAGTGGGTGTGGGTGCAGTGAGAGCGGGTGTAGTGAGAGCGGGTGCAGTGGGTGTGGGTGCAGTGAGTGCGGGAGCAGTGGGAGCGGGTGCAGTGAGAGCGGGTGCAGTGGGTGTGGGTGCAGTGAGTGCGGGTGCAGTGGGAGCGGGTGCAGTGAGAGCGGGTGCAGTGAGAGCGGGTGCAGTGAGAGCGGGTGCAGTGAGTGTGGGTGCAGTGAGAGCGGGTGCAGTGAGTGTGGGTGCAGTGAGAGCGGGTGCAGTGAGTGTGGGTGCAGTGAGGGCGGGTGCAGTGAGGGCGGGTGCAGTGAGAGCGGGTGCAGTGGGTGTGGGTGCAGTGAGAGCAGGTGCAGTGAGTGTGGGTGCAGTGAGAGCGGGTGCAGTGGGTGTGGGTGCAGTGAGAGCGGGTGCAGTGAGTGTGGGTGCAGTGAGAGCGGGTGCAGTGCGTGTGGGTGCAGTGAGAGCGGGTGCAGTGGGTGTGGGTGCAGTGAGAGCGGGTGCAGTGCATGTGGGTGCAGTGAGAGCGGGTGCAGTGAGTGTGGGTGCAGTGAGAGCGGGTGCAGTGAGAGCGGGTGCAGTGAGAGCGGGTGCAGTGAGAGCGGGGGCAGTGAGTGTGGGTGCAGTGAGAGCGGGTGCAGTGAGTGTGGGTGCAGTGAGAGCGGGTGCAGTGAGTGTGGGTGCAGTGAGAGCGGGTGCAGTGGGTGTGGGTGCAGTGAGAGCGGGTGCAGTGAGAGCGGGTGCAGTGAGTGCGGGTGCAGTGAGAGCGGGTGCAGTGAATGTGGGTGCAGTGAGTGTGAGTGCAGTGAGAGTGGGTGCAGTGAGTGTGGGTGCAGTGAGGGCGGGTGCAGTGAGAGGGGGTGCAGTGAGTGTGGGTGCAGTGAGTGTGGGTGCAGTGAGGGCGGGTGCAGTGAGTGTGAGTGCAGTGAGTGTGGGTGCAGTGAGAGCGGGTGCAGTGAGTGTGGGTGCAGTGAGAGCGGGTGCAGTGAGTGTGGGTGCAGTGAGTGTGGGTGCAGTGAGGGCGGGTGCAGTGAGTGTGAGTGCAGTGAGAGTGGGTGCAGTGAGTGTGGGTGCAGTGAGAGCGGGTGCAGTGAGTGTGGGTGCAGTGAGAGCGCGTGCAGTGGGTGTGGGTGCAGTGAGAGCGAGTGCAGTGAGAGCGGGTGCAGTGGGTGTGGGTGCAGTGAGAGCGGGGGCAGTGGGTGTGGGTGCAGTGAGTGCGGGTGCAGTGGGTGTGGGTGCAGTGAGAGCGGGTGCAGTGAGTGTGGGTGCAGTGAGAGCGGGTGCAGTGAGTGTGGGTGCAGTGAGTGCGGGTGCAGTGGGTGTGGGTGCAGTGAGAGCGGGTGCAGTGAGTGCGGGTGCAGTGGGAGTGGGTGCAGTGAGAGCGGGTGCAGTGGGTGTGGGTGCAGTGAGAGCGGGTGCAGTGAGTGTGGGTGCAGTGAGAGCGGGTGCAGTGGGTGTGGGTGCAGTGAGAGCGGGTGCAGTGAGTGTGGGTGCAGTGAGAGCGGGTGCAGTGAGTGTGGGTGCAGTGAGTGAGGGTGCAGTGGGTGTGGGTGCAGTGAGAGCGGGTGCAGTTAGAGCGGGTGCAGTGAGTGCGGGTGCAGTGAGAGCGGGTGCAGTGAGTGTGGGTGCAGTGAGAGCGGGTGCAGTGAGTGTGGGTGCAGTGAGTGAGGGTGCAGTGGGTGTGGGTGCAGTGAGAGCGGGTGCAGTTAGAGCGGGTGCAGTGAGTGTGGGTGCAGTGAGAGCGGGTGCAATGGGTGTGGGTGCAGTGAGAGCGGGTGCAGTGAGTGTGGGTGCAGTGAGTGCGGGTGCAGTGAGAGCGGGTGCAGTGAGAGCGGGTGCAGTGAGAGCGGGTGCAGTGAGAGCGGGTGCAGTGGGTGTGGGTGCAGTGAGAGAGGGTGCAGTGGGTGTGGGTGCAGTGAGTGCGGGTGCAGTGAGTGTGGGTGCAGTGAGAGCGGGTGCAGTGAGTGTGGGTGCAGTGAGAGCGGGTGCAGTGAGTGTGGGTGCAGTGAGAGCGGGTGCAGTGAGTGTGGGTGCAGTGAGTGTGGGTGCAGTGAGGGCGGGTGCAGTGAGTGTGAGTGCAGTGAGAGTGGGTGCAGTGAGTGTGGGTGCAGTGAGAGCGGGTGCAGTGAGTGTGGGTGCAGTGAGAGCAGGTGCAGTGAGTGTGGGTGCAGTGAGAGCGGGTGCAGTGAGTGTGGGTGCAGTGAGTGTGGGTGCAGTGAGAGCGGGTGCAGTGAGTGTGGGTGCAGTGAGAGCGGGTGCAGTGAGTGTGTGTGCAGTGAGTGTGGGAGCAGTGAGAGCGGATGCAGTGAGTGTGGGTGCAGTGAGAGCGGGTGCAGTGAGTGTGTGTGCAGTGAGAGCGGATGCAGTGAGAGCGGCTGCAGTGAGGGTGGGAGCAGTGAGAGCGGGTGCAGTGAGTGTGGGTGCAGTGAGAGCGGGTGCAGTGCGTGTGGGTGAAGTGGGTGTGGGTGCAGTGGGTGTGGGTGCAGTGAGAGCGGGTGCAGTGCGTGTGGGTGCAGTGGGTGTGGGTGCAGTGAGTGTGGGTGCAGTGAGTGCGGGTTCAGTGAGTGCGGGTGCAGTGAGAGCGGGTGCAGTGAGTGTGGGTGCAGTGAGAGCGGGTGCAGTGAGCGCGGGTGCAGTGAGGGCGGGTGCAGTGAGTGTGGGTGCAGTGAGAGCGGGTGCAGTGAGTGTGGGTGCAGTGAGAGCGGGTGCAGTGAGAGCGGGTGCAGTGAGTGCGGGTGCAGTGAGAGCGGGTGCAGTGAGAGCGGGTGCAGTGAGTGTGGGTGCAGTGAGTGAGGGTGCAGTGGGTGTGGGTGCAGTGAGAGCGGGTGCAGTTAGAGCGGGTGCAGTGAGTGCGGGTGCAGTGAGAGCGGGTGCAGTGGGTGTGGTTGCAGTGAGAGCGGGTGCAATGGGTGTGGGTGCAGTGAGAGCGGGTGCAGTGAGTGTGGGTGCAGTGAGTGCGGGTGCAGTGAGAGCGGGTGCAGTGAGAGCGGGTGCAGTGAGAGCGGGTGCAGTGAGAGCGGGTGCAGTGGGTGTGGGTGCAGTGAGAGCGGGTGCAGTTAGAGCGGGTGCAGTGAGTGCGGGTGCAGTGAGAGCGGGTGCAGTGGGTGTGGTTGCAGTGAGAGCGGGTGCAATGGGTGTGGGTGCAGTGAGAGCGGGTGCAGTGAGTGTGGGTGCAGTGAGTGCGGGTGCAGTGAGAGCGGGTGCAGTGAGAGCGGGTGCAGTGAGAGCGGGTGCAGTGAGAGCGGGTGCAGTGGGTGTGGGTGCAGTGAGAGAGGGTGCAGTGGGTGTGGGTGCAGTGAGTGCGGGTGCAGTGAGTGTGGGTGCAGTGAGAGCGGGTGCAGTGAGTGTGGGTGCAGTGAGAGCGGGTGCAGTGAGTGTGGGTGCAGTGAGAGCGGGTGCAGTGAGTGTGGGTGCAGTGAGTGTGGGTGCAGTGAGGGCGGGTGCAGTGAGTGTGAGTGCAGTGAGAGTGGGTGCAGTGAGTGTGGGTGCAGTGAGAGCGGGTGCAGTGAGTGTGGGTGCAGTGAGAGCAGGTGCAGTGAGTGTGGGTGCAGTGAGAGCGGGTGCAGTGAGTGTGGGTGCAGTGAGTGTGGGTGCAGTGAGAGCGGGTGCAGTGAGTGTGGGTGCAGTGAGAGCGGGTGCAGTGAGTGTGTGTGCAGTGAGTGTGGGAGCAGTGAGAGCGGATGCAGTGAGTGTGGGTGCAGTGAGAGCGGGTGCAGTGAGTGTGTGTGCAGTGAGAGCGGATGCAGTGAGAGCGGCTGCAGTGAGGGTGGGAGCAGTGAGAGCGGGTGCAGTGAGTGTGGGTGCAGTGAGAGCGGGTGCAGTGCGTGTGGGTGAAGTGGGTGTGGGTGCAGTGGGTGTGGGTGCAGTGAGAGCGGGTGCAGTGCGTGTGGGTGCAGTGGGTGTGGGTGCAGTGAGTGTGGGTGCAGTGAGTGCGGGTTCAGTGAGTGCGGGTGCAGTGAGAGCGGGTGCAGTGAGTGTGGGTGCAGTGAGAGCGGGTGCAGTGAGCGCGGGTGCAGTGAGGGCGGGTGCAGTGAGTGTGGGTGCAGTGAGAGCGGGTGCAGTGAGTGTGGGTGCAGTGAGAGCGGGTGCAGTGAGAGCGGGTGCAGTGAGTGCGGGTGCAGTGAGAGCGGGTGCAGTGAGAGCGGGTGCAGTGAGAGCGGGTGCAGTGAGTGTGGGTGCAGTGAGAGCGGGTGCAGTGAGTGTGGGTGCAGTGAGAGCGGGTGCAGTGAGTGTGGGTGCAGTGAGAGCGGGTGCAGTGAGTGTGGGTGCAGTGAGTGTGGGTGCAGTGAGGGCAGGTGCAGTGAGTGTGAGTGCAGTGAGAGTGGGTGCAGTGAGTGTGGGTGCAGTGAGAGCGGGTGCAGTGAGTGTGGGTGCAGTGAGTGTGGGTGCAGTGAGAGCGGGTGCAGTGAGTGTGGGTGCAGTGAGAGCGGATGCAGTGAGTGTGGGTGCAGTGAGAGCGGGTGCAGTGAGTGTGTGTGCAGTGAGAGCGGATGCAGTGAGAGCGGCTGCAGTGAGTGTGGGAGCAGTGAGAGCGGGTGCAGTGAGTGTGGGTGCAGTGAGAGCGGGTGCAGTGCGTGTGGGTGCAGTGGGTGTGGGTGCAGTGGATGTGGGTGCAGTTAGAGCGGGTGCAGTGGGTGTGGGTGCAGTGAGTGCGGGTGCAGTGAGAGCGGGTGCAGTGAGTGTGGGTGCAGTGAGAGCGGGTGCAGTGAGAGCGGGTGCAGTGAGAGCGGGTGCAGTGAGTGTGGGTGCAGTGAGAGCGGGTGCAGTGAGTGTGGGTGCAGTGAGAGCGGGTGCAGTGGGTGTGGGTGCAGTGAGAGCGGGTGCAGTGAGTGTGGGTGCAGTGAGAGCGGGTGCAGTGAGTGTGGGTGCAGTGAGAGCGGGTGCAGTGAGTGTGGGTGCAGTGAGAGCGGGTGCAGTGCGTGTGGGTGCAGTGAGAGCGGGTGCAGTGGGTGTGGGTGCAGTGAGAGCGGGTGCAGTGCGTGTGAGTGCAGTGAGAGCGGGTGCAGTGGGTATGGGTGCAGTGAGAGCGGGTGTAGTGGGTGTGGGTGCAGTGAGTGCGGGTGCAGTGAGTGCGGGTGCAGTGAGAGCGGGTGCAGTGAGTGTGGGTGCAGTGAGAGCGGGTGCAGTGAGAGCGGGTGCAGTGAGTGTGGGTGCAGTGAGAGCGGGTGCAGTGAGTGTGGGTGCAGTGAGAGCGGGTGCAGTGAGTGTGGGTGCAGTGAGAGCGTGTGCAGTGGGTGTGGGTGCAGTGAGAGCGGGTGTCGTGAGAGCGGGTGCAGTGAGTGCGGGTGCAGTGGGTGTGGGTGCAGTGAGAGCGGGTGTAGTGAGAGCGGGTGCAGTGGGTGTGGGTGCAGTGAGTGCGGGTGCAGTGGGAGCGGGTGCAGTGAGAGCGGGTGCAGTGGGTGTGGGTGCAGTGAGTGCGGGTGCAGTGGGTGTGGGTGCAGAGAGTGCGGGTGCAGTGGGAGCGGGTGCAGTGAGAGCGGGTGCAGTGAGAGCGGGTGCAGTGAGAGCGGGTGCAGTGAGTGTGGGTGCAGTGAGAGCGGGTGCAGTGAGTGTGGGTGCAGTGAGAGCGGGAGCAGTGAGTGTGGGTGCAGTGAGGGCGGGTGCAGTGAGGGCGGGTGCAGTGAGAGCGGGTGCAGTGGGTGTGGGTGCAGTGAGAGCGGGTGCAGTGAGTGTGGGTGCAGTGAGAGCGGGTGCAGTGGGTGTGGGTGCAGTGAGAGCGGGTGCAGTGAGTGTGGGTGCAGTGAGAGCGGGTGCAGTGCGTGTGGGTGCAGTGAGAACGGGTGCAGTGGGAGTGGGTGCAGTGAGAGCGGGTGCAGTGCATGTGGGTGCAGTGAGAGCGGGTGCAGTGAGTGTGGGTGCAGTGAGAGCGGGTGCAGTGAGAGCGGGTGCAGTGAGTGCGGGTGCAGTGAGAGCGGGTGCAGTGAGAGCGGGTGCAGTGAGTGTGGGTGCAGTGAGAGCGGGTGCAGTGAGTGTGGGTGCAGTGAGAGCGGGTGCAGTGGGTGTGGGTGCAGTGAGAGCGGGTGCAGTGAGAGCGGGTGCAGTGAGTGCGGGTGCAGTGAGAGCGGGTGCAGTGAATGTGGGTGCAGTGAGTGTGAGTACAGTGAGAGTGGGTGCAGTGAGTGTGGGTGCAGTGAGGGCGGGTGCAGTGAGCGCGGGTGCAGTGAGTGTGGGTGCAGTGAGTGTGGGTGCAGTGAGGGCGGGTGCAGTGAGTGTGAGTGCAGTGAGTGCGGGTGCAGTGAGAGCGGGTGCAGTGAGTGTGGGTGCAGTGAGAGCGGGTGCAGTGAGTGTGGGTGCAGTGAGTGTGGGTGCAGTGAGGGCGGGTGCAGTGAGTGTGAGTGCAGTGAGAGTGGGTGCAGTGAGTGTGGGTGCAGTGAGAGCGGGTGCAGTGAGTGTGGGTGCAGTGAGAGCGCGTGCAGTGGGTGTGGGTGCAGTGAGAGCGAGTGCAGTGAGAGCGGGTGCAGTGGGTGTGGGTGCAGTGAGAGCGGGGGCAGTGGGTGTGGGTGCAGTGAGAGCGGGTGCAGTGAGTGTGGGTGCAGTGAGAGCGGGTGCAGTGAGTGTGGGTGCAGTGAGTGCGGGTGCAGTGGGTGTGGGTGCAGTGAGAGCGGGTGCAGTGAGTGCGGGTGCAGTGAGAGTGGGTGCAGTGAGAGCGGGTGCAGTGGGTGTGGGTGCAGTGAGAGCGGGTGCAGTGAGTGTGGGTGCAGTGAGAGCGGGTGCAGTGCGTGTGGGTGCAGTGGGTGTGGGTGCAGTGGATGTGGGTGCAGTTAGAGCGGGTGCAGTGGGTGTGGGTGCAGTGAGTGCGGGTGCAGTGAGAGCGGGTGCAGTGAGTGTGGGTGCAGTGAGAGCGGGTGCAGTGAGAGCGGGTGCAGTGAGAGCGGGTGCAGTGCGTGTGGGTGCAGTGAGAGCGGGTGCAGTGGGTGTGGGTCCAGTGAGAGCGGGTGCAGTGAGTGTGGGTGCAGTGAGAGCGGGTGCAGTGGGTGTGGGTGCAGTGAGAGCGGGTGCAGTGAGTGTGGGTGCAGTGAGAGCGGGTGCAGTGGGTGTGGGTGCAGTGAGAGCGGGTGCAGTGAGTGTGGGTGCAGTGAGAGCGGGTGCAGTGAGTGTGGGTGCAGTGAGAGCGGGTGCAGTGAGTGTGGGTGCAGTGAGAGCGGGTGCAGTGCGTGTGGGTGCAGTGAGAGCGGGTGCAGTGGGTGTGGGTGCAGTGAGAGCGGGTGCAGTGCGTGTGGGTGCAGTGAGAGCGGGTGCAGTGGGTGTGGGTGCAGTGAGAGCGGGTGCAGTGGGTGTGGGTGCAGTGAGTGCGGGTGCAGTGAGTGCGGGTGCAGTGAGAGCGGGTGCAGTGAGTGTGGGTGCAGTGAGAGCGGGTGCAGTGAGAGCGGGTGCAGTGAGTGTGGGTGCAGTGAGAGCGGGTGCAGTGAGTGTGGGTGCAGTGAGAGCGGGTGCAGTGAGTGTGGGTGCAGTGAGAGCGTGTGCAGTGGGTGTGGGTGCAGTGAGAGCGGGTGTAGTGAGAGCGGGTGCAGTGAGTGCGGGTGCAGTGGGTGTGGGTGCAGTGAGAGCGGGTGTAGTGAGAGCGGGTGCAGTGGGTGTGGGTGCAGTGAGTGCGGGTGCAGTGGGAGCGGGTGCAGTGAGAGCGGGTGCAGTGGGTGTGGGTGCAGTGAGTGCGGGTGCAGTGGGAGCGGGTGCAGTGAGAGCGGGTGCAGTGAGAGCGGGTGCAGTGAGAGCGGGTGCAGTGAGTGTGGGTGCAGTGAGAGCGGGTGCAGTGAGTGTGGGTGCAGTGAGAGCGGGTGCAGTGAGTGTGGGTGCAGTGAGGGCGGGTGCAGTGAGGGCGGGTGCAGTGAGAGCGGGTGCAGTGGGTGTGGGTGCAGTGAGAGCGGGTGCAGTGAGTGTGGGTGCAGTGAGAGCGGGTGCAGTGGGTGTGGCTGCAGTGAGAGCGGGTGCAGTGAGTGTGGGTGCAGTGAGAGCGGGTGCAGTGCGTGTGGGTGCAGTGAGAGCGGGTGCAGTGGGTGTGGGTGCAGTGAGAGCGGGTGCAGTGCATGTGGGTGCAGTGAGAGCGGGTGCAGTGAGTGTGGGTGCAGTGAGAGCGGGTGCAGTGAGAGCGGGTGCAGTGAGTGCGGGTGCAGTGAGAGCGGGTGCAGTGAGAGCGGGTGCAGTGAGTGTGGGTGCAGTGAGAGCGGGTGCAGTGAGTGTGGGTGCAGTGAGAGCGGGTGCAGTGAGTGTGGGTGCAGTGAGAGCGGGTGCAGTGGGTGTGGGTGCAGTGAGAGCGGGTGCAGTAAGAGCGGGTGCAGTGAGTGCGGGTGCAGTGAGAGCGGGTGCAGTGAATGTGGGTGCAGTGAGTGTGAGTGCAGTGAGAGTGGGTGCAGTGAGTGTGGGTGCAGTGAGGGCGGGTGCAGTGAGAGCGGGTGCAGTGAGTGTGGGTGCAGTGAGTGTGGGTGCAGTGAGGGCGGGTGCAGTGAGTGTGAGTGCAGTGAGTGTGGGTGCAGTGAGAGCGGGTGCAGTGAGTGTGGGTGCAGTGAGAGCGGGTGCAGTGAGTGTGGGTGCAGTGAGTGTGGGTGCAGTGAGGGCGGGTGCAGTGAGTGTGAGTGCAGTGAGAGTGGGTGCAGTGAGTGTGGGTGCAGTGAGAGCGGGTGCAGTGAGTGTGGGTGCAGTGAGAGCGCGTGCAGTGGGTGTGGGTGCAGTGAGAGCGGGTGCAGTGGGTGTGGGTGCAGTGAGAGCGGGTGCAGTGAGTGTGGGTGCAGTGAGAGCGGGTGCAGTGAGTGTGGGTGCAGTGAGAGCGGGTGCAGTGAGTGTGGGTGCAGTGAGAGCGGGTGCAGTGCGTGTGGGTGCAGTGAGAGCGGGTGCAGTGGGTGTGGGTGCAGTGAGAGCGGGTGCAGTGCGTGTGAGTGCAGTGAGAGCGGGTGCAGTGGGTGTGGGTGCAGTGAGATCGGGTGTAGTGGGTGTGGGTGCAGTGAGTGCGGGTGCAGTGAGTGCGGGTGCAGTGAGAGCGGGTGCAGTGAGTGTGGGTGCAGTGAGAGCGGGTGCAGTGAGAGCGGGTGCAGTGAGTGTGGGTGCAGTGAGAGCGGGTGCAGTGAGTGTGGGTGCAGTGAGAGCGGGTGCAGTGAGTGTGGGTGCAGTGAGAGCGTGTGCAGTGGGTGTGGGTGCAGTGAGAGCGGGTGTCGTGAGAGCGGGTGCAGTGAGTGCGGGTGCAGTGGGTGTGGGTGCAGTGAGAGCGGGTGTAGTGAGAGCGGGTGCAGTGGGTGTGGGTGCAGTGAGTGCGGGTGCAGTGGGAGCGGGTGCAGTGAGAGCGGGTGCAGTGGGTGTGGGTGCAGTGAGTGCGGGTGCAGTGGGTGTGGGTGCAGTGAGTGCGGGTGCAGTGGGAGCGGGTGCAGTGGGAGCGGGTGCAGTGAGAGCGGGTGCAGTGAGAGCGGGTGCAGTGAGAGCGGGTGCAGTGAGTGTGGGTGCAGTGAGAGCGGGTGCAGTGAGTGTGGGTGCAGTGAGAGCGGGTGCAGTGAGTGTGGGTGCAGTGAGGGCGGGTGCAGTGAGGGCGGGTGCAGTGAGAGCGGGTGCAGTGGGTGTGGGTGCAGTGAGAGCGGGTGCAGTGAGTGTGGGTGCAGTGAGAGCGGGTGCAGTGGGTGTGGGTGCAGTGAGAGCGGGTGCAGTGAGTGTGGGTGCAGTGAGAGCGGGTGCAGTGCGTGTGGGTGCAGTGAGAACGGGTGCAGTGGGAGTGGGTGCAGTGAGAGCGGGTGCAGTGCATGTGGGTGCAGTGAGAGCGGGTGCAGTGAGTGTGGGTGCAGTGAGAGCGGGTGCAGTGAGAGCGGGTGCAGTGAGTGCGGGTGCAGTGAGAGCGGGTGCAGTGAGAGCGGGTGCAGTGAGTGTGGGTGCAGTGAGAGCGGGTGCAGTGAGTGTGGGTGCAGTGAGAGCGGGTGCAGTGGGTGTGGGTGCAGTGAGAGCGGGTGCAGTGAGAGCGGGTGCAGTGAGTGCGGGTGCAGTGAGAGCGGGTGCAGTGAATGTGGGTGCAGTGAGTGTGAGTACAGTGAGAGTGGGTGCAGTGAGTGTGGGTGCAGTGAGGGCGGGTGCAGTGAGCGCGGGTGCAGTGAGTGTGGGTTCAGTGAGTGTGGGTGCAGTGAGGGCGGGTGCAGTGAGTGTGAGTGCAGTGAGTGCGGGTGCAGTGAGAGCGGGTGCAGTGAGTGTGGGTGCAGTGAGAGCGGGTGCAGTGAGTGTGGGTGCAGTGAGTGTGGGTGCAGTGAGGGCGGGTGCAGTGAGTGTGAGTGCAGTGAGAGTGGGTGCAGTGAGTGTGGGTGCAGTGAGAGCGGGTGCAGTAAGTGTGGGTGCAGTGAGAGCGCGTGCAGTGGGTGTGGGTGCAGTGAGAGCGAGTGCAGTGAGAGCGGGTGCAGTGGGTGTGGGTGCAGTGAGAGCGGGGGCAGTGGGTGTGGGTGCAGTGAGTGCGGGTGCAGTGGGTGTGGGTGCAGTGAGAGCGGGTGCAGTGAGTGTGGGTGCAGTGAGAGCGGGTGCAGTGAGTGTGGGTGCAGTGAGTGCGGGTGCAGTGGGTGTGGGTGCAGTGAGAGCGGGTGCAGTGAGTGCGGGTGCAGTGAGAGTGGGTGCAGTGGGAGCGGGTGCAGTGGGTGTGGGTGCAGTGAGAGCGGGTGCAGTGAGTGTGGGTGCAGTGAGAGCGGGTGCAGTGCGTGTGGGTGCAGTGGGTGTGGGTGCAGTGGATGTGGGTGCAGTTAGAGCGGGTGCAGTGGGTGTGGGTGCAGTGAGTGCGGGTGCAGTGAGAGCGGGTGCAGTGAGTGTGGGTGCAGTGAGAGCGGGTGCAGTGAGAGCGGGTGCAGTGAGAGCGGGTGCAGTGCGTGTGGGTGCAGTGAGAGCGGGTGCAGTGGGTGTGGGTCCAGTGAGAGCGGGTGCAGTGAGTGTGGGTGCAGTGAGAGCGGGTGCAGTGGGTGTGGGTGCAGTGAGAGCGGGTGCAGTGAGTGTGGGTGCAGTGAGAGCGGGTGCAGTGGGTGTGGGTGCAGTGAGAGCGGGTGCAGTGAGTGTGGGTGCAGTGAGAGCGGGTGCAGTGAGTGTGGGTGCAGTGAGAGCGGGTGCAGTGAGTGTGGGTGCAGTGAGAGCGGGTGCAGTGCGTGTGGGTGCAGTGAGAGCGGGTGCAGTGGGTGTGGGTGCAGTGAGAGCGGGTGCAGTGCGTGTGGGTGCAGTGAGAGCGGGTGCAGTGGGTGTGGGTGCAGTGAGAGCGGGTGCAGTGGGTGTGGGTGCAGTGAGTGCGGGTGCAGTGAGTGCGGGTGCAGTGAGAGCGGGTGCAGTGAGTGTGGGTGCAGTGAGAGCGGGTGCAGTGAGAGCGGGTGCAGTGAGTGTGGGTGCAGTGAGAGCGGGTGCAGTGAGTGTGGGTGCAGTGAGAGCGGGTGCAGTGAGTGTGGGTGCAGTGAGAGCGTGTGCAGTGGGTGTGGGTGCAGTGAGAGCGGGTGTAGTGAGAGCGGGTGCAGTGAGTGCGGGTGCAGTGGGTGTGGGTGCAGTGAGAGCGGGTGTAGTGAGAGCGGGTGCAGTGGGTGTGGGTGCAGTGAGTGCGGGTGCAGTGGGAGCGGGTGCAGTGAGAGCGGGTGCAGTGGGTGTGGGTGCAGTGAGTGCGGGTGCAGTGGGAGCGGGTGCAGTGAGAGCGGGTGCAGTGAGAGCGGGTGCAGTGAGAGCGGGTGCAGTGAGTGTGGGTGCAGTGAGAGCGGGTGCAGTGAGTGTGGGTGCAGTGAGAGCGGGTGCAGTGAGTGTGGGTGCAGTGAGGGCGGGTGCAGTGAGGGCGGGTGCAGTGAGAGCGGGTGCAGTGGGTGTGGGTGCAGTGAGAGCGGGTGCAGTGAGTGTGGGTGCAGTGAGAGCGGGTGCAGTGGGTGTGGCTGCAGTGAGAGCGGGTGCAGTGAGTGTGGGTGCAGTGAGAGCGGGTGCAGTGCGTGTGGGTGCAGTGAGAGCGGGTGCAGTGGGTGTGGGTGCAGTGAGAGCGGGTGCAGTGCATGTGGGTGCAGTGAGAGCGGGTGCAGTGAGTGTGGGTGCAGTGAGAGCGGGTGCAGTGAGAGCGGGTGCAGTGAGTGCGGGTGCAGTGAGAGCGGGTGCAGTGAGAGCGGGTGCAGTGAGTGTGGGTGCAGTGAGAGCGGGTGCAGTGAGTGTGGGTGCAGTGAGAGCGGGTGCAGTGAGTGTGGGTGCAGTGAGAGCGGGTGCAGTGGGTGTGGGTGCAGTGAGAGCGGGTGCAGTAAGAGCGGGTGCAGTGAGTGCGGGTGCAGTGAGAGCGGGTGCAGTGAGTGTGGGTGCAGTGAGTGTGGGTGCAGTGAGGGCGGGTGCAGTGAGAGCGGGTGCAGTGAGTGTGGGTGCAGTGAGTGTGGGTGCAGTGAGGGCGGGTGCAGTGAGTGTGAGTGCAGTGAGAGTGGGTGCAGTGAGTGTGGGTGCAGTGAGGGCGGGTGCAGTGAGAGCGGGTGCAGTGAGTGTGGGTGCAGTGAGTGTGGGTGCAGTGAGGGCGGGTGCAGTGAGTGTGAGTGCAGTGAGTGTGGGTGCAGTGAGAGCGGGTGCAGTGAGTGTGGGTGCAGTGAGAGCGGGTGCAGTGAGTGTGGGTGCAGTGAGTGTGGGTGCAGTGAGGGCGGGTGCAGTGAGTGTGAGTGCAGTGAGAGTGGGTGCAGTGAGTGTGGGTGCAGTGAGAGCGGGTGCAGTGAGTGTGGGTGCAGTGAGAGCGCGTGCAGTGGGTGTGGGTGCAGTGAGAGCGAGTGCAGTGAGAGCGGGTGCAGTGGGTGTGGGTGCAGTGAGAGCGGGGGCAGTGGGTGTGGGTGCAGTGAGTGCGGGTGCAGTGGGTGTTGGTGCAGTGAGAGCGGGTGCAGTGAGTGTGGGTGCAGTGAGAGCGGGTGCAGTGAGTGTGGGTGCAGTGAGTGCGGGTGCAGTGGGTGTGGGTGCAGTGAGAGCGGGTGCAGTGAGTGCGGGTGCAGTGGGAGTGGGTGCAGTGAGAGCGGGTGCAGTGGGTGTGGGTGCAGTGAGAGCGGGTGCAGTGAGTGTGGGTGCAGTGAGCGCGGGTGCAGTGGGCGTGGGTGCAGTGAGAGCGGGTGCAGTGAGAGCGGGTGCAGTGAGTGTGGGTGCAGTGAGAGCGGGTGCAGTGAGTGTGGGTGCAGTGAGAGCGCGTGCAGTGGGTGTGGGTGCAGTGAGAGCGAGTGCAGTGAGAGCGGGTGCAGTGAGAGCGGGTGCAGTGAGAGCGGGTGCAGTGAGTGTGGGTGCAGTGAGAGCGGGTGCAGTGGGTGTGGGTCCAGTGAGAGCGGGTGCAGTGAGTGTGGGTGCAGTGAGAGCGGGTGCAGTGGGTGTGGGTGCAGTGAGAGCGGGTGCAGTGAGTGTGGGTGCAGTGAGAGCGGGTGCAGTGGGTGTGAGTGCAGTGAGAGCGGGTGCAGTGAGTGAGGGTGCAGTGAGAGCGGGTGCAGTGAGTGTGGGTGCAGTGAGAGCGGGTGCAGTGAGTGTGGGTGCAGTGAGAGCGGGTGCAGTGAGTGTGGGTGCAGTGAGAGCGGGTGCAGTGGGTGTGGGTGCAGTGAGAGCGGGTGCAGTGCGTGTGGGTGCAGTGAGAGCGGGTGCAGTGGGTGTGGGTGCAGTGAGAGCGGGTGCAGTGGGTGTGTGTGCAGTGAGTGCGGGTGCAGTGAGTGCGGGTGCAGTGAGAGCGGGTGCAGTGAGTGTGGGTGCAGTGAGTGCGGGTGCAGTGAGAGCGGGTGCAGTGAGAGCGGGTGCAGTGAGAGCGGGTGCAGTGAGAGCGGGTGCAGTGGGTGTGGGTGCAGTGAGAGAGGGTGCAGTGGGTGTGGGTGCAGTGAGTGCGGGTGCAGTGAGTGTGGGTGCAGTGAGAGCGGGTGCAGTGAGTGTGGGTGCAGTGAGAGCGGGTGCAGTGAGTGTGGGTGCAGTGAGAGCGGGTGCAGTGAGTGTGGGTGCAGTGAGTGTGGGTGCAGTGAGGGCGGGTGCAGTGAGTGTGAGTGCAGTGAGAGTGGGTGCAGTGAGTGTGGGTGCAGTGAGAGCGGGTGCAGTGAGTGTGGGTGCAGTGAGAGCAGGTGCAGTGAGTGTGGGTGCAGTGAGAGCGGGTGCAGTGAGTGTGGGTGCAGTGAGAGCGGGTGCAGTGAGTGTGTGTGCAGTGAGTGTGGGAGCAGTGAGAGCGGATGCAGTGAGTGTGGGTGCAGTGAGAGCGGGTGCATTGAGTGTGTGTGCTGTGAGAGCGGATGCAGTGCGAGCGGCTGCAGTGAGTGTGGGAGCAGTGAGAGCGGGTGCAGTGAGTGTGGGTGCAGTGAGAGCGGGTGCAGTGCGTGTGGGTGCAGTGGGTGTGGGTGCAGTGGGTGTGGGTGCAGTGAGAGCGGGTGCAGTGCGTGTGGGTGCAGTGGGTGTGGGTGCAGTGAGAGCGGGTGCAGTGGGTGTGGGTGCAGTGAGTGCGGGTGCAGTGAGTGCGGGTGCAGTGAGAGCGGGTGCAGTGAGTGTGGGTGCAGTGAGAGCGGGTGCAGTGAGAGCGGGTGCAGTGAGAGCGGGTGCAGTGAGTGTGGGTGCAGTGAGAGCGGGTGCAGTGAGTGTGGGTGCAGTGAGAGCGGGTGCAGTGAGAGCGGGTGCAGTGAGTGCGGGTGCAGTGAGAGCGGGTGCAGTGAGAGCGGGTGCAGTGAGAGCGGTTGCAGTGAGTGTGGGTGCAGTGAGAGCCGGTGCAGTGAGTGTGGGTGCAGTGAGAGCGGGTGCAGTGAGTGTGGGTGCAGTGAGTGTGGGTGCAGTGAGGGCAGGTGCAGTGAGTGTGAGTGCAGTGAGAGTGGGTGCAGTGAGTGTGGGTGCAGTGAGAGCGGATGCAGTGAGTGTGGGTGCAGTGAGAGCGGGTGCAGTGAGTGTGTGTGCAGTGAGAGCGGATGCAGTGAGAGCGGCTGCAGTGAGTGTGGGAGCAGTGAGAGCGGGTGCAGTGAGTGTGGGTGCAGTGAGAGCGGGTGCAGTGCGTGTGGGTGCAGTGGGTGTGGGTGCAGTGGGTGTGGGTGCAGTGAGAGCGGGTGCAGTGGGTGTGAGTGCAGTGAGTGCGGGTGCAGTGAGAGCGGGTGCAGTGAGTGTGGGTGCAGTGAGAGCGGGTGCAGTGAGAGCGGGTGCAGTGAGAGCGGGTGCATTGAGTGTGGGTGCAGTGAGAGCGGGTGCAGTGGGTGTGGGTCCAGTGAGAGCGGGTGCAGTGAGTGTGGGTGCAGTGAGAGCGGGTGCAGTGGGTGTGGGTGCAGTGAGAGCGGGTGCAGTGAGTGTGGGTGCAGTGAGAGCGGGTGCAGTGGGTGTGGGTGCAGTGAGAGCGGGTGCAGTGAGTGAGGGTGCAGTGAGAGCGGGTGCAGTGAGTGTGGGTGCAGTGAGAGCGGGTGCAGTGAGTGTGGGTGCAGTGAGAGCGGGTGCAGTGAGTGTGGGTGCAGTGAGAGCGGGTGCAGTGGGTGTGGGTGCAGTGAGAGCGGGTGCAGTGCGTGTGGGTGCAGTGAGAGCGGGTGCAGTGGGTGTGGGTGCAGTGAGAGCGGGTGCAGTGGGTGTGTGTGCAGTGAGTGCGGGTGCAGTGAGTGCGGGTGCAGTGAGAGCGGGTGCAGTGAGTGTGGGTGCAGTGAGAGCGGGTGCAGTGAGAGCGGGTGCCGTGGGTGTGGGTGCAGTGAGAGCGGGTGCAGTGAGAGCGGGTGCAGTGGGTGTGGGTGCAGTGAGAGCGGGTGCAGTGGGTGTGGGTGCAGTGAGTGCGGGTGCAGTGGGTGTGGGTGCAGTGAGAGCGGGTGCAGTGAGTGTGGGTGCAGTGAGAGCGGGTGCAGTGAGTGTGGGTGCAGTGAGTGCGGGTGCAGTGGGTGTGGGTGCAGTGAGAGCGGGTGCAGTGAGTGCGGGTGCAGTGGGAGTGGGTGCAGTGAGAGCGGGTGCAGTGGGTGTGGGTGCAGTGAGAGCGGGTGCAGTGAGTGTGGGTGCAGTGAGAGCGGGTGCAGTGGGTGTGGGTGCAGTGAGAGCGGGTGCAGTGAGTGTGGGTGCAGTGAGAGCGGGTGCAGTGAGTGTGGGTGCAGTGAGTGCGGGTGCAGTGGGTGTGGGTGCAGTGAGAGCGGGTGCAGTGAGAGCGGGTGAAGTGAGTGCGGGTGCAGTGAGAGCGGGTGCAGTGGGTGTGGGTGCAGTGAGAGCGAGTGCAGTGGGTGTGGGTGCAGTGAGAGCGGGTGCAGTGAGTGTGGGTGCAGTGAGTGCGGGTGCAGTGAGAGCGGGTGCAGTGAGAGCGGGTGCAGTGAGAGCGGGTGCAGTGAGAGCGGGTGCAGTGGGTGTGGGTGCAGTGAGAGAGGGTGCAGTGGGTGTGGGTGCAGTGAGTGCGGGTGCAGTGAGTGTGGGTGCAGTGAGAGCGGGTGCAGTGAGTGTGGGTGCAGTGAGAGCGGGTGCAGTGAGTGTGGGTGCAGTGAGTGTGGGTGCAGTGAGGGCGGGTGCAGTGAGTGTGGGTGCAGTGAGAGCGGGTGCAGTGAGTGTGGGTGCAGTGAGAGCGGGTGCAGTGAGAGCGGGTGCAGTGAGAGCGGGTGCAGTGAGTGTGGGTGCAGTGAGAGCGGGTGCAGTGAGTGTGGGTGCAGTGAGAGCGGGTGCAGTGAGAGCGGGTGCAGTGAGAGCGGGTGCAGTGAGAGCGGTTGCAGTGAGTGTGGGTGCAGTGAGAGCCGGTGCAGTGAGTGTGGGTGCAGTGAGAGCGGGTGCAGTGAGTGTGGGTGCAGTGAGTGTGGGTGCAGTGAGGGCAGGTGCAGTGAGTGTGAGTGCAGTGAGAGTGGGTGCAGTGAGTGTGGGTGCAGTGAGAGCGGATGCAGTGAGTGTGGGTGCAGTGAGAGCGGCTGCAGTGAGTGTGGGAGCAGTGAGAGCGGGTGCAGTGAGTGTGGGTGCAGTGAGAGCGGGTGCAGTGCCTGTGGGTGCAGTGGGTGTGGGTGCAGTGGGTGTGGGTGCAGTGAGAGCGGGTGCAGTGGGTGTGGGTGCAGTGAGTGCGGGTGCAGTGAGAGCGCGTGCAGTGAGTGTGGGTGCAGTGAGAGCGGGTGCAGTGAGAGCGGGTGCAGTGAGAGCGGGTGCAGTGAGTGTGGGTGCAGTGAGAGCGGGTGCAGTGGGTGTGGGTCCAGTGAGAGCGGGTGCAGTGAGTGTGGGTGCAGTGAGAGCGGGTGCAGTGGGTGTGGGTGCAGTGAGAGCGGGTGCAGTGAGTGTGGGTGCAGTGAGAGCGGGTGCAGTGGGTGTGGGTGCAGTGAGAGCGGGTGCAGTGAGTGAGGGTGCAGTGAGAGCGGGTGCAGTGAGTGTGGGTGCAGTGAGAGCGGGTGCAGTGAGTGTGGGTGCAGTGAGAGCGGGTGCAGTGAGTGTGGGTGCAGTGAGAGCGGGTGCAGTGGGTGTGGGTGCAGTGAGAGCGGGTGCAGTGCGTGTGGGTGCAGTGAGAGCGGGTGCAGTGGGTGTGGGTGCAGTGAGAGCGGGTGCAGTGGGTGTGTGTGCAGTGAGTGCGGGTGCAGTGAGTGCGGGTGCAGTGAGAGCGGATGCAGTGAGTGTGGGTGCAGTGAGAGCGGGTGCAGTGAGAGCGGGTGCCGTGGGTGTGGGTGCAGTGAGAGCGGGTGCAGTGAGAGCGGGTGCAGTGGGTGTGGGTGCAGTGAGAGCGGGTGCAGTGGGTGTGGGTGCAGTGAGTGCGGGTGCAGTGGGTGTGGGTGCAGTGAGAGCGGGTGCAGTGAGTGTGGGTGCAGTGAGAGCGGGTGCAGTGAGTGTGGGTGCAGTGAGTGCGGGTGCAGTGGGTGTGGGTGCAGTGAGAGCGGGTGCAGTGAGTGTGGGTGCAGTGAGAGCGGGTGCAGTGAGTGTGGGTGCAGTGAGAGCGGGTGCAGTGAGTGCGGGTGCAGTGGGAGTGGGTGCAGTGAGAGCGGGTGCAGTGGGTGTGGGTGCAGTGAGAGCGGGTGCAGTGAGTGTGGGTGCAGTGAGAGCGGGTGCAGTGGGTGTGGGTGCAGTGAGAGCGGGTGCAGTGAGTGTGGGTGCAGTGAGAGCGGGTGCAGTGAGTGTGGGTGCAGTGAGTGCGGGTGCAGTGGGTGTGGGTGCAGTGAGAGCGGGTGCAGTGAGAGCGGGTGAAGTGAGTGCGGGTGCAGTGAGAGCGGGTGCAGTGGGTGTGGGTGCAGTGAGAGCGAGTGCAGTGGGTGTGGGTGCAGTGAGAGCGGGTGCAGTGAGTGTGGGTGCAGTGAGTGCGGGTGCAGTGAGAGCGGGTGCAGTGAGAGCGGGTGCAGTGAGAGCGGGTGCAGTGAGAGCGGGTGCAGTGGGTGTGGGTGCAGTGAGAGAGGGTGCAGTGGGTGTGGGTGCAGTGAGTGCGGGTGCAGTGAGTGTGGGTGCAGTGAGAGCGGGTGCAGTGAGTGTGGGTGCAATGAGAGCGGGTGCAGTGAGTGTGGGTGCAGTGAGAGCGGGTGCAGTGAGTGTGAGTGCAGTGAGTGTGGGTGCAGTGAGGGCGGGTGCAGTGAGTGTGAGTGCAGTGAGAGTGGGTGCAGTGAGTGTGGGTGCAGTGAGAGCGGGTGCAGTGAGTGTGGGTGCAGTGAGAGCAGGTGCAGTGAGTGTGGGTGCAGTGAGAGCGGGTGCAGTGAGTGTGTGTGCAGTGAGTGTGGGAGCAGTGAGAGCGGATGCAGTGAGTGTGGGTGCAGTGAGAGCGGGTGCAGTGAGTGTGTGTGCAGTGAGTGTCGGAGCAGTGAGAGCGGCTGCAGTGAGTGTGGGAGCAGTGAGAGCGGGTGCAGTGAGTGTGGGTGCAGTGAGAGCGGGTGCAGTGCGTGTGGGTGCAGTGGGTGTGGGTGCAGTGGGTGTGGGTGCAGTGAGAGCGGGTGCAGTGGGTGTGGGTGCAGTGAGTGCGGGTGCAGTGAGAGCGGGTGCAGTGAGTGTTGGTGCAGTGAGAGCGGGTGCAGTGAGACCGGGTGCAGTGAGAGCGGGTGCAGTGAGTGTGGGTGCAGTGAGAGTGGGTGCAGTGGGTGTGGGTGCAGTGAGAGCGGGTGCAGTGAGTGTGGGTGCTGTGAGAGCGGGTGCAGTGGGTGTGGGTGCAGTGAGAGCGGGTGCAGAGAGTGTGGGTGCAGTGAGAGCGGGTGCAGTGAGTGTGGGTGCAGTGAGAGCGGGTGCAGTGAGAGCGGGTGCAGTGAGAGCGGGTGCAGTGAGAGCGGGTGCAGTGAGTGTGGGTGCAGTGAGAGCGGGTGCAGTGGGTGTGGGTGCAGTGAGAGCGGGTGCAGTGAGAGCGGGTGCAGTGGGTGTGGGTGCAGTGAGAGCGGGTGCAGTGAGTGTGGGTGCAGTGAGTGCGGGTGCAGTGGGTGTGGGTGCAGTGAGAGCGGGTGCAGTGAGTGTGGGTGCAGTGAGAGCGGGTGCAGTGAGTGTGGGTGCAGTGAGTGCGGGTGCAGTGGGTGTGGGTGCAGTGAGAGCGGGTGCAGTGAGTGCGGGTGCAGTGGGAGTGGGTGCAGTGAGAGCGGGTGCAGTGGGTGTGGGTGCAGTGAGAGCGGGTGCAGTGGGTGTGGGTGCAGTGAGAGCGGGTGCAGTGGGTGTGGGTGCAGTGAGAGCGGGTGCAGTGAGTGTGGGTGCAGTGAGAGCGGGTGCAGTGAGTGTGGGTGCAGTGAGTGCGGGTGCAGTGGGTGTGGGTGCAGTGAGAGCGGGTGCAGTGAGAGCGGGTGCAGTGAGTGCGGGTGCAGTGAGAGCGGGTGCAGTGGGTGTGGGTGCAGTGAGAGCGGGTGCAGTGGGTGTGGGTGCAGTGAGAGCGGGTGCAGTGAGTGTGGGTGCAGTGAGTGCGGGTGCAGTGAGAGCGGGTGCAGTGAGAGCGGGTGCAGTGAGAGCGGGTGCAGTGAGAGCGGGTGCAGTGGGTGTGGGTGCAGTGAGAGAGGGTGCAGTGGGTGTGGGTGCAGTGAGTGCGGGTGCAGTGAGTGTGGGTGCAGTGAGAGCGGGTGCAGTGAGTGTGGGTGCAGTGAGAGCGGGTGCAGTGAGTGTGGGTGCAGTGAGAGCGGGTGCAGTGAGTGTGGGTGCAGTGAGTGTGGGTGCAGTGAGGGCGGGTGCAGTGAGTGTGAGTGCAGTGAGAGTGGGTGCAGTGAGTGTGGGTGCAGTGAGAGCGGGTGAAGTGAGTGTGGGTGCAGTGAGAGCAGGTGCAGTGAGTGTGGGTGCAGTGAGAGCGGGTGCAGTGAGTGTAGGTGCAGTGAGAGCGGGTGCAGTGAGTGTGTGTGCAGTGAGTGTGGGAGCAGTGAGAGCGGAAGCAGTGAGTGTGGGTGCAGTGAGAGCTGGTGCATTGAGTGTGTGTGCTTTGAGAGCGGATGCAGTGAGAGCGGAAGCAGTGAGTGTGGGTGCAGTGAGAGCGGGTGCAGTGAGTGTGGGTGCAGTGAGAGCGGGTGCAGTGAGTGTGTGTGCAGTGAGTGTGGGAGCAGTGAGAGCGGATGCAGTGAGTGTGGTTGCAGTGAGAGCGGGTGCAGTGAGTGTGTGTGCAGTGAGTGTCGGAGCAGTGAGAGCGGCTGCAGTGAGTGTGGGAGCAGTGAGAGCGGGTGCAGTGAGTGTGGGTGCAGTGAGAGCGGGTGCAGTGCGTGTGGGTGCAGTGGGTGTGGGTGCAGTGGGTGTGGGTGCAGTGAGAGCGGGTGCAGTGGGTGTGGGTGCAGTGAGTGCGGGTGCAGTGAGAGCGGGTGCAGTGAGTGTTGGTGCAGTGAGAGCGGGTGCAGTGAGAGCGGGTGCAGTGAGAGCGGGTGCAGTGAGTGTGGGTGCAGTGAGAGTGGGTGCAGTGTGTGTGGGTGCAGTGAGAGCGGGTGCAGTGAGTGTGGGTGCTGTGAGAGCGGGTGCAGTGAGTGTGGGTGCAGTGAGAGCGGGTGCAGTGGGTGTGGGTGCAGTGAGAGCGGGTGCAGTGAGTGAGGGTGCAGTGAGAGCGGGTGCAGTGAGTGTGGGTGCAGTGAGAGCGGGTGCAGTGAGTGTGGGTGCAGTGAGAGCGGGTGCAGTGAGTGTGGGTGCAGTGAGAGCGGGTGCAGTGGGTGTGGGTGCAGTGAGAGCGGGTGCAGTGCGTGTGGGTGCAGTGAGAGCGGGTGCAGTGGGTGTGGGTGCAGTGAGAGCGGGTGCAGTGGGTGTGTGTGCAGTGAGTGCGGGTGCAGTGAGTGCGGGTGCAGTGAGAGCGGGTGCAGTGAGTGTGGGTGCAGTGAGAGCGGGTGCAGTGAGAGCGGGTGCCGTGGGTGTGGGTGCAGTGAGTGTGGGTGCAGTGAGTGTGTGTGCAGTGAGAGCGGGTGCAGTGAGAGCGGGTGCAGTGGGTGTGGGTGCAGTGAGAGCGGGTGCAGTGGGTGTGGGTGCAGTGAGTGCGGGTGCAGTGGGTGTGGGTGCAGTGAGAGCGGGTGCAGTGAGTGTGGGTGCAGTGAGAGCGGGTGCAGTGAGTGTGGGTGCAGTGAGTGCGGGTGCAGTGGGTGTGGGTGCAGTGAGAGCGGGTGCAGTGAGTGCGGGTGCAGTGGGAGTGGGTGCAGTGAGAGCGGGTGCAGTGGGTGTGGGTGCAGTGAGAGCGGGTG
Source organism: Mustelus asterias (assembly GCF_964213995.1). NCBI lineage: Eukaryota > Metazoa > Chordata > Chondrichthyes > Carcharhiniformes > Triakidae > Mustelus > Mustelus asterias. The sequence continues at coordinate 580,223 of NW_027590200.1, forward strand.
CAGTGAGTGTGGGTGCAGTGAGAGCGGGTGCAGTGGGTGTGGGTGCAGTGAGAGCGGGTGCAGTGAGTGTGGGTGCAGTGAGAGCGGGTGCAGTGAGTGTGGGTGCAGTGAGTGCGGGTGCAGTGGGTGTGGGTGCAGTGAGAGCGGGTGCAGTGAGAGCGGGTGAAGTGAGTGCGGGTGCAGTGAGAGCGGGTGCAGTGGGTGTGGGTGCAGTGAGAGCGAGTGCAGTGGGTGTGGGTGCAGTGAGAGCGGGTGCAGTGAGTGTGGGTGCAGTGAGTGCGGGTGCAGTGAGAGCGGGTGCAGTGAGAGCGGGTGCAGTGAGAGCGGGTGCAGTGAGAGCGGGTGCAGTGGGTGTGGGTGCAGTGAGAGAGGGTGCAGTGGGTGTGGGTGCAGTGAGTGCGGGTGCAGTGAGTGTGGGTGCAGTGAGAGCGGGTGCAGTGAGAGCGGGTGCAGTGAGAGCGGGTGCAGTGAGAGCGGGTGCAGTGGGTGTGGGTGCAGTGAGAGAGGGTGCAGTGGGTGTGGGTGCAGTGAGTGCGGGTGCAGTGAGTGTGGGTGCAATGAGAGCGGGTGCAGTGAGTGTGGGTGCAGTGAGAGCGGGTGCAGTGAGTGTGGGTGCAGTGAGTGTGGGTGCAGTGAGGGCGGGTGCAGTGAGTGTGAGTGCAGTGAGAGTGGGTGCAGTGAGTGTGGGTGCAGTGAGAGCGGGTGCAGTGAGTGTGGGTGCAGTGAGAGCAGGTGCAGTGAGTGTGGGTGCAGTGAGAGCGGGTGCAGTGAGTGTGTGTGCAGTGAGTGTGGGAGCAGTGAGAGCGGATGCAGTGAGTGTGGGTGCAGTGAGAGCGGGTGCAGTGAGTGTGTGTGCAGTGAGTGTCGGAGCAGTGAGAGCGGCTGCAGTGAGTGTGGGAGCAGTGAGAGCGGGTGCAGTGAGTGTGGGTGCAGTGAGAGCGGGTGCAGTGCGTGTGGGTGCAGTGGGTGTGGGTGCAGTGGGTGTGGGTGCAGTGAGAGCGGGTGCAGTGGGTGTGGGTGCAGTGAGTGCGGGTGCAGTGAGAGCGGGTGCAGTGAGTGTTGGTGCAGTGAGAGCGGGTGCAGTGAGAGCGGGTGCAGTGAGAGCGGGTGCAGTGAGTGTGGGTGCAGTGAGAGTGGGTGCAGTGGGTGTGGGTGCAGTGAGAGCGGGTGCAGTGAGTGTGGGTGCTGTGAGAGCGGGTGCAGTGGGTGTGGGTGCAGTGAGAGCGGGTGCAGAGAGTGTGGGTGCAGTGAGAGCGGGTGCAGTGAGTGTGGGTGCAGTGAGAGCGGGTGCAGTGAGAGCGGGTGCAGTGAGAGCGGGTGCAGTGAGAGCGGGTGCAGTGAGTGTGGGTGCAGTGAGAGCGGGTGCAGTGGGTGTGGGTGCAGTGAGAGCGGGTGCAGTGAGAGCGGGTGCAGTGGGTGTGGGTGCAGTGAGAGCGGGTGCAGTGAGTGTGGGTGCAGTGAGTGCGGGTGCAGTGGGTGTGGGTGCAGTGAGAGCGGGTGCAGTGAGTGTGGGTGCAGTGAGAGCGGGTGCAGTGAGTGTGGGTGCAGTGAGTGCGGGTGCAGTGGGTGTGGGTGCAGTGAGAGCGGGTGCAGTGAGTGCGGGTGCAGTGGGAGTGGGTGCAGTGAGAGCGGGTGCAGTGGGTGTGGGTGCAGTGAGAGCGGGTGCAGTGGGTGTGGGTGCAGTGAGAGCGGGTGCAGTGGGTGTGGGTGCAGTGAGAGCGGGTGCAGTGAGTGTGGGTGCAGTGAGAGCGGGTGCAGTGAGTGTGGGTGCAGTGAGTGCGGGTGCAGTGGGTGTGGGTGCAGTGAGAGCGGGTGCAGTGAGAGCGGGTGCAGTGAGTGCGGGTGCAGTGAGAGCGGGTGCAGTGGGTGTGGGTGCAGTGAGAGCGGGTGCAGTGGGTGTGGGTGCAGTGAGAGCGGGTGCAGTGAGTGTGGGTGCAGTGAGTGCGGGTGCAGTGAGAGCGGGTGCAGTGAGAGCGGGTGCAGTGAGAGCGGGTGCAGTGAGAGCGGGTGCAGTGGGTGTGGGTGCAGTGAGAGAGGGTGCAGTGGGTGTGGGTGCAGTGAGTGCGGGTGCAGCGAGTGTGGGTGCAGTGAGAGCGGGTGCAGTGAGTGTGGGTGCAGTGAGAGCGGGTGCAGTGAGTGTGGGTGCAGTGAGAGCGGGTGCAGTGAGTGTGGGTGCAGTGAGTGTGGGTGCAGTGAGGGCGGGTGCAGTGAGTGTGAGTGCAGTGAGAGTGGGTGCAGTGAGTGTGGGTGCAGTGAGAGCGGGTGCAGTGAGTGTGGGTGCAGTGAGAGCAGGTGCAGTGAGTGTGGGTGCAGTGAGAGCGGGTGCAGTGAGTGTAGGTGCAGTGAGAGCGGGTGCAGTGAGTGTGTGTGCAGTGAGTGTGGGAGCAGTGAGAGCGGAAGCAGTGAGTGTGGGTGCAGTGAGAGCGGGTGCATTGAGTGTGTGTGCTGTGAGAGCGGATGCAGTGAGAGCGGAAGCAGTGAGTGTGGGTGCAGTGAGAGCGGGTGCAGTGAGTGTGGGTGCAGTGAGAGCGGGTGCAGTGAGTGTGTGTGCAGTGAGTGTGGGAGCAGTGAGAGCGGATGCAGTGAGTGTGGTTGCAGTGAGAGCGGGTGCAGTGAGTGTGTGTGCAGTGAGTGTCGGAGCAGTGAGAGCGGCTGCAGTGAGTGTGGGAGCAGTGAGAGCGGGTGCAGTGAGTGTGGGTGCAGTGAGAGCGGGTGCAGTGCGTGTGGGTGCAGTGGGTGTGGGTGCAGTGGGTGTGGGTGCAGTGAGAGCGGGTGCAGTGGGTGTGGGTGCAGTGAGTGCGGGTGCAGTGAGAGCGGGTGCAGTGAGTGTTGGTGCAGTGAGAGCGGGTGCAGTGAGAGCGGGTGCAGTGAGAGCGGGTGCAGTGAGTGTGGGTGCAGTGAGAGTGGGTGCAGTGTGTGTGGGTGCAGTGAGAGCGGGTGCAGTGAGTGTGGGTGCTGTGAGAGCGGGTGCAGAGGGTGTGGGTGCAGTGAGAGCGGGTGCAGAGAGTGTGGGTGCAGTGAGAGCGGGTGCAGTGAGTGTGGGTGCAGTGAGAGCGGGTGCAGTGAGAGCGGGTGCAGTGAGAGCGGGTGCAGTGAGAGCGGGTGCAGTGAGTGTGGGTGCAGTGAGAGCGGGTGCAGTGGGTGTGGGTGCAGTGAGAGCGGGTGCAGTGAGAGCGGGTGCAGTGGGTGTGGGTGCAGTGAGAGCGGGTGCAGTGAGTGTGGGTGCAGTGAGTGCGGGTGCAGTGGGTGTGGGTGCAGTGAGAGCGGGTGCAGTGAGTGTGGGTGCAGTGAGAGCGGGTGCAGTGAGTGTGGGTGCAGTGAGTGCGGGTGCAGTGGGTGTGGGTGCAGTGAGAGCGGGTGCAGTGAGTGCGGGTGCAGTGTGAGTGGGTGCAGTGAGAGCGGGTGCAGTGGGTGTGGGTGCAGTGAGAGCGGGTGCAGTGAGTGTGGGTGCAGTGAGAGCGGGTGCAGTGGTTGTGGGTGCAGTGAGAGCGGGTGCAGTGAGTGCGGGTGCAGTGAGAGCGGGTGCAGTGGGTGTGGGTGCAGTGAGAGCGGGTGCAGTGGGTGTGGGTGCAGTGAGAGCGGGTGCAGTGAGTGTGGGTGCAGTGAGTGCGGGTGCAGTGAGAGCGGGTGCAGTGAGAGCGGGTGCAGTGAGAGCGGGTGCAGTGAGAGCGGGTGCAGTGGGTGTGGGTGCAGTGAGAGAGGGTGCAGTGGGTGTGGGTGCCGTGAGTGCGGGTGCAGTGAGTGTGGGTGCAGTGAGAGCGGGTGCAGTGAGTGTGGGTGCAGTGAGAGCGGGTGCAGTGAGTGTGGGTGCAGTGAGAGCGGGTGCAGTGAGTGTGGGTGCAGTGAGTGTGGGTGCAGTGAGGGCGGGTGCAGTGAGTGTGAGTGCAGTGAGAGTGGGTGCAGTGAGTGCGGGTGCAGTGAGAGCGGGTGCAGTGAGTGTGGGTGCAGTGAGAGCAGGTGCAGTGAGTGTGGGTGCAGTGAGAGCGGGTGCAGTGAGTGTGGGTGCAGTGAGAGCGGGTGCAGTGAGTGTGTGTGCAGTGAGTGTGGGAGCAGTGAGAGCGGATGCAGTGAGTGTGGGTGCAGTGAGAGCGGGTGCATTGAGTGTGTGTGCTGTGAGAGCGGATGCAGTGAGAGCGGCTGCAGTGAGTGTGGGAGCAGTGAGAGCGGGTGCAGTGAGTGTGGGTGCAGTGAGAGCGGGTGCAGTGCGTGTGGGTGCAGTGGGTGTGGGTGCAGTGGGTGTGGGTGCAGTGAGAGCGGGTGCAGTGCGTGTGGGTGCAGTGGGTGTGGGTGCAGTGAGTGCGGGTGCAGTGGGTGTGGGTGCAGTGAGTGCGGGTGCAGTGAGTGCGGGTGCAGTGAGAGCGGGTGCAGTGAGTGTGGGTGCAGTGAGAGCGGGTGCTGTGAGAGCGGGTGCAGTGAGAGCGGGTGCAGTGAGTGTGGGTGCAGTGAGAGCGGGTGCAGTGAGTGTGGGTGCAGTGAGAGCGGGTGCAGTGAGAGCGGGTGCAGTGAGTGCGGGTGCAGTGAGAGCGGGTGCAGTGAGAGCGGGTGCAGTGAGAGCGGTTGCAGTGAGTGTGGGTGCAGTGAGAGCCGGTGCAGTGAGTGTGGGTGCAGTGAGAGCGGGTGCAGTGAGTGTGGGTGCAGTGAGAGCGGGTGCAGTGAGTGTGGGTGCAGTGAGTGTGGGTGCAGTGAGGGCAGGTGCAGTGAGTGTGAGTGCAGTGAGAGTGGGTGCAGTGAGTGTGGGTGCAGTGAGAGCGGATGCAGTGAGTGTGGGTGCAGTGAGAGCGGGTGCAGTGAGTGTGTGTGCAGTGAGAGCGGATGCAGTGAGAGCGGCTGCAGTGAGTGTGGGAGCAGTGAGAGCGGGTGCAGTGAGTGTGGGTGCAGTGAGAGCGGGTGCAGTGCGTGTGGGTGCAGTGGGTGTGGGTGCAGTGGGTGTGGGTGCAGTGAGAGCGGGTGCAGTGGGTGTGGGTGCAGTGAGTGCGGGTGCAGTGAGAGCGGGTGCAGTGAGTGTGGGTGCAGTGAGAGCGGGTGCAGTGAGAGCGGGTGCAGTGAGAGCGGGTGCAGTGAGTGTGGGTGCAGTGAGAGCGGGTGCAGTGGGTGTGGGTCCAGTGAGAGCGGGTGCAGTGAGTGTGGGTGCAGTGAGAGCGGGTGCAGTGGGTGTGGGTGCAGTGAGAGCGGGTGCAGTGAGTGTGGGTGCAGTGAGAGCGGGTGGAGTGAGTGTGGGTGCAGTGAGAGCGGGTGCAGTGCGTGTGGGTGCAGTGAGAGCGGGTGCAGTGGGTGTGGGTGCAGTGAGAGCGGGTGCAGTGCGTGTGGGTGCAGTGAGAGCGGGTGCAGTAGGTGTGGGTGCAGTGAGAGCGGGTGCAGTGGGTGTGTGTGCAGTGAGTGCGGGTGCAGTGAGTGTGGGTGCAGTGAGAGCGGGTGCAGTGAGTGTGTGTGCAGTGAGAGAGGATGCAGTGAGAGCGGCTGCAGTGAGTGCGGGAGCAGTGAGAGCTGGTGCAGTGAGTGTGGGTGCAGTGAGAGCGGGTGCAGTGCGTGTGGGTGCAGTGGGTGTGGGTGCAGTGGGTGTGGGTGCAGTGAGAGCGGGTGCAGTGGGTGTGGGTGCAGTGAGTGCGGGTGCAGTGAGAGCGGGTGCAGTGAGTGTGGGTGCAGTGAGAGCGGGTGCAGTGAGAGCGGGTGCAGTGAGAGCGGGTGCAGTGAGTGTGGGTGCAGTGAGAGCGGGTGCAGTGGGTGTGGGTCCAGTGAGAGCGGGTGCAGTGAGTGTGGGTGCAGTGAGAGCGGGTGCAGTGGGTGTGGGTGCAGTGAGAGCGGGTGCAGTGAGTGTGGGTGCAGTGAGAGCGGGTGCAGTGGGTGTGGGTGCAGTGAAAGCGGGTGCAGTGAGTGAGGGTGCAGTGAGAGCGGGTGCAGTGAGTGTGGGTGCAGTGAGAGCGGGTGCAGTGAGTGTGGGTGCAGTGAGAGCGGGTGCAGTGAGTGTGGGTGCAGTGAGAGCGGGTGCAGTGGGTGTGGGTGCAGTGAGAGTGGGTGCAGTGCGTGTGGGTGCAGTGAGAGCGGGTGCAGTGGGTGTGGGTGCAGTGAGAGCGGGTGCAGTGGGTGTGTGTGCAGTGAGTGCGTGTGCAGTGAGTGCGGGTGCAGTGAGAGCGGGTGCAGTGAGTGTGGGTGCAGTGAGTGCGGGTGCAGTGAGAGCGGGTGCAGTGAGAGCGGGTGCAGTGAGAGCGGGTGCAGTGAGAGCGGGTGCAGTGGGTGTGGGTGCAGTGAGAGAGGGTGCAGTGGGTGTGGGTGCAGTGAGTGCGGGTGCAGTGAGTGTGGGTGCAGTGAGAGCGGGTGCAGTGAGTGTGGGTGCAGTGAGAGCGGGTGCAGTGAGTGTGGGTGCAGTGAGAGCGGGTGCAGTGTGTGTGGGTGCAGTGAGTGTGGGTGCAGTGAGGGCGGGTGCAGTGAGTGTGAGTGCAGTGAGAGTGGGTGCAGTGAGTGTGGGTGCAGTGAGAGCGGGTGCAGTGAGTGTGGGTGCAGTGAGAGCAGGTGCAGTGAGTGTGGGTGCAGTGAGAGCGGGTGCAGTGAGTGTGGGTGCAGTGAGAGCGGGTGCAGTGAGTGTGTGTGCAGTGAGTGTGGGAGCAGTGAGAGCGGATGCAGTGAGTGTGGGTGCAGTGAGAGCGGGTGCATTGAGTGTGTGTGCTGTGAGAGCGGATGCAGTGAGAGCGGCTGCAGTGAGTGTGGGAGCAGTGAGAGCGGGTGCAGTGAGTGTGGGTGCAGTGAGAGCGGGTGCAGTGCGTGTGGGTACAGTGGGTGTGGGTGCAGTGGGTGTGGGTGCAGTGAGAGCGGGTGCATTGCGTGTGGGTGCAGTGGGTGTGGGTGCAGTGAGAGCGGGTGCAGTGGGTGTGGGTGCAGTGAGTGCGGGTGCAGTGAGTGCGGGTGCAGTGAGAGCGGGTGCAGTGAGTGTGGGTGCAGTGAGAGCGGGTGCAGTGAGAGCGGGTGCAGTGAGAGCGGGTGCAGTGAATGTGGGTGCAGTGAGAGCGGGTGCAGTGAGTGTGGGTGCAGTGAGAGCGGGTGCAGTGAGAGCGGGTGCAGTGAGTGCGGGTGCAGTGAGAGCGGGTGCAGTGAGAGCGGGTGCAGTGAGAGCGGTTGCAGTGAGTGTGGGTGCAGTGAGAGCCGGTGCAGTGAGTGTGGGTGCAGTGAGAGCGGGTGCAGTGAGTGTGGGTGCAGTGAGAGCGGGTGCAGTGAGTGTGGGTGCAGTGAGTGTGGGTGCAGTGAGGGCAGGTGCAGTGAGTGTGAGTGCAGTGAGAGTGGGTGCAGTGAGTGTGGGTGCAGTGAGAGCGGATGCAGTGAGTGTGGGTGCAGTGAGAGCGGGTGCAGTGAGTGTGTGTGCAGTGAGAGCGGATGCAGTGAGAGCGGCTGCAGTGAGTGTGGGAGCAGTGAGAGCGGGTGCAGTGAGTGTGGGTGCAGTGAGAGCGGGTGCAGTGCGTGTGGGTGCAGTGGGTGTGGGTGCAGTGGGTGTGGGTGCAGTGAGAGCGGGTGCAGTGGGTGTGGGTGCAGTGAGTGCGGGTGCAGTGAGAGCGGGTGCAGTGAGTGTGGGTGCAGTGAGAGCGGGTGCAGTGAGAGCGGGTGCAGTGAGAGCGGCTGCAGTGAGTGTGGGTGCAGTGAGAGCGGGTGCAGTGGGTGTGGGTCCAGTGAGAGCGGGTGCAGTGAGTGTGGGTGCAGTGAGAGCGGGTGCAGTGGGTGTGGGTGCAGTGAGAGCGGGTGCAGTGAGTGTGGGTGCAGTGAGAGCGGGTGGAGTGAGTGTGGGTGCAGTGAGAGCGGGTGCAGTGCGTGTGGGTGCAGTGAGAGCGGGTGCAGTGGGTGTGGGTGCAGTGAGAGCGGGTGCAGTGCGTGTGGGTGCAGTGAGAGCGGGTGCAGTGGGTGTGGGTGCAGTGAGAGCGGGTGCAGTGGGTGTGTGTGCAGTGAGTGCGGGTGCAGTGAGTGTGGGTGCAGTGAGAGCGGGTGCAGTGAGTGTGGGTGCAGTGAGAGCGGGTGCAGTGAGTGTGGGTGCAGTGAGAGCGGGTGCAGTGAGAGCGGGTGCAGTGAGTGCGGGTGCAGTGAGAGCGGGTGCAGTGAGAGCGGGTGCAGTGAGAGCGGTTGCAGTGAGTGTGGGTGCAGTGAGAGCCGGTGCAGTGAGTGTGGGTGCAGTGAGAGCGGGTGCAGTGAGTGTGGGTGCAGTGAGAGCGGGTGCAGTGAGTGTGGGTGCAGTGAGTGTGGGTGCAGTGAGGGCAGGTGCAGTGAGTGTGAGTGCAGTGAGAGTGGGTGCAGTGAGTGTGGGTGCAGTGAGAGCGGATGCAGTGAGTGTGGGTGCAGTGAGAGCGGGTGCAGTGAGTGTGTGTGCAGTGAGAGCGGATGCAGTGAGAGCGGCTGCAGTGAGTGTGGGAGCAGTGAGAGCGGGTGCAGTGAGTGTGGGTGCAGTGAGAGCGGGTGCAGTGCGTGTGGGTGCAGTGGGTGTGGGTGCAGTGGGTGTGGGTGCAGTGAGAGCGGGTGCAGTGGGTGTGGGTGCAGTGAGTGCGGGTGCAGTGAGAGCGGGTGCAGTGAGTGTGGGTGCAGTGAGAGCGGGTGCAGTGAGAGCGGGTGCAGTGAGAGCGGGTGCAGTGAGTGTGGGTGCAGTGAGAGCGGGTGCAGTGGGTGTGGGTCCAGTGAGAGCGGGTGCAGTGAGTGTGGGTGCAGTGAGAGCGGGTGCAGTGGGTGTGGGTGCAGTGAGAGCGGGTGCAGTGAGTGTGGGTGCAGTGAGAGCGGGTGGAGTGAGTGTGGGTGCAGTGAGAGCGGGTGCAGTGCGTGTGGGTGCAGTGAGAGCGGGTGCAGTGGGTGTGGGTGCAGTGAGAGCGGGTGCAGTGCGTGTGGGTGCAGTGAGAGCGGGTGCAGTAGGTGTGGGTGCAGTGAGAGCGGGTGCAGTGGGTGTGTGTGCAGTGAGTGCGGGTGCAGTGAGTGTGGGTGCAGTGAGAGCGGGTGCAGTGAGTGTGTGTGCAGTGAGAGAGGATGCAGTGAGAGCGGCTGCAGTGAGTGCGGGAGCAGTGAGAGCTGGTGCAGTGAGTGTGGGTGCAGTGAGAGCGGGTGCAGTGCGTGTGGGTGCAGTGGGTGTGGGTGCAGTGGGTGTGGGTGCAGTGAGAGCGGGTGCAGTGGGTGTGGGTGCAGTGAGTGCGGGTGCAGTGAGAGCGGGTGCAGTGAGTGTGGGTGCAGTGAGAGCGGGTGCAGTGAGAGCGGGTGCAGTGAGAGCGGGTGCAGTGAGTGTGGGTGCAGTGAGAGCGGGTGCAGTGGGTGTGGGTCCAGTGAGAGCGGGTGCAGTGAGTGTGGGTGCAGTGAGAGCGGGTGCAGTGGGTGTGGGTGCAGTGAGAGCGGGTGCAGTGAGTGTGGGTGCAGTGAGAGCGGGTGCAGTGGGTGTGGGTGCAGTGAAAGCGGGTGCAGTGAGTGAGGGTGCAGTGAGAGCGGGTGCAGTGAGTGTGGGTGCAGTGAGAGCGGGTGCAGTGAGTGTGGGTGCAGTGAGAGCGGGTGCAGTGAGTGTGGGTGCAGTGAGAGCGGGTGCAGTGGGTGTGGGTGCAGTGAGAGTGGGTGCAGTGCGTGTGGGTGCAGTGAGAGCGGGTGCAGTGGGTGTGGGTGCAGTGAGAGCGGGTGCAGTGGGTGTGTGTGCAGTGAGTGCGTGTGCAGTGAGTGCGGGTGCAGTGAGAGCGGGTGCAGTGAGTGTGGGTGCAGTGAGTGCGGGTGCAGTGAGAGCGGGTGCAGTGAGAGCGGGTGCAGTGAGAGCGGGTGCAGTGAGAGCGGGTGCAGTGGGTGTGGGTGCAGTGAGAGAGGGTGCAGTGGGTGTGGGTGCAGTGAGTGCGGGTGCAGTGAGTGTGGGTGCAGTGAGAGCGGGTGCAGTGAGTGTGGGTGCAGTGAGAGCGGGTGCAGTGAGTGTGGGTGCAGTGAGAGCGGGTGCAGTGTGTGTGGGTGCAGTGAGTGTGGGTGCAGTGAGGGCGGGTGCAGTGAGTGTGAGTGCAGTGAGAGTGGGTGCAGTGAGTGTGGGTGCAGTGAGAGCGGGTGCAGTGAGTGTGGGTGCAGTGAGAGCAGGTGCAGTGAGTGTGGGTGCAGTGAGAGCGGGTGCAGTGAGTGTGGGTGCAGTGAGAGCGGGTGCAGTGAGTGTGTGTGCAGTGAGTGTGGGAGCAGTGAGAGCGGATGCAGTGAGTGTGGGTGCAGTGAGAGCGGGTGCATTGAGTGTGTGTGCTGTGAGAGCGGATGCAGTGAGAGCGGCTGCAGTGAGTGTGGGAGCAGTGAGAGCGGGTGCAGTGAGTGTGGGTGCAGTGAGAGCGGGTGCAGTGCGTGTGGGTACAGTGGGTGTGGGTGCAGTGGGTGTGGGTGCAGTGAGAGCGGGTGCATTGCGTGTGGGTGCAGTGGGTGTGGGTGCAGTGAGAGCGGGTGCAGTGGGTGTGGGTGCAGTGAGTGCGGGTGCAGTGAGTGCGGGTGCAGTGAGAGCGGGTGCAGTGAGTGTGGGTGCAGTGAGAGCGGGTGCAGTGAGAGCGGGTGCAGTGAGAGCGGGTGCAGTGAATGTGGGTGCAGTGAGAGCGGGTGCAGTGAGTGTGGGTGCAGTGAGAGCGGGTGCAGTGAGAGCGGGTGCAGTGAGTGCGGGTGCAGTGAGAGCGGGTGCAGTGAGAGCGGGTGCAGTGAGAGCGGTTGCAGTGAGTGTGGGTGCAGTGAGAGCCGGTGCAGTGAGTGTGGGTGCAGTGAGAGCGGGTGCAGTGAGTGTGGGTGCAGTGAGAGCGGGTGCAGTGAGTGTGGGTGCAGTGAGTGTGGGTGCAGTGAGGGCAGGTGCAGTGAGTGTGAGTGCAGTGAGAGTGGGTGCAGTGAGTGTGGGTGCAGTGAGAGCGGATGCAGTGAGTGTGGGTGCAGTGAGAGCGGGTGCAGTGAGTGTGTGTGCAGTGAGAGCGGATGCAGTGAGAGCGGCTGCAGTGAGTGTGGGAGCAGTGAGAGCGGGTGCAGTGAGTGTGGGTGCAGTGAGAGCGGGTGCAGTGCGTGTGGGTGCAGTGGGTGTGGGTGCAGTGGGTGTGGGTGCAGTGAGAGCGGGTGCAGTGGGTGTGGGTGCAGTGAGTGCGGGTGCAGTGAGAGCGGGTGCAGTGAGTGTGGGTGCAGTGAGAGCGGGTGCAGTGAGAGCGGGTGCAGTGAGAGCGGCTGCAGTGAGTGTGGGTGCAGTGAGAGCGGGTGCAGTGGGTGTGGGTCCAGTGAGAGCGGGTGCAGTGAGTGTGGGTGCAGTGAGAGCGGGTGCAGTGGGTGTGGGTGCAGTGAGAGCGGGTGCAGTGAGTGTGGGTGCAGTGAGAGCGGGTGGAGTGAGTGTGGGTGCAGTGAGAGCGGGTGCAGTGCGTGTGGGTGCAGTGAGAGCGGGTGCAGTGGGTGTGGGTGCAGTGAGAGCGGGTGCAGTGCGTGTGGGTGCAGTGAGAGCGGGTGCAGTGGGTGTGGGTGCAGTGAGAGCGGGTGCAGTGGGTGTGTGTGCAGTGAGTGCGGGTGCAGTGAGTGTGGGTGCAGTGAGAGCGGGTGCAGTGAGTGTGTGTGCAGTGAGAGCGGATGCAGTGAGAGCGGCTGCAGTGAGTGTGGGTGCAGTGAGAGCGGGTGCAGTGAGTGTGGGTGCAGTGAGAGCGGGTGCAGTGCGTGTGGGTGCAGTGGGTGTGGGTGCAGTGGGTGTGGGTGCAGTGAGAGCGGGTGCAGTGGGTGTGGGTGCAGTGAGTGCGGGTGCAGTGAGAGCGGGTGCAGTGAGTGTGGGTGCAGTGAGAGCGGGTGCAGTGAGAGCGGGTGCAGTGAGAGCGGGTGCAGTGAGTGTGGGTGCAGTGAGAGCGTGTGCAGTGGGTGTGTGTCCAGTGAGAGCGGGTGCAGTGAGTGTGGGTGCAGTGAGAGCGGGTGCAGTGGGTGTGGGTGCAGTGAGAGCGGGTGCAGTGAGTGTGGGTGCAGTGAGAGCGGGTGCAGTGGGTGTGGGTGCAGTGAGAGCGGGTGCAGTGAGTGAGGGTGCAGTGAGAGCGGGTGCAGTGAGTGTGGGTGCAGTGAGAGCGGGTGCAGTGAGTGTGGGTGCAGTGAGAGCGGGTGCAGTGAGTGTGGGTGCAGTGAGAGCGGGTGCAGTGGGTGTGGGTGCAGTGAGAGCGGGTGCAGTGCGTGTGGGTGCAGTGAGAGCGGGTGCAGTGGGTGTGGGTGCAGTGAGAGCGGGTGCAGTGGGTGTGTGTGCAGTGAGTGCGGGTGCAGTGAGTGCGGGTGCAGTGAGAGCGGGTGCAGTGAGTGTGGGTGCAGTGAGAGCGGGTGCAGTGAGAGCGGGTGCCGTGGGTGTGGGTGCAGTGAGAGCGGGTGCAGTGAGAGCGGGTGCAGTGGGTGTGGGTGCAGTGAGAGCGGGTGCAGTGGGTGTGGGTGCAGTGAGTGCGGGTGCAGTGGGTGTGGGTGCAGTGAGAGCGGGTGCAGTGAGTGTGGGTGCAGTGAGAGCGGGTGCAGTGAGTGTGGGTGCAGTGAGTGCGGGTGCAGTGGGTGTGGGTGCAGTGAGAGCGGGTGCAGTGAGTGCGGGTGCAGTGGGAGTGGGTGCAGTGAGAGCGGGTGCAGTGGGTGTGGGTGCAGTGAGAGCGGGTGCAGTGAGTGTGGGTGCAGTGAGAGCGGGTGCAGTGGGTGTGGGTGCAGTGAGAGCGGGTGCAGTGAGTGTGGGTGCAGTGAGAGCGGGTGCAGTGAGTGTGGGTGCAGTGAGTGCGGGTGCAGTGGGTGTGGGTGCAGTGAGAGCGGGTGCAGTGAGAGCGGGTGAAGTGAGTGCGGGTGCAGTGAGAGCGGGTGCAGTGGGTGTGGGTGCAGTGAGAGCGAGTGCAGTGGGTGTGGGTGCAGTGAGAGCGGGTGCAGTGAGTGTGGGTGCAGTGAGTGCGGGTGCAGTGAGAGCGGGTGCAGTGAGAGCGGGTGCAGTGAGAGCGGGTGCAGTGAGAGCGGGTGCAGTGGGTGTGGGTGCAGTGAGAGAGGGTGCAGTGGGTGTGGGTGCAGTGAGTGCGGGTGCAGTGAGTGTGGGTGCAGTGAGAGCGGGTGCAGTGAGTGTGGGTGCAATGAGAGCGGGTGCAGTGAGTGTGGGTGCAGTGAGAGCGGGTGCAGTGAGTGTGGGTGCAGTGAGTGTGGGTGCAGTGAGGGCGGGTGCAGTGAGTGTGAGTGCAGTGAGAGTGGGTGCAGTGAGTGTGGGTGCAGTGAGAGCGGGTGCAGTGAGTGTGGGTGCAGTGAGAGCAGGTGCAGTGAGTGTGGGTGCAGTGAGAGCGGGTGCAGTGAGTGTGTGTGCAGTGAGTGTGGGAGCAGTGAGAGCGGATGCAGTGAGTGTGGGTGCAGTGAGAGCGGGTGCAGTGAGTGTGTGTGCAGTGAGTGTCGGAGCAGTGAGAGCGGCTGCAGTGAGTGTGGGAGCAGTGAGAGCGGGTGCAGTGAGTGTGGGTGCAGTGAGAGCGGGTGCAGTGCGTGTGGGTGCAGTGGGTGTGGGTGCAGTGGGTGTGGGTGCAGTGAGAGCGGGTGCAGTGGGTGTGGATGCAGTGAGTGCGGGTGCAGTGAGAGCGGGTGCAGTGAGTGTTGGTGCAGTGAGAGCGGGTGCAGTGAGAGCGGGTGCAGTGAGAGCGGGTGCAGTGAGTGTGGGTGCAGTGAGAGTGGGTGCAGTGGGTGTGGGTGCAGTGAGAGCGGGTGCAGTGAGTGTGGGTGCTGTGAGAGCGGGTGCAGTGGGTGTGGGTGCAGTGAGAGCGGGTGCAGAGAGTGTGGGTGCAGTGAGAGCGGGTGCAGTGAGTGTGGGTGCAGTGAGAGCGGGTGCAGTGAGAGCGGGTGCAGTGAGAGCGGGTGCAGTGAGAGCGGGTGCAGTGAGTGTGGATGCAGTGAGAGCGGGTGCAGTGGGTGTGGGTGCAGTGAGAGCGGGTGCAGTGAGAGCGGGTGCAGTGGGTGTGGGTGCAGTGAGAGCGGGTGCAGTGAGTGTGGGTGCAGTGAGTGCGGGTGCAGTGGGTGTGGGTGCAGTGAGAGCGGGTGCAGTGAGTGTGGGTGCAGTGAGAGCGGGTGCAGTGAGTGTGGGTGCAGTGAGTGCGGGTGCAGTGGGTGTGGGTGCAGTGAGAGCGGGTGCAGTGAGTGCGGGTGCAGTGGGAGTGGGTGCAGTGAGAGCGGGTGCAGTGGGTGTGGGTGCAGTGAGAGCGGGTGCAGTGAGTGTGGGTGCAGTGAGAGCGGGTGCAGTGGGTGTGGGTGCAGTGAGAGCGGGTGCAGTGAGTGTGGGTGCAGTGAGAGCGGGTGCAGTGAGTGTGGGTGCAGTGAGTGCGGGTGCAGTTGGTGTGGGTGCAGTGAGAGCGGGTGCAGTGAGAGCGGGTGCAGTGAGTGCGGGTGCAGTGAGAGCGGGTGCAGTGGGTGTGGGTGCAGTGAGAGCGGGTGCAGTGGGTGTGGGTGCAGTGAGAGCGGGTGCAGTGAGTGTGGGTGCAGTGAGTGCGGGTGCAGTGAGAGCGGGTGCAGTGAGAGCGGGTGCAGTGAGAGCGGGTGCAGTGAGAGCGGGTGCAGTGGGTGTGGGTGCAGTGAGAGAGGGTGCAGTGGGTGTGGGTGCAGTGAGTGCGGGTGCAGTGAGTGTGGGTGCAGTGAGAGCGGGTGCAGTGAGTGTGGGTGCAGTGAGAGCGGGTGCAGTGAGTGTGGGTGCAGTGAGAGCGGGTGCAGTGAGTGTGGGTGCAGTGAGTGTGGGTGCAGTGAGGGCGGGTGCAGTGAGTGTGAGTGCAGTGAGAGTGGGTGCAGTGAGTGTGGGTGCAGTGAGAGCGGGTGCAGTGAGTGTGGGTGCAGTGAGAGCAGGTGCAGTGAGTGTGGGTGCAGTGAGAGCGGGTGCAGTGAGTGTGGGTGCAGTGAGAGCGGGTGCAGTGAGTGTGTGTGCAGTGAGTGTGGGAGCTTTGAGAGCGGAAGCAGTGAGTGTGGGTGCAGTGAGAGCGGGTGCATTGAGTGTGTGTGCTGTGAGAGCGGATGCAGTGAGAGCGGCTGCAGTGAGTGTGGGAGCAGTGAGAGCGGGTGCAGTGAGTGTGGGTGCAGTGAGAGCGGGTGCAGTGCGTGTGGGTGCAGTGGGTGTGGGTGCAGTGGGTGTGGGTGCAGTGAGAGCGGGTGCAGTGCGTGTGGGTGCAGTGGGTGTGGGTGCAGTGAGTGCGGGTGCAGTGGGTGTGGGTGCAGTGAGTGCGGGTGCAGTGAGTGCGGGTGCAGTGAGAGCGGGTGCAGTGAGTGTGGGTGCAGTGAGAGCGGGTGCAGTGAGAGCGGGTGCAGTGAGAGCGGGTGCAGTGAGTGTGGGTGCAGTGAGAGCGGGTGCAGTGAGTGTGGGTGCAGTGAGAGCGGGTGCAGTGAGAGCGGGTGCAGTGAGTGCGGGTGCAGTGAGAGCGGGTGCAGTGAGAGCGGGTGCAGTGAGAGCGGTTGCAGTGAGTGTGGGTGCAGTGAGAGCCGGTGCAGTGAGTGTGGGTGCAGTGAGAGCGGGTGCAGTGAGTGTGGGTGCAGTGAGAGCGGGTGCAGTGAGTGTGGGTGCAGTGAGTGTGGGTGCAGTGAGGGCAGGTGCAGTGAGTGTGAGTGCAGTGAGAGTGGGTGCAGTGAGTGTGGGTGCAGTGAGAGCGGATGCAGTGAGTGTGGGTGCAGTGAGAGCGGGTGCAGTGAGTGTGTGTGCAGTGAGAACGGATGCAGTGAGAGCGGCTGCAGTGAGTGTGGGAGCAGTGAGAGCGGGTGCAGTGAGTGTGGGTGCAGTGAGAGCGGGTGCAGTGCGTGTGGGTGCAGTGGGTTTGGGTGCAGTGGGTGTGGGTGCAGTGAGAGCGGGTGCAGTGGGTGTGGGTGCAGTGAGTGCGGGTGCAGTGAGAGCGGGTGCAGTGAGTGTGGGTGCAGTGAGAGCGGGTGCAGTGAGAGCGGGTGCAGTGAGAGCGGGTGCAGTGAGTGTGGGTGCAGTGAGAGCGGGTGCAGTGGGTGTGGGTCCAGTGAGAGCGGGTGCAGTGAGTGTGGGTGCAGTGAGAGCGGGTGCAGTGGGTGTGGGTGCAGTGAGTGCGGGTGCAGTGGGTGTGGGTGCCATGAGAGCGGGTGCAGTGAGTGCGGGTGCAGTGGGAGTGGGTGCAGTGAGAGCGGGTGCAGTGGGTGTGGGTGCAGTGAGAGCGGGTGCAGTGAGTGTGGGTGCAGTGAGAGCGGGTGCAGTGGGTGTGGGTGCAGTGAGAGCGGGTGCAGTGAGTGTGGGTGCAGTGAGAGCGGGTGCAGTGAGTGTGGGTGCAGTGAGTGAGGGTGCAGTGGGTGTGGGTGCAGTGAGAGCGGGTGCAGTTAGAGCGGGTGCAGTGAGTGCGGGTGCAGTGAGAGCGGGTGCAGTGGGTGTGGGTGCAGTGAGAGCGGGTGCAATGGGTGTGGGTGCAGTGAGAGCGGGTGCAGTGAGTGTGGGTGCAGTGAGTGCGGGTGCAGTGAGAGCGGGTGCAGTGAGAGCGGGTGCAGTGAGAGCGGGTGCAGTGAGAGCGGGTGCAGTGAGTGTGGGTGCAGTGAGAGCGGGTGCAGTGAGTGTGGGTGCAGTGAGTGTGGGTGCAGTGAGGGCGGGTGCAGTGAGTGTGAGTGCAGTGAGAGTGGGTGCAGTGAGTGTGGGTGCAGTGAGAGCGGGTGCAGTGAGTGTGGGTGCAGTGAGAGCAGGTGCAGTGAGTGTGGGTGCAGTGAGAGCGGGTGCAGTGAGTGTGGGTGCAGTGAGTGTGGGTGCAGTGAGAGCGGGTGCAGTGAGTGTGGGTGCAGTGAGAGCGGGTGCAGTGAGTGTGTGTGCAGTGAGTGTGGGAGCAGTGAGAGCGGATGCAGTGAGTGTGGGTGCAGTGAGAGCGGGTGCAGTGAGTGTGTGTGCAGTGAGAGCGGATGCAGTGAGAGCGGCTGCAGTGAGTGTGGGAGCAGTGAGAGCGGGTGCAGTGAGTGTGGGTGCAGTGAGAGCGGGTGCAGTGCGTGTGGGTGAAGTGGGTGTGGGTGCAGTGGGTGTGGGTGCAGTGAGAGCGGGTGCAGTGCGTGTGGGTGCAGTGGGTGTGGGTGCAGTGAGTGTGGGTGCAGTGAGTGCGGGTTCAGTGAGTGCGGGTGCAGTGAGAGCGGGTGCAGTGAGTGTGGGTGCAGTGAGAGCGGGTGCAGTGAGCGCGGGTGCAGTGAGGGCGGGTGCAGTGAGTGTGGGTGCAGTGAGAGCGGGTGCAGTGAGTGTGGGTGCAGTGAGAGCGGGTGCAGTGAGAGCGGGTGCAGTGAGTGCGGGTGCAGTGAAAGCGGGTGCAGTGAGAGCGGGTGCAGTGAGAGCGGGTGCAGTGAGTGTGGGTGCAGTGAGAGCGGGTGCAGTGAGTGTGGGTGCAGTGAGAGCGGGTGCAGTGAGTGTGGGTGCAGTGAGAGCGGGTGCAGTGAGTGTGGGTGCAGTGAGTGTGGGTGCAGTGAGGGCAGGTGCAGTGAGTGTGAGTGCAGTGAGAGTGGGTGCAGTGAGTGTGGGTGCAGTGAGAGCGGGTGCAGTGAGTGTGGGTGCAGTGAGTGTGGGTGCAGTGAGAGCGGGTGCAGTGAGTGTGGGTGCAGTGAGAGCGGATGCAGTGAGTGTGGGTGCAGTGAGAGCGGGTGCAGTGAGTGTGTGTGCAGTGAGAGCGGATGCAGTGAGAGCGGCTGCAGTGAGTGTGGGAGCAGTGAGAGCGGGTGCAGTGAGTGTGGGTGCAGTGAGAGCGGGTGCAGTGCGTGTGGGTGCAGTGGGTGTGGGTGCAGTGGATGTGGGTGCAGTTAGAGCGGGTGCAGTGGGTGTGGGTGCAGTGAGTGCGGGTGCAGTGAGAGCGGGTGCAGTGAGTGTGGGTGCAGTGAGAGCGGGTGCAGTGAGAGCGGGTGCAGTGAGAGCGGGTGCAATGAGTGTGGGTGCAGTGAGAGCGGGTGCAGTGAGTGTGGGTGCAGTGAGAGCGGGTGCAGTGGGTGTGGGTGCAGTGAGAGCGGGTGCAGTGAGTGTGGGTGCAGTGAGAGCGGGTGCAGTGAGTGTGGGTGCAGTGAGAGCGGGTGCAGTGAGTGTGGGTGCAGTGAGAGCGGGTGCAGTGCGTGTGGGTGCAGTGAGAGCGGGTGCAGTGGGTGTGGGTGCAGTGAGAGCGGGTGCAGTGCGTGTGGGTGCAGTGAGAGCGGGTGCAGTGGGTGTGGGTGCAGTGAGAGCGGGTGCAGTGGGTGTGGGTGCAGTGAGAGCGGGTGCAGTGAGAGCGGGTGCAGTGAGAGCGGGTGCAGTGAGTGTGGATGCAGTGAGAGCGGGTGCAGTGGGTGTGGGTGCAGTGAGAGCGGGTGCAGTGAGAGCGGGTGCAGTGGGTGTGGGTGCAGTGAGAGCGGGTGCAGTGAGTGTGGGTGCAGTGAGTGCGGGTGCAGTGGGTGTGGGTGCAGTGAGAGCGGGTGCAGTGAGTGTGGGTGCAGTGAGAGCGGGTGCAGTGAGTGTGGGTGCAGTGAGTGCGGGTGCAGTGGGTGTGGGTGCAGTGAGAGCGGGTGCAGTGAGTGCGGGTGCAGTGGGAGTGGGTGCAGTGAGAGCGGGTGCAGTGGGTGTGGGTGCAGTGAGAGCGGGTGCAGTGAGTGTGGGTGCAGTGAGAGCGGGTGCAGTGGGTGTGGGTGCAGTGAGAGCGGGTGCAGTGAGTGTGGGTGCAGTGAGAGCGGGTGCAGTGAGTGTGGGTGCAGTGAGTGCGGGTGCAGTGGGTGTGGGTGCAGTGAGAGCGGGTGCAGTGAGAGCGGGTGCAGTGAGTGCGGGTGCAGTGAGAGCGGGTGCAGTGGGTGTGGGTGCAGTGAGAGCGGGTGCAGTGGGTGTGGGTGCAGTGAGAGCGGGTGCAGTGAGTGTGGGTGCAGTGAGTGCGGGTGCAGTGAGAGCGGGTGCAGTGAGAGCGGGTGCAGTGAGAGCGGGTGCAGTGAGAGCGGGTGCAGTGGGTGTGGGTGCAGTGAGAGAGGGTGCAGTGGGTGTGGGTGCAGTGAGTGCGGGTGCAGTGAGTGTGGGTGCAGTGAGAGCGGGTGCAGTGAGTGTGGGTGCAGTGAGAGCGGGTGCAGTGAGTGTGGGTGCAGTGAGAGCGGGTGCAGTGAGTGTGGGTGCAGTGAGTGTGGGTGCAGTGAGGGCGGGTGCAGTGAGTGTGAGTGCAGTGAGAGTGGGTGCAGTGAGTGTGGGTGCAGTGAGAGCGGGTGCAGTGAGTGTGGGTGCAGTGAGAGCAGGTGCAGTGAGTGTGGGTGCAGTGAGAGCGGGTGCAGTGAGTGTGGGTGCAGTGAGAGCGGGTGCAGTGAGTGTGTGTGCAGTGAGTGTGGGAGCTTTGAGAGCGGAAGCAGTGAGTGTGGGTGCAGTGAGAGCGGGTGCATTGAGTTTGTGTGCTGTGAGAGCGGATGCAGTGAGAGCGGCTGCAGTGAGTGTGGGAGCAGTGAGAGCGGGTGCAGTGAGTGTGGGTGCAGTGAGAGCGGGTGCAGTGCGTGTGGGTGCAGTGGGTGTGGGTGCAGTGGGTGTGGGTGCAGTGAGAGCGGGTGCAGTGCGTGTGGGTACAGTGGGTGTGGGTGCAGTGAGTGCGGGTGCAGTGGGTGTGGGTGCAGTGAGTGCGGGTGCAGTGAGTGCGGGTGCAGTGAGAGCGGGTGCAGTGAGTGTGGGTGCAGTGAGAGCGGGTGCAGTGAGAGCGGGTGCAGTGAGAGCGGGTGCAGTGAGTGTGGGTGCAGTGAGAGCGGGTGCAGTGAGTGTGGGTGCAGTGAGAGCGGGTGCAGTGAGAGCGGGTGCAGTGAGTGCGGGTGCAGTGAGAGCGGGTGCAGTGAGAGCGGGTGCAGTGAGAGCGGTTGCAGTGAGTGTGGGTGCAGTGAGAGCCGGTGCAGTGAGTGTGGGTGCAGTGAGAGCGGGTGCAGTGAGT